>NC_086327.1:9331588-9682329 GCF_036172605.1 Pelobates fuscus
TTTTTTTTATGGGGTTGAATAATTCTGATTATAAATGTATTTTTCATTTAGTGGAATGCATCTATAAGTTAAAGGGATATTATAGGCACCAAAAAAACTTTAGCTTAATTACACAGTTTTGGTGTGTAGATCATGTCCCTGCAGTCTAACTGCTCCATTCTTGGCCCCGGCTTTTGACTTAGTTTATCCTGACCTCTGGTACCCTTTGACTTTCAGCTAACCTTATCGGTACTGCTTTGGAATCGCCTTTCCTGCACAGCCCCCGTGCACAGATTCACAGTCCAGGTGGCTTCTTACCTGGTCACCTTGGACTGTGTATCTGCAAGGGTGAGCAAACATATCTGCACTACAGACTTCAACCTCAGGTAAGATTCCTGTCACTGAAACGGCCACTAGAGATGGTTCCTGGGTCAGTGCTGCACAGTGTTAAAACCCCTTCAGTCACTTACCTGCATCGGCGCTAGGTCAAGCTCCGCCCACGCTCCTCCCCCGCCCGCGCGCATTAGACCTCCCCATAGGAAAGCATTATTCAGTGCTTTCCTATGGGGATTCCGGAGACGCTGGAGGTCCTGATGCATAGGGTGAGGACTTCCAGTGTTGTTTAGACAACCAAAAGTCGTCTAAGAACCCGGTAGTCCCTATAGTGGCTGTCTGGTAGACGGCCACTAGAGGAGGACTTAACCCAGCAAGGTAATTATTGCAGTTTATAAAAACTGCAATAATTACACTTGCAGAGTTAAGGGTGATGGGAGTTGGCACCCAGAACACTCCAATGGGCTGAAGTGGTCTGGGTGCCTACAGTGTCCCTTTAACTCCTAAATTGCAGAGAATTGAGCTGTGAGATTGCAGGGGCATGATCTATACATTAAAACGGCTTCATTAAGATATGTCTTTTGTCTTTATATTATGTGTGTGGATTTTTTTTCAGTATGTACTTTGAGCTTTATGGACTGTATAACCCACTCCTGAACGACCTGTGGGGACTGTGATCTTATAAAATTATTTATCTAATTACTCATTGAAGGGGTTAATGATGGCTTCATTTAGGAGGAGCCTTCCTAGGAGGAGCTTACTGTTAGTTCACATCACTTGAATTGCTTTGTACATCAGGAACTTTATGCTATTTACAAAGCACGAACGTGCTCTGCAGGTCTGTACCGTGCAGACCCCCTTCCATTGGAGAGTAACACACATCTGTCTGACATTGAATGGGATAGAGCTAACATGACATGTAACCTTAGATTGAGAGGAATAACGGTTTGTGTTGCTCAAGACCTATTGCAGTATAAACACAGAAACTGAACTAAGCAGCTCTGGGTATTGCATCATTCTGCGGTCGAGTTGGTTCCCCGTATGAGATAATGCTGTTATTTTAACGTTTAAGGCTTGGTGAATATACTCCACACATAATCGAATAAATGATCTATTACATTGGTAGAACAGGTTAACAAGACTATAGGTACCGGACTCCACACTTCTATAAACCTCATACCAAGTGGCTTGTCCTGGTCCCGGACTTTGAATTATATTTCCCCATAGTCCCACGTGATCTCTAATGGTGGCAAATGATTATCTGTAGAAAATGTGATATTCTGTCAATTCTATCCTCCTCCTCACTTCACTCCTTGAAAGGTTGATATATCTTCATTTTGTGAGAGCTCTGGGTGCCCACACAAACGGGATTATTTGCCAAATTGAGAACTGTCGGGAATACAAAGTGAATTTAAGGCCAAAATTCTCCAAGGCAGTTACTGTGCCAATGAGATACTTTTGGCTTTAAATTCTCACTTTAGTGAACAACCCTTCTTACAATTGGGAGTAGCAATGCCTGTTTATTGACAGAATATCCCACTTTCTACAGATACAAACTACTTCTGTGGACCTCCGTATATAGCTGGGCACATACAAAGACATGAGTCTAACACGTTGCTCATCCTCTCGTGTCCAGACATTGTGTTCCATTTGTATCTTATGAAAGAAATTATCCAGGCACTTAATATTCCTATTATTAATTATTTTTGTGTGTGGTCTTGACAATGGTTAAATGAGAGCCTTGACAGACCTTTCCCCTCCCTAGTGGGGTTGTACTGAGCACACATTTAACTCTGGTTCTTGACCTGTGAAGGAATGGGATTGACAGTTTTATAGCATTTTGATTTATGAGGTTAGCCATATTTAGCTGTAGTTCAACATGCAGGTTATGTCCTGGGCCATGGACATGTGTGAACAGAAGCTGTCTGCCATATGCTAGGAAGTCTCTCTTAACTCCTTCAATGTCAGACACAAAGTATTAAAGGAAAATTCACTTTTTTTTTTATTGATTTATTTTGTTTAAACTAAGATGATCTGCATAATAGGCCCTTTTATTTATTTTTTGTCAATCTTTGTTTTTTATTTAAGCATAAATGGAACATGTATTGCAACAGTACAATTGTGACATTATCAATATGAGCGTAAATGTGGCATCACACGAGCAATATAATTTGTTGACCAGGAAGCATTTGTAGCTCAATATGACTTTAAAGGTACATCAACCAATTGTGCGCAGTCACTGTGGGATTAAACATGCCTCGTTTTTGTTTTGTAAAGTGAAACAGCATATTGCATCAGATGTTGGAAAATAAGACCCTTGTGCAACACTACTCATTCATGTCACGTAGTCCCCTGGGCATGCTATCGCTTAATTTTCTCTGTCTGTCTCGTTGTAACGTCTGGGTGTGTCTGCTCAGCACAGAGTGGGGCAACTGCCCAAGGTTTGGGTAGCGAGAAGCTGTCACTTTGTTGCAGTGGTCAATCGTCATCATTATACAGGCCTGGGTCGGCTGTAAGGCGCTCTGGGGAGGGGTAACCTATCTGCGTCCCCCATAGCGCTGGAGCGGGTGGGGGGGTCGGTCTCAATCTGTTCAGTGCAGGATTTATCGTCCGTAGCTCCCCCTAGTCAGTCTGAAAGCTTGGCTTTTTAGGCTATTCGCGAGAGGCGTCAGCTACTAGGGTCCGTGTATCAGGCCTGTGGCGTGGTGTCGTGGTATGCGGCTTGTGTATTGGGGTTTAACACAGCTGTAGCGCGTCGTGGAAGGCGGTTACATTGGTTGTTCTCGCCTCTATGTCAGTATCTGGGGCGGCCGTCCTATTGGGTTACGTGCTGTGTTTATCATTATTGCCCTCGTAGGGCCAGCCTGTAACACGGGCAGAGTAGGTCTATAGTAGTCAAGCGTCATGAGACCCCGACGGGCCTAGGAGAGGGGGTATGCAGCTGGGGTTGGATGGGTGGGGGGGGGGAGGGGGAGGAGTGGGTGTGGTTGGCCCGGGCGGGACCCCCTCGGTCCCCGCCGCCATGTCATCGGCACTTCCCGTGTGCGGTCAGCCATCGTGCCACCGGTGGCTACGGCTCGGCTCTCACCAAGCAGCGTGCCCTCGGGGGCGTACTATGCCGACCCATTCGAGATATATGATTTCCAAGGGTACCATTTAAGTGCACATTTGTCAGAGCGCTCCTGCAGGGAGGCGGTCATGATTTCCATGTCATAGATGTTTTCTACTTTATCCACCCATTGCCTAAATGTGGGCACCGTTGTGCGTTTCCAGTGTTGTGGTATAAGGGCTTTCGCTGCTGTAAGCAAGTGTATAGTGAGGGAGTTTTTGTATGTACGCGTGGGCGTGTGGTGTAGTAGCATCGTCAGGGGTTGTAGGGGAAGGTCCGAGCCTGTGACCTTCCTGATCTTTGTGTTGATCATCTGCCATTATGGCGTGATGCATGGGCATGTCCACCAGATGTGTATGTTCGTGCCGGGTCCGGATCCACATCTCCAGCAATCGCCTGTGTTGGCGGCTTGCATACGTCTGAGGGCCTCCGGTGTCTGGTACCATTGTGTCAAGAGTTTATAGCTAGTTTCTTGGAACTTTGAGCTTATAGAGCATTTGTGTGTGAGGAGGAAGATTTTTCCCCATTCTTGGTCTGTCAATTGGGTCCCAGTCTCTCTTTCCCATTTACTTGTGAAGCCCAGCGGGCCACCGTCCATCGACGTCAGAAGGGTAGCATACATGCGGGAGATGCCATGGTCTATGTGTCTCTTGTTCGTGCACAGTTGTTCAAAGTCTGTGAGCTGCCTGTGAAGGTGGGCTCTACCCGGTATTTGTGCGTGGTATGACTTTACCTGGTGGTAGTGGAATGCGTCCAATTGTGTGGGAGGCCGGTCCTCCAATAGGTCCGTCAGCTGCCGGATCTCGCTCACCGTGCTCCAGTGTTGTAAGTAGATCCAGTCCGTCCTTTGGAAGCGGTTGAGGGCCGCCGGGGGAAGGCCTCTCGCTAGGTCCTGGTTGTAGGTGTTGGGGGTAAGAGGGTTTGGGGAGGTTGTCAATCGGCGGGCGTATCGTAGGTTGCACCAGACCTTGAGCGTGGCATCAATGATAGGGTTGCCCGTTTGCAGTTCCTTGAAGGTGAACCGTCCCAGCCATAGTCTGGATGGGATGGTGCCCGGGGACTGCCTCGTCTACATCTGCACCCAACGTTTGGGGCTGGGATGGGCGTGCCAGGGCGTGCCAGTCCACCAAGGCCCTTTTAATTTTAATACATGGACATGGATTATTTGATATCCAATTAAAACAGAACTTGACATGGAAAGGGGGGGGGGGGGAGAGAGGGGAGGGTACTACCCAGCTCTGTCTAAGCGCAGCCAGGGCACATATTGTAACTAGCATCTCTGTAAAGCACTCAGGGACCGTTTTAGACCTGGTCTTAGAAAATAACAATGCATGGTTGTGTGTAGTTAGTTATGTCTTCAAGGGACTCTATAGTCTACATATAAAAGCAAGAAAGACAGGTCCCCCAGCCTTCCTTCTTGCTTTTATATGTACTTTCAAATATAAAAAATCATTTTCGATGCTTTTTTATATTAAAAACTTACCTCCGTTCCAGCGCCGAGCTCCCAGCCATGCCGCGCCCCCTTTTTCGTCAAAATGACGAAATCGCAGGGCCCAATAGGACGCTTCTCTGAGAGAAGCGTCATTGCTCCCTTGTGCGCATGCGCGACTTCGCCACACATGCGCACAGACTTCAGAGGGCAGCATTCATCTCGCGTTTTTTGCCCGCCCCCTCTCCTCTCTGACAGGCTGGAGAGAGAAGGCGCGCACACAGTGCCTTCTCTCTCCTGCACACGGCAGACGTATCTTAATACGTCTGACGTGTACAGGGCCTTTTTAGGGCCCTGCATGATAGGAAGTCCCTCTGGTGGCCGTCTGAGTGACGGCCACTGGAGGTATTCCTATCAATCAATGTAAACACTGTATTTTCTCTGAAAATTGCCTACATTAGATTGCCTGCAGGGAGCTATAGATCTCACCTGAACAAATACATTAAGCTGTAGTTGTTCAGGTGACTATAGTGTCCCTTTCAAATGGAGGCGTGCTGCTGAGGAATCATTCAGGTATATGGTGTGGATGCGTGGAGCAGAGTCCTTAGACATGCATGTCGGGTGAGATGAAATGTGGGAGCTAGTCATGTTGCAGAGTCTTCTGAAGAGCGGTTCTGGTGAATTGTATGGTAGAAGGCAGGCTGCAGAGTCCTCAGGCAGGAGCGTTGGCTGAAAAATCGTGCAGGATCTGGAGGCAGACTGCAGAATCAGTAGACTGGAGGGTCGGGTGAAGGGCATTGTGGGAGTTAGAAGCATGTTGCAGAGTCCTCAGACTGGTCGGTCAGGTGAAGGACAATTAGACCTTTTCTCTAGGTGAGGGATGGTAAGTTTTGTGTGCTATTTTTTTTTTTAATTTCATTCTTTTTTTAATTCTTTTTTGTTTTTGGTTTTGAGCGAGCAATCTTCTGAAACCATTTCCATAACTTCTGCAGAAGTGTCAACTTCAACTTTGTAAGTGGGACTCTATCTGCTTGTGTGCTATTAAAGTGATTGGTCGCAGCTGTAAAGGGTTACTTAGAGCACTCATGGCAAATTAAAACTGAACATTTACTAACGTTTTCAGAAGTGATGGCTGGACGGCAGGCAGATGTTGAGTGCCACCAGTAGCACTAGTTTCATAAGTTTACCGTCACGGATATAGAGTTTTCTTTATGGTAGTGTAAAACTAGCGTCCAGGTGGAACATAGCATTGTGATGCTGCATATTCAGACCGGCACAATGGAGAACTATTTATAAAGCATGGGTTTAACAGTTTGATTTATGTTGTTCGTCCTTAATCTTTTCTCCTGTGTAGGGGCGCACCAACAGAATGCAAGTGGTTCAGCATGCACCACTCGCCAAACGTTGAGGCTGAAGTACTAAGCAGTGATCTATCCAACCAGAAAGTCATCAATGGTGAGAAACTGTGGAACTTGTCCAGCAAAACAATGGTGGAGCTTCGGATGACTACACCCAGCACTGAGACCAATGATGGCAAGGTGAGCCGGCTGTCTACCATATTGTAACACTAAAGATAGGCCAGAGGTGTTGTATCATTAAGTACCACGTGAAGCGTTATGGTGGGTAGTAGACTCTACACAGAGTGTTATGATAAAGTGCTGGGATACTTTGATATAGGATATGCCATTATGTGGTCTTTTTTATTGTGTTCTTTCGGCGTTAGCTATATTGTATAGACTGGAATTTTACGAGCCGTAACATGAGACTTTTATTTATCTATTTAAAAAAAAAAGAATTTAATTCAATTTTACAGGTCACGTTTGGGTACTATGGGAAAGGATCAGATGTGCCAATAGACAAAGCTGGACTCTATCTCACTGGAGTTGGTAAGTGGCAACGCAAGCATCCTGTGAACTTGTGCACCTCTAGCTTACAACAAACATGATTTAAATACCATACAAGTCTATCGTTGGCTCCAGGTATACAGCAATGGGTAATCCATCCTGTTTAAACAAACGTAAAATGCCAAGCCATATCTGCTGTCTGATGTAACTGCTCGTGGGCAGGGCAGGAATAGACCGTTTCCCACAGCTGTTCTTGGAGACTGGAATGGGATTCTCTATCTTTCGGGGCTTGGAAATCTGAAACTCTACATGTTCTCTCAGGCACTTCATTTCTAGGAAAGAATTCTCATGGCATTTATTCCGTAAGCACCTAGTTTGGTGACACACGCACAGGAGAAATGAGGTATTAACTACTTCACTGAACAAAAAATGAACATCCAAATTTGTGGAGTGGAATTTATCCTTCATATAAAATACCTTAATTCTTCTCGAACGCTCAAAGTATTGGTCTCGGAAGGATTGTTGTCCCCTTTACAACATAGTGTGGAAACTGTGAAAGTCCAAAATACAACTCCAAATGTATAAGGTGTGGAGTATCCATTTTTATACATCAGAAAATAGAGCCTGCACACAAAACCAGTGCGTACATAAAAGTAAACAAACATTTTATCTATTTCTTGCCTGTATTGAGATATGTATGGTTGGTTTGTAGTAGAGCTACTGGTTCTGTTATAAATAAATCACAGCTATAAGATCCGGTTTCAGGAAGGTCTATCCGGTTTGGAGACAGTACGGGAGTACGAAACGCGTTGCTTTTTTGCACAAAACGCACCGATTTTTGTGTTTGGTGGAAAATTCACGGAACCTATGGGAGTCTTTAAGCCATGGTCTGCTCGTTTTATTGAAGAATGTTTAAGTATATGGAAATAAAGGGAATAGTTTTTAACACATTGCTCTTCATTACAGTGTGGCTCAATGTGGGGCCACCCACAAAGTCCTGTATGATGGTTGTTATTCATGTGATACAGTATCGCTTAATAAATGTCGTCTTTTTTGTTTTAGAAATCTCTCTGGATGTGGATGCAGACAGGGATGGAATTGTGGAAAAGAATAATCCACAGAAGGTGAATTAAACTTCTTTATTAACCTTTGAATATATAAAGGGACTGATGGAGGTAAAGAGTAAGACAGAAGAGTTATCGATTGTAAGATACCAGCCTTTTATCAGGAGTGCTTGAAATCAAATTGTCATTTGAGAAAGAAGTGTTTTTAATTATTTATTTTTTTTGGTCCAAACCAAAGGTCTCCTCATCTCTAGTGAGATCTCTGGAAAGGTGTATTACTTAAACAGTGAAGGTATTTAACATCCTTGACATATACACCAGACCAGACTGATGTTTTAGATAGATCAGTTATCTGTAGATAACTTGGGTGGGTTGTGTTAATCTAAAGGCTTTGGCACAGCAGAGATTATATGTTGTCATGTCATTGTATTATTGTACTAGATGGAAGCTGTTCATAGTTTTCACAGTGCAGTCAGATCATGTGTTTTTAACACTGGGTGACTGAGTAACTGGTATCAAGGGATATAAACGAGGGAGAAACCAGCATTATTCTGAACCAGGCTCAGCTTGTCTCCAGTGATGAATTAACAAGGGAGCATTTCAGCAGGGCCCATACACGAACATACTCCATGGCAGACAGAACTGGTACTGAATCCCGTATTCCAATGGCCATTCCTGATATATCTGTATAATTAATCAAGGGTATGAGCTGAAAGCACCAATTCAAATCACTTTTACAATGTGTAGGTAATCAGAATAAATGTCAATAAATCTGGAGCAGTTCCTTGAGATTAAATTGTCTGTCTATGGTTCTCTGGTATTGTTGGAAGCAGGATTTTCTTTTTACTTTGTAAAGTGATTAACTGTATGATGAAAATAAGTTCATTACAGTGTTTGTCATTGCCCTTCTGTTTTAGGCATCATGGACGTGGGGCCCTAATGGTCAGGGAGCCATCCTGCTGGTGAATTGTGACAAGGACAGTCTACTGTCTCGGACAGTTGACGGAGGAGATGACATTATGCTCAGTAAAGCAGGTAAAGTCATTACTGGATGAGGTTGATTCCCCCCCTCTCTCCATTGGTTGTCTGTTACCACTGCTGATTCCTGGATGTGTGTTTGTCTTTTAGATCTGCTGGACATGTCTCGTATGGTCCTCCGAACCCGTGGGCCAGAGAAGCTCCCTGCCGGTTATCATCTCCTGCTTTACATCTCTGCATCGGACTCTGAGAATCTGGGAGTGTTTCACTGTCACAGTGAGTACTGCAGTCTGATTAGCTTTATAGATTTATATAGCTGATAGAGGCAAATTTATATTTCCAAGATTCCCGTGTTTCTGATCTACAGACTCACAAAAATGGGTCTCCTTAACTGTGACCCGGTATCCCCATCCAGCTGTAAGCCCAGTGACCCGGTATCCCCATCCAGCTGTAAGCCCAGTGACCCGGTATCCCCATCTAGCTGTAAGCCCAGTGACCCGGTATCCCCATCTAGCTGTAAGCCCAGTGACCCGGTATCCCCATCCAGCTGTAAGCCCAGTGACCCGGTATCCCCATCTAGCTGTAAGCCCAGTGACCCGGTATCCCCATCTAGCTGTAAGCTCTGTGACCCGGTATCCCCATCTAGCTGTAAGCTCTGTGACCCGGTATCCCCATCTAGCTGTAAGCTCTGTGACCCGGTATCCCCATCTAGCTGTAAGCTCTGTGACCCGGTATCCCCATCCAGCTGTAAGCCCAGTGACCCGGTATCCCCATCCAGCTGTAAGCTCGGTGACCCGGTATCCCCATCTAGCTGTAAGCCCAGTGACCCAGTATCCCCATCTAGCTGTAAGCCCAGTGACCCGGTATCCCCATCTAGCTGTAAGCCCAGTGACCCGGTATCCCCATCTAGCTGTAAGCCCAGTGACCCGGTATCCCCATCTAGCTGTAAGCCCAGTGACCCAGTATCCCCATCTAGCTGTAAGCCCAGTGACCCGGTATCCCCATCTAGCTGTAAGCCCAGTGACCCGGTATCCCCATCTAGCTGTAAGCCCAGTGACCCGGTATCCCCATCTAGCTGTAAGCCCAGTGACCCGGTATCCCCATCTAGCTGTAAGCTCTGTGACCCGGTATCCCCATCTAGCTGTAAGCCCAGTGACCCGGTATCCCCATCTAGCTCTAAGCCCAGTGACCCGGTATCCCCATCTAGCTCTAAGCCCAGTGACCCGGTATCCCCATCTAGCTCTAAGCCCAGTGACCCGGTATCCCCATCTAGCTGTAAGCCCAGTAACCCGGTATCCCCATCCAGCTGTAAGCCCAGTGACCCGGTATCCCCATCCAGCTGTAAGCCCAGTGACCCGGTATCCCCATCCAGCTGTAAGCCCAGTGACCCGGTATCCCCATCTAGCTGTAAGCCCAGTGACCCGGTATCCCCATCCAGCTGTAAGCCCAGTGACCCGGTATCCCCATCTAGCTGTAAGCCCAGTGACCCGGTATCCCCATCTAGCTGTAAGCCCAGTGACCCGGTATCCCCATCTAGCTGTAAGCCCAGTGACCCGGTATCCCCATCTAGCTGTAAGCCCAGTAACCCGGTATCCCCATCCAGCTGTAAGCCCAGTGACCCGGTATCCCCATCCAGCTGTAAGCCCAGTGACCCGGTATCCCCATCTAGCTCTAAGCCCAGTGACCCGGTATCCCCATCTAGCTCTAAGCCCAGTGACCCGGTATCCCCATCTAGCTCTAAGCCCAGTGACCCGGTATCCCCATCTAGCTGTAAGCCCAGTAACCCGGTATCCCCATCCAGCTGTAAGCCCAGTGACCCGGTATCCCCATCCAGCTGTAAGCCCAGTGACCCGGTATCCCCATCCAGCTGTAAGCCCAGTGACCCGGTATCCCCATCTAGCTGTAAGCCCAGTGACCCGGTATCCCCATCCAGCTGTAAGCCCAGTGACCCGGTATCCCCATCTAGCTGTAAGCCCAGTGACCCGGTATCCCCATCTAGCTGTAAGCCCAGTGACCCGGTATCCCCATCTAGCTGTAAGCCCAGTGACCCGGTATCCCCATCTAGCTGTAAGCCCAGTAACCCGGTATCCCCATCCAGCTGTAAGCCCAGTGACCCGGTATCCCCATCCAGCTGTAAGCCCAGTGACCCGGTATCCCCATCCAGCTGTAAGCCCAGTGACCCGGTATCCCCATCTAGCTGTAAGCTCTGTGACCCGGTATCCCCATCTAGCTGTAAGCCCAGTGACCCGGTATCCCCATCTAGCTGTAAGCCCAGTGACCCGGTATACCCATCTAGCTGTAAGCCCAGTGACCCGGTATACCCATCTAGCTGTAAGCTCTGTGACCCGGTATCCCCATCTAGCTGTAAGCTCTGTGACCCGGTATCCCCATCTAGCTGTAAGCCCAGTGACCCGGTATCCCCATCTAGCTCTATGTACCCTTTTCCTATTCAGGGCTGGTTATATTATCATTTTGACTTTGCTTCATATTCATTTTTCTAATTTTTATTTTTTTCTTATCGTTATTTATTTCAGTTATTAAACTTTTATATTTAGAGATTTTCAGATTAACTAGAATTCATTTAGACAGAAAATTCTAATATATATTAATGCCAACATGAAACATGGTTGCCCTCCAATGGGAAGTTACGGTTTTGTTTTATTAGTTAAATTTTATTAATAAATACAAATGATGAAAACAAACCTTTCACAAAGTTACAAACTTGGAAAACAAAATGTGGTTGGAACTATGCTGGGTTCTCTTCTTTCTTATATTTTTTTCTTTAGGGCGCACTACTCAAGACATAAAAGTCTGTTGATGTTGTAGATACCCCCATCCCCCTGAATTTACATCAACAATTTGTAAATGGCTAATGTATTTGTTCTTTAAGAGATTGCCATGAGTTTTCCATTTCCGAGCGATTAGCATCTTTGCCGCTATTGTGTGCTAAGTGTATTAAGAAGTGTAGAGATAAATATTTTTGCATCTTACTGAAGTAGACGCTTCGGCTCTTGTTCCTTCCCAATTTCAGAATTCTCCAAAAATAAGTCCCAATATTTATCTAATAATGGGCGGCTCCACCAAATATGGGAAAAGGAACCCTTGTCGCAACCCCAACAATACAGAACATAACATCAAATTTCTCTGGCACCAAGTACTATCTGTACATTATTTTGTAATGTTGTTCCATAATATTTAAGCAGTGAATCAATTTCTAAGATACAACAAAGTTTTAAACCAAACTTCTGGGACCATTTCATGTCCAGTCTCTCTTTCCCACTTAATTAAAGCCTTACGTTTTATGGGCTGGTCTGGTACCGTTTCAAGATTTCCGCTTTAACAATATTTTGAATGGTTACTTTCCTTCCATTAATTTACCCCATCTCACACTTGGGCAGGTAAACCATGCATTCCTTGGAAGAAAATACTTATTTTTGCAGACTTCTACATTCTTCATTTAGGACCTAAAGATAGAAAAATACAAACCTCAGGTCTGCCTCTGCTGCTTATTCTAACTCTCCCTGCAAGCCAGGAAAAAAAAACGTGTCTTTGAGATACACCTAGACGCCCCTCATTTTACCCCCTCTTTAAACGTTCAGCTATCTCAAATCTCCAGCTGTCATCCTATGATCCAGTCGCAGAGTGTAGTGTTGAGCTATTTTTGCTGTTTAGCAGATTTGTGCTCCCTGTAGTGATGTCACTGGGGATAATCCCAATACCAGGGAGTCGGGTTGAGCTCAGGACCTCCCTGGTAGCTTGATCTATCTTGCAGGTGTTCTGGGCCCAGGGCAGAGTAGGATGGCAGTATATAGGCAATTCAGCATCCATGTCCTACTTAGCCACTAGAGGGAGTATTTTATTCAGACTCCTGGAAAAATTAGTTTGAGCCATTTTCATCTGAATAAAAATCCATTTACCGTAATCCATCAAACCGCACAAATCAATTTGTCACTGAAAAAGACTTCACAGGTAAATCCCCCCCAGATGGATCAATATTTTAATTTTATTTTTGTGAATTCGATTTTTATTTTGCAAGAAAGTAGTAGGTATGAGAAAGGGACACGCAGGTCCTCCGCTATGGTTGTGAGAAATAATTTTTTTTTAAAAAAAGTTAAAACAAAAGAAAGGGGATTTTTTTTTTCTTAGCCACGCAGGGCAAAAATAAGGTGTATAGACAGGAATGCGGACACCGGTCCTATACGATATATCAAAGCCCTGTAAACATGCCGTCACATTCTATGTTTCTATATCTGTTAAATCAGGTAAATTGTATGTGAATGCTGGGCATCCTGGGGTCATAAGGGGGCAGAAATAAAACCTAAATGGATCTACATTACTCGACCAAAAATCATCATACGGTACAAAGCCGAGGGACAGGGGACATTCTTAACTCCCTCTTACATAGGTGCAATAAGTAAAAAGCAAAAAGTTTAGGGGTTAAAATGAACCCCATCCCAGGGAGCCAATATGATGCAATGTAAGAACACATTTAAAAGACCAGAGCTGTGCCCGGAACATTGGTAACCCCTCCTATGGGAGCCCAGCCCCATAATTGTCACCTCTTCCTTGCCCGTGTCTCCCATCGGGCATTCATACTTCAGTAACCTCAGTCAACTTGACCGATAAATCAATTTGATCCGGTGTGGAGAAAAAGGAATTTGGGTGAAATCTCTCATACTATATTTTTGCACAAGTTGAACTTAATTCATAGAGCTCTAACATTCAGCAGAAGAGCCTTAATTTTCCTGTCTTGGATCATTTGTACTTCTGTAATTCATATTATTTCTATGGATTCAGAACACATGTGTAAATTTATTCCAAAGACAAACAAATGTGTAATTAGATAAGTATTACTAATGACATTGCTGGGCTCTCAGGGTTATTTATTAGTGTGGATTGTTAATGTTTGCTGATATTAAGATACCTTGTATCTATTAAATATAAAGCGAAGTAGCATGACGTATACAAGACAGAATAAAATCCATTTTGTTTCCAGAAAGCTAATCTGGCAAATCTTCCAGCTCCATAGAGCAATGTGCAAGCCTCGCATCTGTGACAGACGCTGGATTCTCTGCAAAGAATGCACGCTCCAGGGGTTCGATTTCTTTCAAAGCCTGCATTAAGGTGTTATTGGCACCTTTACAGATCCTTGCAGTTAGATTGCATAGTCCTACCATAAAGATCTCTCTAGGTCTTTTAATCTCTCCATATTCTGGATAAAGTAGAAGAAGTGCTGGCAGTCTGGGGTTAAATGATTGTCACTTCACATTGCCTTATTTTTGCTGCAGGTAAGGTCTATACACATGTTCTTGGAAAGGAAAAGCTGTTCTACAAGGCCCGGTACACTGGGTTGAATGAATTGGAGTTCTTTGTGGAAGGCATTCGTTTCCCAGATGAGGGGTTCAATGGCCTGGTGTCAATCAAAGCCAGCTTGCTAGAATCCCAGGTGGAGGTAAGATCTGGACAGGGGAGGAACAGTGGGGATTTGTAAAACCTGCTCCAAATTTCATATTTTGAGCATTTAAATTGATCTGTAATGTTACTCATTGTACAACCTTTCAGAAAGCACACGTGGGATCGTTTTTAAGCAAATTTAAAAGTCATTATCTTGTATAGCACGGTCTCGTGTATAACTGCTTTCCACTCACCTCCTTACCCAACACATTTTCCAGTCTTCATTCCAAATGTAGAGATTTCAGAGCTCTTATTGATTGCTAGGTTATCCATGGGTTTGATTTCATTCCTGTTTATAGCTGTCTCCTAGTGCGAACATCATCATCTGTCTGTGTGGGACACCTGCCAGCTGGGGTGCTCCGTTGCCAACCATTCAAGTATCTTGCTCTTTAGAAAATTGATGTGTCAAGAAATGTATCAGACTGACACCAGAGAGGTTACCGGTTCTATTAAATTATGACCACTTGATTCAGAAAGATGATCTCCATTTCGTGTGTAGATCTGGGCTGTCTTACTGCATAGCTGGAGGATAATAAAGCCGGATTGTAATACAGTACATTTATCACCCTGCAGTCGCTACAATCACATCAAGTGCAGCACTCAACGGGTTGTTCTGTTCTCCTTATACATTACTGGTGTAGATGGAGAATTCCAGTTGTACAAAGGGGATAGTTTACTGAGGCTTTACTTGATAAAACTGGAAATTGGGGAGAACCTTTAAGGAATATATGTTTATATACTTAATTTAGACCAATGTAGCGGAGTGCACACAAAGACCGTTCTCCCGATAAGATCTTTCATCTAACAGAGATGTGGAGGAAGAGCAAATTGTCTGTAGGAATATAAAATTACAAGGTCTTTTAAAAAATCTTTTCCCATCTATAAAAAGGTGTTTTTGACATTTAATGGCTTTTTAAAGGTATCCTCTCTGCTAAATCAAGCACATTTTATGTATAGTGCCCAGGTGATTTTTGTCCTTTTTAAATTATTTACAGGGCATCCCAGAGACCCCTATTTTCACAGATGTGGTGACATTCCGCGTGGCTCCTCTGATCATTACTCCAAATACTCTTGAACCAGTGGAGGTTTATGTCTGCAGGTAATGGGTTAGTGACACACGATGAGACAAGTATAGGTTAATTACTCCCAGTACTGTAGGTAGGGGGTTAATGACACAGGGTGCTATTACATGATCCATTATAATGCAGCCATGCTCCAGGTAATGCATGGACGTGCGACAATGCTGCAGGTAATGCATGGACGTGTGACAATGCTGCAGGTAATGCATGGACGTGCGACAATGCTGCAGGTAATGCATGAAGGTGCGACAATGCTGCAGGTAATGCATGGACGTGCGACAATGCTGCAGGTAATGCATGGACGTGCGACAATGCTGCAGGTAATGCATGGACGTGCGACAATGCTGCAGGTAATGCATGAAGGTGCGACAATGCTGCAGGTAATGCATGGACGTGCGACAATGCTGCAGGTAATGCATGGACGTGCGACAATGCTGCAGGTAATGCATGGACGTGCGACAATGCTGCAGGTAATGCATGAAGGTGCGACAATGCTGCAGGTAATGCATGAAGGTGTGACAATGCTGCAGGTAATGCATGAAGGTGTGACAATGCTGCAGGTAATGCATGGACGTGCGACAATGCTGCAGGTAATGCATGAAGGTGTGACAATGCTGCAGGTAATGCATGAAGGTGTGACAATGCTGCAGGTAATGCATGAAGGTGTGACAATGCGGCAGGTAATGCATGGACGTGCGACAATGCTGCAGGTAATGCATGGACGTGCGACAATGCTGCAGGTAATGCATGAAGGTGTGACAATGCTGCAGGTAATGCATGAATGTGCGACAATGCTGCAGGTAATGCATGACGGTGTGACAATGCTGCAGGTAATGCATGAAGGTGTGACAATGCTGCAGGTAATGCATGAAGGTGTGACAATGCTGCAGGTAATGCATGAATGTGCGACAATGCTGCAGGTAATGCATGAAGGTGTGACAATGCTGCAGGTAATGCATGAAGGTGTGACAATGCTGCAGGTAATGCATGAATGTGCGACAATGCTGCAGGTAATGCATGAAGGTGTGACAATGCTGCAGGTAATGCATGAAGGTGTGACAATGCTGCAGGTAATGCATGGACGTGCGACAATGCTGCAGGTAATGCATGAAGGTGTGACAATGCTGCAGGTAATGCATGAAGGTGTGACAATGCTGCAGGTAATGCATGAATGTGCGACAATGCTGCAGGTAATGCATGAATGTGCGACAATGCTGCAGGTTAGGCATGAATGTGCGACAATGCTCCAGGTAATGCATGAATGTGCAGCCATGCTGCGGGCAATGCGTGGATGTGCAGCCATGCTGCGGGCAATGCGTGGATGTGCAGCCATGCTGCGGGCAATGCGTGGATGTGCAGCCATGCTGCGGGCAATGCGTGGATGTGCAGCCATGCTGCGGGCAATGCGTGGATGTGCAGCCATGCTGCGGGCAATGCGTGGATGTGCAGCCGTGCTGCGGGCAATGCGTGGATGTGCAGCCGTGCTGCGGGCAATGCGTGGATGTGCAGCCGTGCTGCGGGCAATGCGTGGATGTGCAGCCATGCATGGCTGCGCACCGGTGTCGCGCGCAATGCATGGCTGCGCACCGGTGTAGCAGGCAATGTATGGATGCGCGGCGATGCTGCAGGCAATGCATGGAAGTGCAGCTGTGCTGCAGGCAATGCATGGATGTGCTGCGGGTAATGCATGGGTGTGCGCCTATGCTGCAGGCAGTGCATGGCTGCGTGCCTGTGCTGCGGGAAATGCATGTACGTGTGCTTTGCTGCAGGAATGTGCGGCGGTGATGCAGGCGCTGCATGGATGGGTGGCGGCGTGCTGCAGGCAATGCATGGATGTACTGCAGGCGATGTGTGGCTGTGTGGCGATGCTGCAGGCAATGCGTGGATGTGTGGCGATGCTGCAGGTAAAGAGTTGGTCAGCTGCTAACCTATTTACCCGTCTTCTGTCCTTAGTGTGAAAGATAATTACCTTTTCCTAAAGCATATCAAGGCTTTAGTGAGCGAGGCGAATTACAAGATTCAGATCTGCTTTGAATATGTCAACCGTGGTGATCGTTGGATGCAGGTTTGTGTGTTCACAAGCGACTTCCAATAACTGGGCTTCGGTAACTCCTGTGTATTTCTCTCTAAGACCCAAAGCTTTCTGTTCCTCTTTACTAACCTGGGGTCTCTGCCTAATAACACAGAATATGCCCAGCACGTCACAGCAATAATACATACAGTATTGTATACATTATACTTGGTTTCAATTACTTGGTCAATATGCTGTTAACTGCAGGATGAAATGGAATTCGGATATATCGACGCTCCGCACAAAAGCTTCCCTGTGGTCCTGGATTCCCCGAGAGATGGAAACCTAAAGGACTTCCCAGTCCGAGATATTCTGGTAGGATAAACTCATTATCTGCATGAGGATTTGACATAAAAATTGAATAAAAAATGTAACTTCCACAATGTATTCATATTCCCACATGAAGTGGAACTTAACTTTGAAAGATGTAGCTTCCCCTCTTAAACAGCAAAATAGTCAAAATATTTGGGATTCAGCTAAACATCTATAAAAGGATAAAAATAAGCCATATAGCGAAGCACCGTTTTATACAGAGTAATGTGCGCTATAATTATACTCACAGGATGTAGCAAAGTTTGGTACCCAGGGGGGCTTACATCACGATCAAGGTCCTCAGATGTTAAATCATTGGAACAATATTCACTTGATTCCAAAATATTGCTTAATGATCCAAAAATTGCTTTACATATATCAAGATTTAAAATGGTCCACGCATTTCCTCCACTCGTGTGGACTTCCTCAGAGACAAATGATAAGATAAAAACACAAACAACCCTTTGGGCACAAAGCCTCTTTTGACATAACTCTGAGGTGAACGGCTGTGGGTTTTTGGCTGTACAGTTGGTTTTGGGGGTTTATTCACACAAGGCTGTTGCAGTTTGCCAATTGCCTTGTTCAGTTATTTTGGTTCAACAGATTTCCAAAATGATATTTTGGCATATATAGGGCAGAATGAAAACATGTGAAGCAATATATACTGTAGACTTGGCTAGATAAATGTGCTGCAGTCATGTACAAAAATGGCTTTCTAATCTTCACACAATGTGTCTTGGCTTTAAAATGTTTATAATTAAAGGGTGGGAACATGTTATGAATCGGATGGCTGAATACAAGCTGCATTAAAATGGTTTCTAATTTAGAGATTGCTCTGTAATTATGGTGACTTGCTTCAAAAACTTGCTTCAGATGGCTAGTTAATTTATAGGAAAAAAATGGAAATTAAAACTAGCTGTGGTTAGCGGAAACCCCCCATTGGTTGGAAGAGTGTGACAGAGTTCCTATACTCAGGCTGAGTATCTCCGCCAAGTATCCCTTCTCTCCTGGGACAGAGGAGCCAAAGTGATAATAGCTTCTCACCTTCCCCTAGGATAAAGCGGGTAGAGTGATTATCGCTTGTCCCAAATATCAGCCGAGGCTTGGTGAAGGGTAAAACCGGTGTATCCTTAAGTGACAACCATCTTTATGTTGTACAGTCCCCCGGGGTCTTATGAAAATAATACCTATCACAACCTGGGTACCTTGGTGTCTGGGATAATAACCGCCAAAAACAGGGTCCCCAGTCCCCCCTACAGTTACCCCTCAGGATCAGAAATGTCTAGCCCGAGTAATCATAGGCTAAAGTTTAACCGGGACATCCTCCAATCCGATTCAGAGTTACAGATCATTTTCGTTTAAGTCCTGGTTTCTTTTAACCTTTTCTCCAAGTCTTGGGAAAGGGAGCGCTTTCAAGTCCTTGATGTTGCTGAATGCCTCCTCATGTCCTTGATCTCCCTTCCAAATGACACCCGGTTTGGGTCCTGGGTCCTGGGTCTGAGAGCCACCTTGGCAAAGTTTGAGTGGACTGCGGCACTTCCACGATCCGAGTCACCGTTCCATGAAGTTCCTGGGTAGCTCGCGGTTAGGTGCACTGTGCCTGAGGGCCTTTTGTGAGTCCCTAAGAGTCTTGGGATCATTGTTCTGGCTCTCAAGCTGGAAGGGGCTGGTACTGTGAAAAATTGCTCTTTTGTAGAAGGTGACTAGAGTCCGGTGCCAGTTGTAAATGACCAGGCAACCCGTAATAAAGAGGATCAAGGATTTTCATTATGATTTTCAAGCTTCTTTAGTAGTGTTTATGGGACCAAATATTAAAAATAATTCAGTATTCTAATCTACTTTTAGATTCAAGGCAGATTTTTTTTCTCTGGTTCAATTCCCTCTGACTGCAGTTCAGAATTTTGAACTTCACATCACAGCTGTTCATGCTAGGTGTGAGAATTGCAAGGTGCATATAACAAGCCATTGATTGGTCTCATTGTGAACTGATCGAGCTCTCTGTTTAGTTGGATCAGCCCCCACCCTCCAGCCTGGGTTCTACATTGACATAGCAGCTGCCAGACTAAGCTGGGTATGACTATGATGGATCATTATTTAAGTTGTTCCCAGGATTGCTGTCCTCTTAAATTGCCGTGACAGAGTGTAACATGTCTCACATTAAATGTGTAAAGGTCCAGCATAACTGTAACAATTTCTTGGGCTTGGTCTCAAAGTATTCTTTCTCTAGATAAGTAAACCAGGTCTGTGTAACCCTGAGAATCAGTAGGTGGCTTGTTAGTTCACAATATTACATTATTACAACTAAATGCTAAGAAAGGGCAAGGGTCTTTCTTCCTCTTATTCATGTTTTCTAATAGTTGGTATTTACGTGTGTATCCTGTAATAGATGTGCCCAGTAAATTGCAAAGCAATGCATTCCGCTTAAGTCAATCGGCTACAAGATTTTTTATTTGATTTTTTTTTTTAAATGTATTTATCATGTAATAGGGCCCAGACTTTGGTTATGTGACCAAAATTGCAGCTTCTTCAGAAGTCACTAGCCTGGACTCCTTTGGGAATTTAGAAGTCAGCCCTCCTGTGACCGTACAAGGGAAGAAATATCCTCTGGGGCGGATGCTGATCGGAAGCAGTTTCCCCACGTAAGAATAAAGGTTGAACTGAGATCACAGATTGCAGGAGCTGAGCAGCACGAATGAAATCGACTGTATAGCACAGAAATAACGAAGGGTCACAAATGAATGCGTTCCAAAATGTATAGTAAATAAATGCAATAATACTATAATGCAAAGTCCAGGAGCTAAAACCTCTTAATAAGAATCAATATGTTATAAAGAAGCTGAAAAGAATTGGATATTCTAAAAATCCAAAATAAATAGATTATACATAGATTACATTGGCGTCTAAATAAATCCAAATCGATTCAAAAGAAGGTCTCCAATAGATATATAGCAAACTGACACAGGTTAATGTCACAGATGCCCACAATATTCTACTTAATAATAAAAGATATTAAGATCTAGAAAATGTATCAGCCAACCAGCACAGACTATAACTGGTGGCTGTACAGCAGCAGATATTCCCAATGCCTAGAGATAAAAATAAAATAACTTCGTGCTCACTGTATAAAACACAAGCAAATCTAATAAGAGATTAAAAACACTCACAATGTAAATAAGGAAAAAAGCAAAATCGGCTAAGCAGCCTAAGAAATGACTTGCTGTGTTGATCCTGGAGATGAATAGGAGTGTGGGTGGTCTCCTGCCTCGGGTACCGATGGAGGTGGCGTGCGTTGCACCTCGAGCCTCGTTCAACTGTATATTGTTGTCATTCAAGCTTTTACACAGTCTGAATATTTCTAGAGTTATGTTTGTTTTTTGTATTCATTTATTTATTTATTTTCCCGGGAATAAATCATGTAATGATCATACTAGAATGCTTGGTTGTATAGGGAGAGGTATTAGCAGTAGAAAGAGGGAAGTGCTCATGCCATTGTACAGAACACTGGTGAGACCTCACTTGGAGTATTGTACGCAGTACTGGAGACCCTATCTTCAGAAGGATATTGATACCTTAGAGAGAGTTCAGAGAAGGGCTACTAAACTGGTTCATGGATTGCAGGATGAAACTTACAAGGAAAGGTTAAAGGATCTCAACATGTATAGCTTGGAGGAAAGACGAGACAGGGGGGATATGATAGAAACATTTAAATAAATAAAGGGAATCAACACAGTAAAGGAGGAGACTATATTTAAAAGAAGAAAAACTACCACAACAAGAGGACAGTCTTAAATTAGAGGGGCAAAGGTTATCAGGAAGTATTACTTTACTGAGATGGTAGTGGATGCATGGATTAGCCTTCCAGCTGAAGTGGTAGAGGTTAACACAGTGAGGGAGTTTAAACATGCATGGGGATAGGCATAAGGCTATCCTAACTATAAGATAATATAAGGCTAGGGACTAATGAAAGTATTTAGAAAATTGGGCAGACTAGATGGGCTGAATGGTTCTTATCTGCCGTCACATTCTATATTTCTATAGCAATTTGTCTTAAAATAATACGTGTCCTCTAAGGCAGATAAAGCAAGTGAAAAGGGAATATTTATGTTTCATGGTTTTCCTTGAGGCTTGTTTTTTAAATGACGACCCTACCTCAGGTGCCTCCCAATGTTTTCATGCAGCCAAACAATGTCTGCATTACTAGTGCCGTCTCTGAACCACCTCCTGTGCAAAAGGCCGGTGGGTAATTTTATCCACTCAGCTGTCACATGTGCAGCATTAAACACCCTCTGGCCGTGACGGAATCTCTGCTGACTTGGCAAGGATATTCGAGTTCCTTGACGGTATTCAGCTCTGAAATCGAAATCCGACTGGAGTCCCCCGTACACATACAGGGTCTATTTTCAGTCCTAAATTAAAGTGACTGAAACTCACAAGGAGCTGGATTCCACAAATTGCTTCTAGGAGTCTCTTAATGCAATGGAATCTTCACAATTGCTCTCGGATAAATTCTCCATTTAAGTAAAAAAATGTTACCAAATTTCCGTATAATAAAAATGACTTCTATAGATAAAACTATATTAAAAATGTCTTGAATAGATCTAAATATTGTTATTTATAATTTATACAACATATTCCATTGAATTGTACAAGAGGAGCTTTCATTTACTCTGGGACTGTCGGAGGCATTTAAACAGAATGCTTTTCTTTACTTTTACACAGCACTACTGGACGGAGGATGACCAAAGTGGTTCGAGACTTTCTCTTTGCTCAGCGTGTTCAGGCGCCCATCGAGCTTTTCTCTGATTGGCTGTACGTAGGCCACATAGATGAATTCTTGTCCTTTGTGCCGACATCTGATCGACAGGTACATTCAGAACTGCTGCTTCTCTTCAATTTAGTGATTGAAAGGCTTTGGTTATATCTCATATGGGGAGGTGTAGTTGAGGAATAATGTGACTCATTACAATAAAAATGCTCTAGTAGTAGCTGCCCATGTTATTAAAACTAACTTTCTAAAGAAAAGTTATACATGAGCCGTTAACCGCAAAAACTTATCACAAGCGATAATGAAACTGTGCCACAAAGCAAACGCTCCATGTTGTATAGTAATGTTTCCACCTACTGGTGGAAATGGCTAACAGCAGGTGGCCCACAACCTATCCACAGAGGATAGGAAATAAAGGGGGGGGGGGATGCAAGCAGGGCTCATAAATGTACCCAAGATCAATAGCTTGCAACAGTGAATAACTTTTTTAAAGAATGTTTAGATGCATAGGGCTTCAAAATTTTAAGATCTCTGTTTATATTTAAATATATATACTGCCATACTATATCTGTTGCATTGAGACTGTATTCCAACGAGGCTTCTTACAGAGATCCATGGCTTATGATCTGAGCAAACTGTGCACTGACACCGACCGGAAAGAGGTTAAATATCGCAATATAGGAAGATCAGGGCATGTGCTTTCGGAGTGGGTTCTTAGTTACAGGGTTCCAAGTGACCGTTTGTATTTCTCAGTATTTAGAGAACCTGCCCCTTTTCTCCATTTGTGTGTTTTTCTCAGGGATTCCGCCTGCTCCTGGCTAGTCCTGCTAAATGCTTTCAAATTTTTCAAGAGAAGAAGGCGGAAGGTCAAGGTGACGCCACCATGTTTCAGGGTGAGTGTGACTTTCAGTAAATGGTGAACGAGGTGTTGAGATTGTACTGCGCTGCACAATATGCTGGCACTTTATAAATAATATGAAATCTGATGGCAGTGTGGTAAATTGTACATCTGGGAGTCCGCTAGTAAAGGCTGAGTTACTCAACAGAACATATTGTGGTTTATATGATCTGACTGCGCTGCATGCCTCCTATTACGACCTTCCCCAGCACATTAATTACTGTCTGGAAAAGTGTGAACAGTTGGTGTCAAAGGGCTACAGGATTCCTCCGACATACATTCTTCCTTTCATTTCAATCAGAACAATTGTTTTCTAACAAAGCCAAATTTAAACATTGAGTTATGTAACAATCGTTTTTACTACAGGACTGGAAACCAAAAGATGGACCGTTACCAAAATTCTCTCCACAGACAGCATTGTGCAAGAGAACAATTATGCACAGGTGAGATATCTGGACAACATTCTAACCAGTGCTAGAATGGTTACTGTAAAGATGGATTCAGGTTTCCAAACAGTTGGCATTGGGCTTTTAACATTTTTTTAAAAATCATTTTTAAAACAAATGAAATTTAGGTTAAAAAAAACCCGCAATTCTATGTATAGTTTTTTTTTCCCAGAAATAGCAACAACAAAAATGACGTGTTCAGATTTACATAATTTAATGTTTAATCGTTTAGAATAGTGAATATAAAGGATTGTCCAGTTTCTCACGTTAAGGCTAGTTGCGGGCATTTTTGAAAATACAGAAACACAGATTCACAAAACTACCATCAAAAAATCATCCATTAAAGCAGCACTGTCATGGCCGCATCCGCTTTTTGGGGGGGGGTTTAACCCCCCCTTCTGACTCAAATACATTTTATAGTGCTCCTAGGCCCCCCAATTTACCTTTTTTAATAACTTTATTTTATGCCCGGACCTAGGTCCTGGGCGCTGCCGTATTTGTGTGGGCAGATGAAGTCTCTGTGGGACATGTAATCTGCCCACACTAGATAGCGCTATGAAATCCCCGCGCATGCCCAGTTAAACACTTCACTCAGAAATATAAATGAATGAATGGACACTTCAAACGAATGAACGAATATCTCTTCTTTCATTTGTTTAGTTTATTACAAGGAGGGGGCTACCGGCTCGCAGCTCCCTCCTTGTAAAATGTAAAAATAGAAGCGCCACTTCCCAACTCCCCCCCATGTCCTCCCTCACTCTATAGGGGTCAATATGAGCCCCATAATACCATAAGGGATATTTAGCCTTGCAGCATCAACCTCAAGGATCTCATTAATCACTAGTAAAGGTAATTTCAATTTACTCTATTGTTTTCTCATTAAACTTTATAAAGTTAAAAACATTATAAACATGCATTAATTTGAAATAAAAAGATAAATGTACGTACATTTATTTATTTTTTTAAAACACCCTCCTTTCGAAAAAAATATTCTGCACTTGCGCGAAAACTGGTGGGCGGTAAGGAAATTTTTTTTCAACCAAAAAGATGCATTAGTGGGCGGTAGTTAGAAAAAGGTTGACTACCACTGGTGTAGGGCTTTGCAAGCTGCTATTGCAGTGTGTCGAGAGCACTTTCTCCCCCTAACCTGGCTGTTGGGAATCCTTTCTACTTTGTCATATACCTTTCTGTGCAGAAAGGCTCTGTGGAACTGACCAACAGTCCCAGGGGAGAGATTAGTTTCTACATTGATTGCAGAACAACTCTGACGCGAAGAGAAATATAACTGGGTTTGAGCAGGGAGTAAGCTGAATACAGAACCATAGACTGGCTTAGCCATCAGTGCTAAATGTGAGTGCAAGCTGTGCTTCACTGGAGAGCTGTATGTATACTATAGGAAAAATGTTATTGCTCATGAAATGTTCAATGATTGTATATCTTCCTCCATAGCACTGCATTGACTGGAACCGGGATATCCTTAAGCAGGAGTTGGGGCTCACAGAAGACGACATTATTGATATTCCAGCTCTCTTTAGGCTCGATAAAGGTGGCAAGGCCTTGGCATTCTTCCCAAACATGGTAAATACCACGATGGAGCCAGGCCGTGCGTGAGAAAGTAATGCTAGTTCTAAGTCTTGCATGGCACCTACTGTAGCTAACAAGGCTGACTGTCTGATCCAAATATTAGCAAAACATCCTCTGTCAATGCCATCTTGTCTATTTGGACAAGACCAAAATTTGCTAAAATAGAGATTTGTATATTTGAATATTCCTGGGATATTCTAAACAGTATATTGTAACTCTTCAACAACTAGATTGTGACTACTATTTTAATCCTAGCTTTTCACCAACTATCGATTATTCACCAAAGTAAACATTCAAGGTGAATTTCAAAATTTAAGGCCAGAGTAACCAACCTAAAAGTATAGCTGACTTACAGAATGTTTCCATTTAGTCTATAATGATCTTAAGGTATTTAAATTCACTTTGACTTGTCACAATAGCTAATAAATGCCCTATTTGGGGCTGGTAAATGCCCTATTTGGGGCTGGTAAATACCTTATTTGGCTCTTACGTTAGGGAGGGGTGGAGCACCTCATCCCCCGTTTCTAGTGTGGAGATAATATCCCTATATTTCACTGAGAGACCAAATGTGCTCAACCTACATGTGTTCCATTTCTGGAACTGGCACATGGTTACTCTTTGTATTAGTTACACAATAGGTTCTCTGGCATCTCCCTGATGGGGTCCCTACTTTCAGACATAATGTATGGCCCTTTGTTTTATTCTATGATTTTATATCTAATTTAAATGCAATCGGCCATTCAAGGTTTTTGGAAATGTTATCCTGACTCCCATACTGCTGCTGATACTCTGCATAATTTCCCCTAACATGTTTTGGATGATAACCCACTGGGCTTTTGATTTTATTCAGATTCTAAAAACCGCCACTAGAGGGCAGTACTGTCTGACCACTAAAGGTCTTTTGACCCCTGTTTTGTCTTCTTTCCTCAGGTTAATATGATTGTTTTGGGGAAAGAATTGGGAATCCCCAAACCTTACGGACCCATCATTAAGGAGACCTGCTGTCTGGAGGACTATGTCATCTCTGTGTTCAAACCCCTGGAATTGAAGTGCACATTTATTGATGATGTCGTATCATACCACAAAAAATTGGGTGAGGTGCACTGTGGCACCAACGTACGTCGAAAGCCTTTCACATTCAAGTGGTGGCAAATGGAAGAGCCTTAATTTTTTAACTATTTTGCTTGTGATCCACTTTTCTGTTCTTTTAGCCTTTTTTTTTTTTTCGTAACTGCAACAACCCACTGTATTGGGAATAATCTACAATATTTCCATACAAAGCATTCTCTGTGCTGGTGACCGGCTTTGCTAATTACTAATTATAGCAAGGGTATGCTTTGTACAGGCCCTATATGCAGCATTATTTCCCAGATCACTTCATTAAACAGTGATATTACCAACATACCACAGAATGAAAAGCAACGGTTTCAATTCTCAGCCCAACACGGAGGTAAATAAATGACAATATTCACCATTCCAAGCCATTAATAATAGAAGTTTTGCGCTGTCTCTAGCTGCATAGTTCATTGTTGCTTTAACTGAGGATAGCGTTGGATCATCTGTCATCTAGGCTCCCGATTAAATAATCGGATACAAGTGGTAACGGGACTATTCCGCCTAGTTACTGGGCTGAAAATGGGTCATAACTGCGGCAGTGCCAAGTGCGGCAGTGGGCAGAGTAAACCACCAATGTACAGAAAAAATAATGGATATGTGGCATTCTAGTCACTAAATTCCGTCCTCCGTGACCTGAATCAGTTATGCCACATATACAAATGTTATTCTACAGTTAAATCATTTTTAGTTTTTTTAATTATTATAATTTTGTTCCTATTTCCGTCAGAGGCTGCTCTTCCCTTATTGCTATGTATTCAGCCCCTCCGCTCTATCCCCTAGCATGCTGGGTATTAACTCACTGGTTATTTATTCTGGGACTTTTTGTGTCTGCCTGTAAAAGGATGCAATTTATCTTGTGTTTTTTACACTACTAACCTGTTACTCCACTGTTTTCTAACTCTATTTTTCTAGAAACGTCATTTTAGCTAGTTTCACGTTTGTGTTTTGGACTTTTCGGTCCCTCTCTCGCTATTTCAGTTCTTCAAATCGATAAAATAAAATGAATGTATCCTTGCTCCGCTCTGCTGTTTATTTACCAATGTGTACTTCTATCCTAATTTAAGGAAAATGGTAACTGTGCCAATAAAGCAGAGCTACATTTTACCACAAAGTTCATTTCCAATGTGACATATGGCTATTTATGTAGCAAATCTAAAACGGTTAAAGTGAATAGTTAAATGAGATCTTTCTGGGGGCGGGGCCTGACAGCCAAGATGGCCGGTCGTGCTCTCTAAGAGCTCTTGCACTGGAGGGCACGAAAATTGACAATCCTGGTAAATCCTACCAAGCCAACAACCCAAGGTGCCCAGAAAACGACACAGAACCACATGAGGAACAAAACGGTACCTGTCAACGATACACGAGCACACGAACCGGCCATGCGGCCTATCTTGCAGCGGAGCCTGAAGTCTGGGGGAAGCGTCTGATCGCCCGGCACGGGACCCGCTGCCAAGCGAGAAATACATGTTGCCCAGCTACCCTAAATCCACACAGACACCCATGTGAGGACTGTTACCCATTACCCACTGCCTACAGGCACAGTTTACTTTATGGTTTCTTTCAGGCCGTTAGCTACCTTTACTTTTCCTTTAACAGGTATAGTGAGGCATTAAGCCAAGGCACTTGCCGCCACCCTAACCTGAAAGGATACTAGATTGCCCTTTTTGATCTGGCGGCCGCCTATAAGGTAACTGCAATCTATTCAACTGCAATACTTTAAGATTTTATTGTTCGATTTGTTAATTATCACTTTTATGCTCCATATGCTCCCAGACAGCTGATTTACACGAGCCCATACACGCAACAGAGGTCCAATGGGGCCTGAACTCAGCCCCTCAAACCCCCCCCCCCCGCCTCTATAACCTAGATGACCAACTAACAACCCCTAGCAACACACAGAGGCGTAAAATAATCGACGCTATCAACCAACTCTCCCACATCCTAAGACACACGCCTAGTCATGGAGACTACTTATTGCGAACGGCAGGCTACACAAGCTTGCACACTGTTAATATGTCTTAACATGTTCTTAGACTAATGTTACCTTTTTAACCTACCTAACCTGCTATACCAAAGCTGGACTAGCCAGACCTGCTTGATTATTGTTGCTTACCCCACACTAACTACACGTTTTCGGCAGGTTTACTTTCCTTTACGGAGAGGCAGTTTAGCAGGTGTCTCAAAACTCCGCAAACTAAGCAAGCCAATATTCTAGTCGACCTAGCTTAATACAATAATCAGTTTATAGCACTGACTCTGGACCAGACGAGCACGATTAGCCGGTTTATTGCTATACACTTATCTCACCAGTTAAGCTCGCCTTCATACTGATTGATCTATTCCTATAGTACATAGTTCTTCCTAATCTAACCTATTCTATTAACACTCTCAGGTCTGCCGTTTCCTAAGAATGATTCATCAGTCCAGTTTCCTGTATTATAAGCATGTAACATTAACTACTCGGCAATGACTGTTTTTACCCAGACTTGTAGGTTAAAGCTAATACTATACAGTGATAGTACATAGTAACTTCATTTTAACTCGCTTGCATGCTAGACTACAGTGTAGTAACTGTTAACCATTGTTCAGCCTGTTATATCGAATTTGTTTATACCCCAAAAAATGTGCACTTACTAATGCCACGAACAAACCTGTATGCATATCTATATGAACACTGTTGTGGCGTATGGAAATGTCATGTACCTACCTGCACAATAAAAATAAAGAATTAAAAAAAAAAAAATAAAAAAAAAATTTAGATCTTTATGTACTGCATTTTGCGAGCATAGACGATGTATCTACTAAACAATTGACTACTTTTTATTTTATTTTTTTTTTGTGCAAAATGTTGGCAAAATATGAGATGGGGAAAAATGTATTTTACACATTATGTACTTTTTTTTTTTTTTTTTTTTTTATAGGTTTGAGTTTAAATACATTGTTTATTGAATAAACATAAATGTTTCCTATCGGCTTATTTAACATTGTCCATAATCTCTATTCCAAACGTGACCTATAATCCAAGGCATTGGTGTACGCATAATGAAATAAAAACTGTACTGGAATGAAATAGTTCTATATAGATCTGCTCTTTTTCTGTGTATTAATCCTCAAACATGCAATAAAATACATCGTAAATTAAAATAATAAATTGTGGTTAATCTGTAGGATTGATGGCTGTGGGGTTCTAAATAAAATGTGATCCTGGGGTAAAGTCGTCAATGTGCAACATTTAAAGGGACATTTAAAGGCACTAAAACCACTTTATCTTAATGATACTGTTTTGGTGTATAAATCATGCCCCTTCAGTCTCTCTGCTCAATTCTCTGCCATTTAGGAGTTAAATCACTTTGTTTATGAACCCTAGTCACACCTCCCTGCATGTGACTTACACATCCTTCCTAAACACTTCCTGTAAAAAGTCATCTGTTTTTGCGCCTTCTGTTTAATTTAGAATATATCTCCTGCTATTCTAGGCCTTGTATGAGCTTTCAGTGTGTGATTAAAGTTCGATTTACAGAGCAGGAGGTAAAAACACCTAAAGCAAGTTAACATCTGAAAATGAAACCATTTTCTTTTTCCATGTAGGCTGTGGCAGTCACAGCCAGGGGAGGTGTGGCAAGGCTGCATAAACAGAAACAAACGGGATTTAATTCCTAAATGACAGAGAATTGAGTAGTGAAACTGCAGGGGTCTATAAACACAAACTGCTTAATTAAACTAAAGTTGTTTTTGGTAACTACAGTATCCTTTTAAGTAGGTTTCCATGGTGGCGACTCCACTTTAGCCCTTGGCCCCAGAATTGCTGTCAGTCTCTCCACATTTGAGTTTAGACAGCACTTTGGGAAGGGGGAGGGTTATGATCAAGCTTCACTGGGCATAATGGTATTATCAAATTTTGGTGTCCTCTACATAGTGATTTGGGAATACTTCACCCCTACTCTACATGAATGGTGATCACAATCGGGACACAGAACCGTGCAAAACATTACAAATTACAAAAAAGAATGCTGCTCCCTCCTTCTGATAATATTGCGTGCAAGCGTTGGAGTGAAGGCATATTTCTCAAACGAAGTATTTGATAATGAACATTTTGTATTCCAAAAATTACTCACTTTACTGGGGGTATCTAATGCTTTTTATTGGTCCCAATTTATTCCGCCGCTGTGCTAGAACCACTTTGACGCCTGTTCAGAAAGAGAATGCAAATGGTAAATATCTAAAATTAGTCAAATAATATACAGATGATAATCGAAAAATTAGAATATCGTGCAAAAGTTCATTTATTTCAGTAATGCAACATAAAAGGGGAAACTAATATATGAGATAGACGCATTACATGCAAAGCAAGATAGTTCAAGCCGTGATTTGTCATAAGAGCAATGATTATGGCTCATACCCAATAGCTGTCTCCAGAGGCGTAACTAAGAATCACAGGGCCCCGGGGCGAGAATTGCCCTGGGGCCTCCCATACGTCTTCCCCCCGCCATTTCCCCCATATGTCTACCCTACCATACTTTGACACACACACACACACACACACATACAAAATAGTTTATTCACCCTCCGGTTTCCTACCTTTTAGATGCAGAAGGGTGACTTCCCTGGGTTCAAGTGGTGGCTCAGCCTAATGGGAGTCAGATTTCCCACTCTGACCCTGTAGCGGTACTTACCCTTCCAGGTGCCGGCCGGGGTCCTCTATTCAAGCCACGCGCGGCTCAGCTGCTGCACGAGCCGCGCGCGGCTCATCCGACGGCTGGAACTGGAGGGCGGGCAGTGACCGCGAGAAGCGGTCACGTGTCCCGCCTCACTCTAAGAGCGCGCCGCGAGTCTCGGGCGCGCTCTTAAAGGGGCAGTGGGAGCCTAAATTAGAAAAGGTCTCCCATTGGTCCCTGTCATGCCACACTCCCCATACAATTACCTTTTGGGGGTGTGGATATGACAGGGACCAATCAAAATAGATGTTTAGCTATTTATACTTACCTCTTTCCCTTAGTTCCTTGCCCTATCGTGGTTTCTGCTACAGTTCCCTTAAGCGCTTGTGGTGTTCTGTTGTGTTACTTCGTATTTGACCTTGGCTTTGTATTCTGACTTTATATTCTCTTTATCCTTTTCTGTTCTGTTTGCCGGCTTGCTGTTTACTGTGTACCAGACCCCGGCTAGTCCTAGTTTACGCTGTCTCTTTGTGCCCTTGACCTCGGATCGTTCCTGACTCTGTACTTCTCCTATATACGTAGAGTCCGGCCACTCTAGGACCGGTAGACGTATCTTCCCTCTGTGTTGTCTTCTGTCTAGCTGGATCCTGCGTGTTGGGGTATAATCTCGTTACAGACCCCCTCCTCTCCTTCCAACTGCGCGGCTCCTGGTGGTTGCTGGGGCTGTCACTTCCTCCCAGCCTCTGACCTCATCAAAGGGGGCCCCGTCGTACTGTTAAAGCACCGCAGCGCTGACCGGGCCCCCTGGAAGTCCATAGCCATTGAGTGGCCCTAACAGCATAGGCCCCTTAACGTGCGGCCCTGGTGGTTATACCGCACCGCCTGAGGTTGCAACACATGGTGGCGGGCACAGCGGTCGCAGGGGCGGCCGGGCCCCCTGGAGTGACTGGGCCGGTTGCAGCTGTGACTGGCCCGGTCGCACTTGCGACCGGGGTAGTTCCGCCACTGGCTGTCTCATTCAAACACTGTCAGACCCAATAACTGTCTCATTCAATCACAAATCCAATAGCGGTCTCATGCATACAAAACCCATTCACACCTCCTGTCACTTTCTCTCCTCCTACTTCTAGCAGCTAGTGATGTCTCTCCCAATCCAGGGCCCTTCACCTTATCTACACACACTAAGACAACCAGAAACCCCAGAAACCTCATCACAATACCCTGCCCTTTACCCTCACTTACCAAAATTCATTGTGCACTCTGGAATGCCCGCTCCATCTGCAGTAATTTAAAATCAACAACCATACACGACTTTTTCATCTCAAACTCACTCACACTGCTTGCACTTACAGAGACCTGGCTGTCCCCCTCTGATAGCGCTACTCCTGCCTCTTTATGTTTTGGTGGGTTACAGTTCTCTCACACTCCCAGACTCAACTGTAAAGGAGGTGGCGTAGGCATCCTTCTCTCCCCTTAATGTACCTTTCAACCAATCATAACTCCCCCTGCCCTATCCTTTTCTTCTTTTGAAGTTCACACTGTCCGCCTATTTAAACCCACTCCTTTAAGAATTGCTATCATCTACCAGAACTGCTGAACGCTGTTGGAGAAAGTCTCACTGTGCATCTGACATTCTCCACTATAAATTTATGCTGAGCTCATACAGCTTGGCTCTTTCCTCTGCAAAAGTTAATTACTTCAACACCCTCATAACCACACTCTCCCGCGAACCCAAACGACTATTTCACACATTTAACTCTCTTCTTCGCCCTGCTGTTCCTCCTCCACCTACTAACTTGACCGCCTCAGACTTTGCAACTCACTTCACTGACAAGATCTCTACAATTAAAGAAGAGATCTCTCATCTTTCTTCTTCCCCTTACAATATTTCCCCTAACTTCACTCCCTCTGCTGTTCTATGTTCATTCGCACCTGCTACATTGGAAGAGATTTCTGCTCTGTTCTAGTCCTCCCGCCCCACCACCTGCTCCCCAGATCCAATTCCCTCGCATTTCATCCGTACTCTGTCTTCTTCTCTTTCTCCACCTCTCACTAAAATTCTCAATCTCTCTCTCTCCTCTGGTATATTTCCATCGCCCTTCAAACTTGCAACTGTAACCCCAATTCTAAATAAGCCCAATCTTGACCCTAACTCCCCATCCAACTATCGTCCTATCTCGCTACTGCCTTTTGCATCCAAGATCCTTGAAAGAATTGTGTATGCGAGATTGACAGACTTCCTTGAGTCCAACTCTCTGCTAGACCCGCTTCAGTCTGGTTTCTGCGCTAAGCACTCTGTGGAAACGGCACTGACCAAAGTATCCAATGATCTACTCGCTGCAAAATCTCGTGGTCACTACTCTATCCTAATTCTCCTTGACCTGTCTGCGGCTTTTGACACTGTTGATCATCAACAGCTTCTTCTCATCCTTAACAATATCGGTCTACAAGATATTGCTCTCTCCTGGTGCTCCTCCTACCTCTCCCAGCACTCTTTCAGTGTTTCTTTCTCTGGATCTGCTTCTTCTCCCCAACTCCTCTCTGTTGGTGTCCCCCAAGGTTCAGTCCTTGGTCCCCTACTGTTCTCCATCTATTCTGCCTCCCTTGGTAAACTCATTAGCTCCTTTGGCTTCCAATATCATTTCTATGCAGATGACACACAAATCTACCTGTCCTCTCCTGATCTCTCCCCGTCCCTCTTGACTAGTGTCTCTGACTGCCTCTCTGCTGCTTCTAACTGGATGGCTGCCCACTTCCTTAAACTAAACTTGACCAAAACTGAAATTCTGGTCTTTCCTCCCTCAAGTGTTGTTACTCCTGTGTCTGTCTCCCTCCAAGTCAACGGTGCTACCATCAGCTCCACCACGCAGGCTCGCTGCCTAGGTGTTCTCTTTGACTCCGACCTCTCCTTCAAGCCTCATGTTCACTCTATCGCTAAATCCTGTCATTTCCATCTCAAAAACATTGCGCGCATCCGCCCCTACTTAACGCCAGATGTGACTAAGGTGTTGGTCCATTCCACTGTCCTTTCTCACCTTGACTACTGTAATCCGCTTCTCAGTGGTCTTACGTGCTCCCAACTTGCGCCGTTACAGTCCATAATGATCATCTTCCTGTCCGCCCGCACCTCCCATGCCTCACCCTTCTGTCAGTCCCTACATTGGCTTCCTATAAAATATAGAGCTCAATTTAAAATTCTGGTTCTTGCTTTCAAATCTCTACATAATGCTGCTCCCACCTATCTATCCTCCCTTATACACAAGTATGTCCCGTCTAGGCCCTTACGATCTGCTGAAGACTTGCGTCTATCTTCTGTCCGTACTCCCACCTCTGATGCTCACCTTCAAGATTTCTCGAGGGTTGCACCGTTCCTGTGGAACTCGCTTCCCTTCTCCGTTAGATGCTCACCCAGTCTCCTTAAAAAAATCGTTAAAAACCCACTTCTTCATAAAAGCGTATCAATTAAAGGACCACTCTAGGCACCCAGACCACTTCAGCTTAATGAAGTGGTCTGGGTGCCAGGTCCTTCTAGGGTTAACCCATTTTTTCAGAAACATAGCAGTTTCAGAGAAACTGCTATGTTTATGAATGGGTTAAGCCTTCCCCCTATGTCCTCTAGTGGCTGTCTCATTGACAGCCGCTAGAGGCGCTTGCGTGCTTCTCACTGTGATTTTCACAGTGAGAGCACGCCAGCGTCCATAGGAAAGCATTATGAATGCTTTCCTATGTGACCGGCTGAATGCGCGCGCAGCTCTTGCCGCGCGTGCGCATTCAGCCGACGGGGAGGAGAAGAGGAGGATCGGAGGAGGAGAGCAGGAGGAGATCTCTCCGCCCAGCGCTGGAAAAAGGTAAGTTTTTACCCCTTTCCCCTTTCCAGAGCCGGGCGGGAGGGGGTCCCTGAGGGTGGGGGCACCCTCAGGGCACTCTAGTGCCAGGAAAACGAGTATGCTTTCCTGGCACTAGAGTGGTCCTTTAAACTGTTAATAGCTCCCAACTGATTCCTCTTCTGCAACTGTCACTAGTCTAATACTATCCTTACCTTTTGTGTCACTATACCCCACTCCCTCTAGCATGTAAGCTCATTGAGCAGGGCCCTCAACCCCTCTGTTCCTGTGTGTCCAACTTGTCTGGTTACAACTACATGTCTGTTCGTCCACCCATTGCAAAGCGCTGCGGAATTTGACGGCGCTCTATAAATATCATAATAATAATAATAATTCAAACACGGTCAGACCCAATAGCTGTCTCATTCAAACACGGTCAGATCCATTAGCTGTCTCATTTAAAGATAGTCAGACCAATAACTGTCTCATTCAAACACTGTCAGACCCAATAGCTGTCTCATTCACACACGGTCAGACCCAATAACTGTCTCATTCAAACACGGTGAGACCCATTAGCTGTCTCATTTAAAGATGGTCAGACCAATAATGTCTCATTCAAACACGGTCAAACACAATGACTGTCTCATTCAAACACGATCAGACCCAATAACTGTCTCATTCAAACATGGTCTGACCCAATAGCTGTCTCATTCGAACACTGTCAGACCCAATAGCTGTCTCATTCAAACACGGTCTGACCCAATAGCTGTCTCATTTAAAGACAGTCAGACCCAATAACTGTCTCATTCAAAGACGGTCAGACCCAATAACTGTCTCATTCAAACATCCCCATGGTCACCTTATACATATCCGGTGAGCCGTGTGATAGGTAACTGTGAGCTGAGCTCTGATGCTGGGATTAACCCCTTAAAGACTGAGGCAGTTGTACATGTTGTGCTATATGTCTGTTCAGAGATAATTTACCTCTTTCATATTACGTGCACCCACATTTATCATATATAATTTTGTTCAGGAGAAACAGGGCCTTCATGTCACATTAAATATTTGTATATTAAACGTAATTTAATATGAATACAATATTTTAAAAATTGAGAAAATAAATGTTATTTTTTTTTAGTTCTGCATGGCATTTTAACTATGTATGTCACAATACTGTTAGCTGTTACTGCAATAAAGTACACATATTTGTATTTAGCAATGTCTCACGAGTGAAACAGTACCCCCCATGTACAGGTTTTATGGTGTCTTGGAAAGTTACAGGGTTAAATATAGTGCTTGCTAATTAAAGGATCACTACAGGGTCAGGAATACATGTTTGTGTTAACACCACCATCTAGCCCCCCTGGGCCCCTCATGCTTCCATAAATATAGCAAAATCGTACTGTATTCAAGCCTGAAGCTGTAACTCTGCATGCTTTTAGACTCAGAAAAACAAGCAGTCTGCTGACATAATCAGAAGTGGTGGCCTGATCCAATCACAATGCTTCCCCATAGGATTGGCTGAGACTGACAAAGAGGCAGATCAGGGGCAGAGCCAGCACAATTCAAACACAGCCCTGGCCAATCAGCATCTCCTCATAGAGTTGAATTATTTGTAGAATTGAATGATTACGCTCTAGAAGCTGTATTACAAAACACAGGCTAGAATAGCCGCTATGGAAACATTCTCCACCCCAGCTATAGGCACAGCTCGATTAGTTTAGCCTGAATTTCACATTTCGGGTTTGAACTCTCTACAATTGGAAGTTTAACCCCTTAAGACCGGAGGGCGTACTATTACGTCCTTTTAAAAGCGGCTCTAAACGCCGCCGGACGTAATAGTACGCCCTCCGGTTTTTAGTAACTTACCCGGTCGCTGGCGGTCCCACGCCGGCGATCGCGGTTCGGGGGACTCCCAGGGAGCCCCCCGCGGCACGTCCGCCCTCCAGGAGCCCTCCCGGCCATGTGAGAGTGAGGTCCTTGCGAGGACCTCACAATCACATGGCCGGTATAGCTGCCTGCTGCATTGCCAGCAGGGGGACCAACTGTAATGACAGTTGGTCCCCCTGCTGGCTGAAAATCAAATAAAAATGTTTTAAAACAGTGTAAAAATAAATAAATTATATACTTAGATCATATATATATATATTATATATATGATCTAAGTATATATATACACATATACACACATACACATACACCGTCTAGGTGTATTTTAATATTAATATATATATAATTATATATATATATTAATATCAAATTACACGTAGACTGATACTGATTAAATATATATATAATTATTGTTATATATATATTTATAAATAATATAAAAAAAATTAATATGTAAATACGTAAAAAAATTAAATAAAAAAAATAATTAAAAATAAAATATTAAAAAATATATAGATGTGTTTTATTTCGTTCTAACTGTATTCTGATATTAATATATATATATTTATATCAAAATACACTTATAACGAAATAATATATATATCTATATACATAAATATATACGTATATATCACTATATATATACCTATATATAAATAAAAATATTAAAAAAAAATATATATATATATACGTATATATACACATATGTATATATATACATATATTAATTCTACACATATATTTATGTAATAATTTTACATAATTAGGTATCCTAATTAATTACAATTAGCGGGACCTGCCTGACCACCCATGCCGAAAGTATAGGGAATTTAATTTGCTAGCACTATATTTAACCCTATAACTTTCCAAGACACCATAAAACCTGTACATGGGGGGTACTGTTTTACTCGGGAGACTTCGCTGAACACAAATATTAGTGTTTCAAAACAGTAAAATGTATTACAACCATGATATCGCCAGTAAAAGTGACGTTTTTGCATTTTTCACGCACAAACAGCACTTACAGGGACGATATTATTGCTGCAATACTTTTTACTGTTTTGAAACACAAATATTTGTGTTCAGCGAAGTCTCCTGAGTACAACAGTACCCCTCATGTACAGGTTTTATGGTGTTTTCAAAAATTACAGCGTCAAATATAAGGCTTGTGTTTAATTTTTTTCACATTAAAATTCGCCAGATTGCTTACGTTGCCTTTATGACCCTATGGTAGCCCAAGAATGAAAATTACCCCTATGATGGCATACCATTTGCAATAGTAGACAACCAAAGGTATTGCAAATGGGGTATGTCCAGTCTTTTTTAGTAGCCACTTAGTCACAAACACTGGCCAAAATTGGCGTTTTTTGCATTTTTCACACACAAACAAATACAAATGCTAACTTTGGCCAGTGTTTGTGACCAAATGGCTACTAAAAAAGACTGGACATCGCTTATTTGCAATACCTTGGGTCGTCTACTATTGCAAATGGTATGCCATTATGGGTGTAAATTTATTTCCTGGGCTACTATACAGTCTCAAAGGCAACGTAACCAATCTGGCGAATTTCAATTTCAAATGTAACACGCTATATTTGACCCTGTAACTTCCCAAAACACCATAAAACCTGTACATAGGGGGTACTGTTTTACACGTGAGACTTTGCTGAATACAAATATGTGTATTTTATTGCAGTAAAAGCAAACAGTATTATGACATTGACAGTTAAAATGTCATGAAGAACGAAAAAAAATAAAAAAAAATCTTATTTTCTCCCATTTTTTTCATATTAAATTATGTTTCATAGCTAAATATTTGATATTAAATGAAAGCCCTGTTTCCCCTGAATAAAATGATATATAATAAGGGGGGGTGCATTTAATATGAAAGAGGTGAATTACGGTTGGACAGACATATAGCGCAAATGCCAGGTTTTGTTTACGTTTTGTTTCGTTCACAACTTGTACATTTGGCTGCGGTGTTAAGGGGTTAATAAATAACCCCAGGGGGCAGTGTATTATATACAGGATGGCAAGGGGTGATAGGAGGAGCAGTAACCACTCCCTCCTATTCCCATCACTCATCCTGTCACCATGGAAACCACCCTGGTTACACAAGTGACCACAGAGTGCTCAATGCTGAGATAGAGCGCCTTTTATTTTACCATAGAGGGCGGGGATAGAGCGCCTCTACTTTCCATAGAGGGCGGGATAGAGCGCCTCCACTTTCCATAGAGGGCGGGGATAGAGCGCCTGTCAGCATAATGAGGTGATATAACGCTTTCTTTGACAGACAGGGCGGGGCTAGAACTCTCTTTCGTAACATGGAGGGCGTGGTTAAACCTCATCCTACCATAGAGAGCTGAGATAGAACGCCACCTCTTACCATAGAGATGTGTTATAGGTCGCCTGTTTGAGTACGTTCTATCCCATGTTTTGAGGCGCCGCAGTGCATGCTGGGCGCTGGGCGGTCATCTAGGTGTCAGATGAGCTATGGCTGCGGTCGTGTTATCCTTGAGACACAGCGGGCCGGTGCTGAGAGCGGCGGGAGCCCTGCAGGTGGGACCCGATTAATAATAATAACAATATAATAATATAATTATAATAATACTGATATAACGTTATGGGAGCTGAGCCTCCAGGAGGATCTCTGGGAGACAAGTGACTGGAAACTGGACATTACTGAGTGGGGGCATTACTGTGCCAGGAGAGGGGGGGGAATTACTGTGCCAGGAGAGGGGGGGGATTACTGTGCCAGGAGAGGGGGGGGGGGGAATTACTGTGCCAGGAGAGGGGGGGGGGGGGGGGAATTACTGTGCCAGGAGAGGGGGGGGGGGGGATTACTGTGCCAGGAGAGGGGGGGGGGAGAATTACTGTGCCAGGAGAGGGGGGGGGGGGAATTACTGTGCCAGGAGAGGGGGGGGGGGAATTACTGTGCCAGGAGAGGGGGGGGGGGAATTACTGTGCCAGGAGAGGGGGGGGGGGGAATTACTGTGCCAGGAGAGGGGGGGGGGAATTACTGTGCCAGGAGAGGGGGGGGAATTACTGTGCCAGGAGAGGGGGGGGAATTACTGTGCCAGGAGAGGGGGGGGAATTACTGTGCCAGGAGAGGGGGGGGGAATTACTGTGCCAGGAGAGGGGGGGGGGGAATTACTGTGCCAGGAGAGGGGGGGGGAATTACTGTGCCAGGAGAGGGGGGAGGGAATTACTGTGCCAGGAGAGGGGGGGGGGAATTACTGTGCCAGGAGAGGGGGGGGGGAATTACTGTGCCAGGAGAGTGGGGGGGGGCATTACTGTGCCAGGAGAGTGGGGGGGGGCATTACTGTGCCAGGAGAGTGGGGGGGGGGCATTACTGTGCCAGGAGAGTGGGGGGGGGGGGCATTACTGTGCCAGGAGAGGGGGGGGGGGGCATTACTGTGCCAGGAGAGTGGGGGGGGGCATTACTGTGCCAGGAGAGTGGGGGGGGGCATTACTGTGCCAGGAGAGTGGGGGGGGGCATTACTGTGCCAGGAGAGTGGGGGGGGGGGCATTACTGTGCCAGGAGAGTGGGGGGGGCATTACTGTGCCAGGAGAGGGGGGGGCATTACTGTGCCAGGAGGGGGGGGGGAATTACTGTGCCAGGAGAGGGGGGGGGGAATTACTGTGCCAGGAGAGGGGGGGGGGGAATTACTGTGCCAGGAGAGGGGGGGGGAATTACTGTGCCAGGAGAGTGGGGGGGGGGGGCATTACTGTGCCAGGAGAGTGGGGGGGGGGCATTACTGTGCCAGGAGAGTGGGGGGGCATTACTGTGCCAGGAGAGTGGGGGGGCATTACTGTGCCAGGAGAGTGGGGGGGCATTACTGTGCCAGGAGAGTGGGGGGGCATTACTGTGCCAGGAGAGTGGGGGGGCATTACTGTGCCAGGAGAGTGGGGGGGCATTACTGTGCCAGGAGAGTGGGGGGGGGCATTACTGTGCCAGGAGAGTGGGGGGGGCATTACTGTGCCAGGAGAGTGGGGGGAGGCATTACTGTGCCAGGAGAGTGGGGGGGGCATTACTGTGCCAGGAGAGTGGGGGGGGGGGCATTACTGTGCCAGGAGAGTGGGGGGGGCATTACTGTGCCAGGAGAGGGGGGGGGGCATTACTGTGCCAGGAGAGTGGGGGGGGGCATTACTGTGCCAGAAGAAAGGGGGGGGGGCATTACTGTGCCAGGAGAGTGGGGGGGGGCATTACTGTGCCAGGAGAGTGGGGGGGGGGCATTACTGTGCCAGGAGAGTGGGGGGGGGGCATTACTGTGCCAGGAGAGTGGGGGGGAGGCATTACTGTGCCAGGAGAGTGGGGGGAGGCATTACTGTGCCAGGAGAGTGGGGGGAGGCATTACTGTGCCAGGAGAGTGGGGGGAGGCATTACTGTGCCAGGAGAGTGGGGGGAGGCATTACTGTGCCAGGAGAGTGGGGGGAGGCATTACTGTGCCAGGAGAGTGGGGGGAGGCATTACTGTGCCAGGAGAGTGGGGGGAGGCATTACTGTGCCAGGAGAGTGGGGGGAGGCATTACTGTGCCAGGAGAGTGGGGGGAGGCATTACTGTGCCAGGAGAGTGGGGGGAGGCATTACTGTGCCAGGAGAGTGGGGGGAGGCATTACTGTGCCAGGAGAGTGGGTGGGGGAGGGGCATTACTGTGCCAGGTTAGTGGAGGGGGGCTTTACTGTGCCAGGAGAGATGGGGGCATTACTGTGCCAGGAGAGATGGGGGCATTACTGTGCCAGGAGAGATGGGGGCATTACTGTGCCAGGAGAGATGGGGGCATTACTGTGCCAGGAGAGATGGGGGCATTACTGTGCCAGGAGAAGAGTGGGGGGGGGGGGGCATTACTGAGCCAGGAGAGTGGGGGGGGGCATTACTGTGCCAGGTTAGTGGGTGGGGGGGGGCATTACTGTGCCAGGTTAGTGGGTGGGGGAGGGGCATTACTGTGCCAGGAGAGTGGGGGGTCATTACTGTGCCAGGTTAGTGGGGAAGGCATTACTGTGCCAGGTTAGTGGGGGGGGCGGCTTTACTGTGCCCTTCTCTCTCTCTCTCTCTCCCCCGCGCTGAATAAAATCACTGTATTATCAAGCTAACTGTAAGATGTGTAAACAGTGAGCTTGTATAAAATGTCGGCTATCTTGGACTCTTGAATGTATTATTGATTGGGTTTCTGAATGCACCTATTCAGACCCACAATCAGGTGACACGCTAATGCACTTTTATAAATCATAGGGCAAAGGAGGTTCTTTTCATTTCAATAAAATGTCTGACTTACTTTGTTTGTTTTTTTTCCGTATAATTCTTCAATGTATTCTGAATTATCTGTACTTCTCACTAACTTTAATATTAATGGTGGATTAATAGGTTATCAATAGTGTGTTTATTTTTACTGTAATGTTATTTGAGAATCTCTATGTATTGGACGGTAGTGTTCACTACAGTAACAAACTGACCAGTTGTTCCATTAAATTTTAGCAAGATCTCTCAATAGTGTTTTTTTTGTTTGCTTGCTTAATTCTTATTTTTAAATTGGATAGAAAAAGTAAATGTAGGTTTGGTTGTATTACTGTTGTATTGACGTCTAAATCTGAAAAATGTGTTTGTGTCCTGGACTTTATTTTCTGATCAAAGTGGCCCTGGTCCTTGTGTAGTTAGAGCACAAACTACAATAGGTCTTATTTGTGAAGTCCAAGTTCGTGGAGGGAGTACAGGGCTAAAGGAAAGTAAGGTAGTGAAACAAGCAGCCTCCTCTTCCCATTGTATATTTACAGATTACCCAAGCAGCCCCTCTTCCTCTTTGTATATTTGCAAATAACCAATGCAGCCCCTCTTCCTCTTTGTATATTTACAGATTACCCATGCAGCTGTTTCTTTCTTTGGCTCTGCCTCTTCTCCCCAACCCCTCTCTGTTGGCGTTCCCCAAGGTTCAGTCCTTGGTCCCCTATTGTTCTCAGTCTACACTGCCTCCCTTGGTAAACTCATCAGCTCCTTTGGCTTCCATTATCATTTCTATGCAGATGACACACAAATCTACCTGTCCTCTCCTGATCTCTCTCCGCCCATCTTGACTCGTGTCTCTGACTGCCTCTCTTCGATTTCCAAATGGATGGCTGCTCACTTCCTTAAACCCAACCTGTCCAAAACAGAACTTCTGGTCTTTCCTCCCTCAAGTGTTCCTACTCCCATGTCTCCCTCCCTCTAAGTCAGCGGTGCCACCATCACCTCTACCTCGCAGGCTCGCTGCCTAGGTGTTCTCTTTGACTCCGACCTCTCCTTCACCCCCTCATGTCCAGTCGATCGCCAAATCCTGCTGCTTCCATCCCAAAAAATAGCGCGCATCTGCACCTACTTAACACCACTCACGGCTAAGGTGCTGGTCCATGCCGTTGTTCTTTCTCGTCTTGACTACTGCAATCCCCTTCTCAGTGGTCTTACGTGTTCCCAGATTGCACCGCTGTAATCTACAATGAACGCAGTGGCAAGGCTTATTTTCCTGTCCTCCCACGCCCCCCCCCCCCCCCCTCTGTCAGTCCCTACATTGGCTTCCAGTTAGATATAGGGCTTAATTTAAGATTCTGGTGCTTGCTTACAACTCCCTACATAATGCTGCTCCAACCTACCTATCTATCCTCTGTCCGTACTCCAACATCTGCTCGCCTCCAAGACTTCTCCAGGGCTGCACCTTTTCTGTGAAACTCCCTTACCTTCTCAATTAGACTTTCACCCAGTCTCCACTCCTTCAAAAAAATCTTTGAAACTCATTTATTCAGGAAAGCATATCATTTAAACTGTTGGCAGATTTCCATTTCCCTCTGCCCTCTGACTCCTCTCCTGCAACTGTCAAAAATAACCTACTAAGTTCTCAGTGAATACTTTTCTAGCAACCTATTTCATTGCCCCTACTTATACCCTTTGTGTCACTATACCCCACTTCCTCTAGCATGTAAACTCACTGAGCAGGATACTCAATCCCTCTGTTACTGTGTCACTATACCCCACTCCCTCTAGCATGTAAACTCACTGAGCAGGGCCCTCAATCCCTCTGTTCCTGTGTCACTATACCCCACTCCCTCTAGCATGTAAACTCACTGAGCAAGGCCCTCAATCCCTCTGTTCCAGTGCGTCCATTTGTCTGGTTACAATTTTGTGTCTGTTAGTCCACCCATTGTATAGCGCTAAGGAATTTTGCTCACGCTTTAGAAATAATAATTGTAGCACAATAATTGTTGGAATTGTTGAAATGGTGTCCCCTATGTTACCTGCTCTGCACTTTGACCCCTGGCAAACTATGAGGATCCAGATCTGATGACTTGCTTTTATTGCTGTTTGTTTACAGATCTCCCGCTCGGCCCAGACCGCTGTAGCAGCTGCTCCTGCTTCTCAAGCCGAGGCACGCATTAAGAAATTTGCCATCTACAGATGGGATCCAGACAAGCCTGGCGATAAGCCACGCATGCAGACTTATGAAATCGATTTAAATAAGTGAGTGGAAGAGGGCATATTACTTCCGTTACAAGTATATTATTTTCTAAACATTGAATACTAGGCCATACAATGTGCACATGTTAAAGGATCATCGGCTGAAATATTGAATCTATATTACTAGGCTTCCAAAACATGACGTCGATTCCTGTTCTGCATAGTACATTTAGCAAGATTTGCAAATATTTAATTCATTTCTCCTAGACCTATCTGCAAGCCTTGTGATATTTTGCCAGCTCTGATCTTTCATCTGTGAAGAACGGTCAAAAGTTACATTCATTTAAAAAATAAAAAAAAATAAAAAAATTTATTCAAGTGTTGGCCGGTGTATCAGTGTTATAACATGAATCACGACCTCTCTGTGTCAGTTAGAAATGCCACATATTATGTCCCTTATGTATCTTTATGCTGTCTTAACACTTGTGGTTTGCTAAACACAAATATATATATATTAAAAAAAATACAAATTTGTCCAACCTGTATTCCTACCTTCCCCTGGTGTCTTGTGTTTTCAGGTGTGGTGCCATGGTGCTGGATGCTTTAATTAAGATTAAGAATGAGATGGATCCAACGCTGACGTTCCGCAGATCGTGTAGAGAAGGTAAAGCTTTAATAATGAGCATATCCAGACTCTGAATGATATCACACCATTCTTCTAAATGGGACCTCTGTTACAGGTATCTGTGGTTCCTGTGCGATGAATATTAATGGTGGAAACACCTTGGCATGCACCTTAAAAATAGATGTCAATCTCAATAAAGTCTCCAAAATCTACCCCCTGCCCCACATGTATGTCGTGAAGGATCTAGTTCCGGTAAGGCGAATAGGATCTGTGTACTTTGTTCACGTATCCTGTGGGTTAGACCTGTTGTACATGACATTAGGAGGCAAGCTGTCTGATTAATTCTAGAAGAGGAGCTGCTTAGGGGATTAAATTGGCTGTGGATGATGTGAGTTTTGGGCAATGGGAGGGTATAGATTAGGTCTTGGAGTGGGTATAGATCAGTAATTTCTCACATTAAAATGACGATGAGATCTTGGCTACAATAAACTGCAGCATCTAATGCATTGCTTTATGGTTTGTTTTGTTCTTTATCCTGTTTGTAAGGATTTGAGTAACTTCTATGCTCAGTACAAATCCATTGAGCCCTATCTGAAGAAAAAAGACGAGTCGATGCAGGGCAAGGAGCAATATCTGCAATCTATAGAGGACAGAGACAAGCTGGTAAGCTCAATATCTGCACGTTCTACAAGTTAGTTTGTGACAAATTCCGCTTTCCTGATGGACCACTGCCACACCTATTGTAAAAAAATAAATAAAAAAAAGCTACAACTCTAAATCTCATCCTCAAAACCATCAGGGAGCAGAGAACGAAGTCTTGTGTTAATTCTGTCCAAGTTGACGTGTGCTGTCTGCAAGCCAAGTGCACAGCTTAGGCTCTCACTTCTGCCAAGAATTGCATATGGTCCAATTCACTAAGCTTTGACCTGGCCTATGTATAAACTGATGGCACACGAACAGCATGAGTGCTATCAGAAACCGAGCATTTACACTGATTCGAAGTGACGAGATGAGTCAACTTATACCATAATAATTTGCAGTGCGGAGGCTTATGGTATTGGTCTCTTTCTGACCCACTAAGCAGTGCTTCGAGGGAAATTAATGGCGAGTAACTTTTCTGCAGTAAATTATCCAATAGTGGTTCATACTTACCCTGTAGTTTTTGTTTAATGTCTGTCTGCGTTTGTTACCATAAGTATGACCGGGGATCTTTATTTTACAGGATGGGCTATATGAATGCATATTGTGTGCCTGCTGCAGTACCAGCTGTCCCAGCTATTGGTGGAATGGAGACAAATACCTTGGGCCTGCTGTTCTCATGCAGGTATGTGCTGTGCATGGGATTTGGGGTGCTGTGCATGGGAAGCTTGGCCTAGTTTCCCATTTGATATCTTAATTAGAAGGAATCCTATAGCTAAAGCAGAGTTTTGCAAATCACAGCAGCTATAATTAACCTATTTGATGGGAGCCGGCCCTTTGAAGCTTCTTGCATCATAACGTATTCAAGGACCATAGGTGTCCTCAGCTCATTTTATTAGGGCGTGCACCGGGAAAGTCTCTTTATTTTGTAATGTTATGTAATGTGAAATTACTAAAGCAAAATAAATAAAGCCAAAAAGATATGTAGGATACATTTTAAGAAGGGTGTACATAGTTTTATTTATGTCCTGAGAAATGCACACCATAGAAAGTCTACGTTAATATTAAAGGGACACTTTAGTCACCAGATCAACTACAGTTTTTTTAATTTGTTCTGGTGAGTAGAATCATTACCTTCGGGCTTTTTGCTGTAAACACTGTCTTTTCAGAGAAAATGCAGTGTTTACATTACAGCCTAGTGATAACTTCACTGGCCACTCCTCAGATGGCTGTTAGAGAACCTTCCTGTGTCATGGCTGCCTAAAATGCATCCAAACATTCAGTATCTCCTCCCTCTGCATGCAGACACTGAACGTTGCTCATAGAGATTCATTGATTGGCCAGGGCTGTGTTTGAATCATGCTGGCTCTGCCCATGATCTGCCTCCTTGTCAGTCTCAGCCAATCCTATGGGGAAGCATTGTGATTGGATCAGGCTACCACTTCTGATAATGTCAGCAGACTGCTTGTTTTTCTGACTCAAACCGTATGCAGAGTTACAGCTTCTGGCTTGAAAACAGTAAGATTTTGCTATATTTATAGAGGCAGGGGGGCTAGATGGTGGTTTTAACACTAAAGGTTAAGAAGACATGTTTGTGTTCTTGACCCTATAGTGATCCTTTAAAAATAAAAACATTTTATTAGAAATGTGTTTAAAAATGAAAGGGAAACACCACAAATACTGAAAGAAAAACCACATTAAAACAACAGAACATATCTCAGTTAAATCAAGACTGGTAAATATGCTTAAATGGGTGCTCTTATTATTAAAAGATAATGATTTATTATAATTGAGCAGTGGCACAAATAATTGGGCTAAGAGTCCAGATATAATGCTACTGAGCAATGTGCTTAAACATTTCTGAAAAATCCAATCCTTGGCTTTAAGTGATGTTGCCCCCTTTATGCACGGAGTTATAAAGCAGCAAAGCGAAATATGTTGTATGATAAATCATTGTCCCATTTAAGTATATATTCACCCTAATCTTGATTTAACTGAGATATATTAATTTACATGTGTTTTTCTTTTTTTCATTCATTAATTGTGATTTTTATTTTTTTAAACACATTTCTAACAATGTATTTATTTTTAATAAATATTAATGTATGAGGAATTATCATAGACTTTTTATGGTGTGCACTTTTTAGGACATATGAACTATCTATACCCTTCTAAAAATGTATTTATGTAATGTGAATATTCAGCTATTGTTCCAGTTTGGCTTTAAATTTGACATTTACATTGAATCCACTTCCAGTGCTCACTTTAGTAACTAACCCTGTTTACTGTTGCATTGTAGAGTGGGGTCCTTGCCCTTTGTGTTATCACGTGTTGCCCTCAATGTGCATTTCTCACAATATCAGCTTTTCGTGTCCATTCGCCAGCACTTTTACTTCCTTCATTGTGGTTTTCAGGCCTACCGCTGGATGATTGACACAAGGGACGACTTCACAGAGGAACGGTTAGCCCAGCTCCAGGATCCTTTCTCTCTATATCGTTGCCACACCATCATGAACTGCACACGAACATGTCCCAAGGTAACCTTTCAAACTCACAGCGGAAGCATTTTGTTACAGATTTAAAGTTATTTAAATGTTTTTTATTTATTTTTCCTGGGGCAACTTTCTGTTAATGCGTTGGAATACAGATATTTATTAACTTTTTCTCTCTCCCCCCTGTTGATACCCCACAATTCCTGTTTTAGTGAATAAACCTTAAGTGACTGGGCAGAAGGGAAATGATGGTGGACAGGGCTATAATAAAGGGACACGGGGACTGCTAAAATTGATGGAAGAAATCATTTCTAGGGTTTCATACCCTCCGCTTGTGGTGTCCTGATGACCCTTCAGTGCAGGGGCCTTGTCTCTCCTACCCCAGCACAGAGAGTAGTCTTACAAGCCCTTGTTGAATTAGATTGTCTGCGTTTTATGTGTGAAAGCCATCTGATACTTGTGATGTATACAAACCAGGAAGTGAGAGATGTTTCCATGAACGGCTCATTGCTAGCACTGCTATGGGCAAATCCAAAGCAACGTGTATCCGATTAAAGGGGCCGGATACTTCAACGGCCTTCAAGGGCAGTTAATATTTACTCTGGTGTAGTTTACATAGTGTACATGTCTGCATAGAAACTGGTTACTGTTCTTGGTGCTGTTTCCATTGTGCAGGAATGTATACTTTCAGTATCTGTGAATTAATGCAAACTATACTTCACCTCCTAAATTATACCGAAGATGGCTCCTACAAATACATACTTTAATTTCACCCCACGACGAGTTATAGCCATTTAAATCAAAAATAAAAAAAAGTGATCCAAATGATTGCTTTGCTATAGTTTGGGCCCTACTGGTTTAAATCCATGTGCTTTTGTGATTTTCTCTGGGGTGGGAGGATGACTTTGGCTCTTATAAACAATATTACTGGTTAAAAAAAGCCAATTATTGCATATTATGATATGGGTGTGTGCACTAATGTGGATTTTATTTATTTATTATTACCACATTACTAAGGAATGCTAAACAAACTTAAAATGGATGAAAAGGAAATTTGAATTACCAAACATAAAATCTAGAATTTATCTGATTTTAAAACCTGTGCATTGCCTTTTTTTTTTCTCTCTCTTTCCTTCCATATTTTTTTTTGTTTAGATTCACAGTTGTTGTATGTTTTTGGTTATAGAAAAACAAAAAAAGCATTAACTTGATTTATTTGTAATCCTCTGACCCACATCATTTCTCACTCAATCGAGAACAACAAATACAGCAATAATGTATGCATCGTATACAACAGACAAAAGAATGTCTCAATAACAAAAACAATATTGTCATGAGTAGAGTGAACGTTAAAATATAACTTTTATTCGATTTTCTAAAAAGTAGAAATATGAGAATAGATGGAATAAAAACAAAAAGCACACGGCTAAATCCGAGTCCTGAGATCTTGTTGAGGTAGAACACAGAGTACATCAATACTCCAGGCTCTCCTGCAGTAAAGAGTCTACTGGATGTAAAAGACATGTCTATTGTGCTCCAAATATCCTAACTGGTTAGGAAGATGATAATGCAGTAGTTATCAGTGTAAATGCCTATAGGGGCTCTGGATGCTTGGTTTTGCATACTCCTGCTGCTGCACTTATACAGCCGCGATTTTGTCAGCGATATCGCTCGTTTATCCAGGCATCCGTTTTTTTCTTTTTCTGAGTCCTGTTTTCTAGTAAACAATGGGGAGTTTTAGAGACAGTGCAGGCATTTTATAAGGGGTGCCCTCGAAGGCACTTAGATTTCTACCCACAAGCCAGCGCTAGGACTTTCGCATTTCATACCTTAATTGACTATAACATAATAACCCTAGCGGTCTTTCTGTTTCTTATACCTCCGGTGTTATAGGCATTTTATTTACACTGATAACTACTGCATTATCATCTTCCTAACCAGTTAGGATATTTGGAGCACAAGAGACATCTATTTTACATCCAGTAGACTCTTTACTGCAGGAGAGCCTGGAGTATTGATGTACTCTGTGCTCCCCCCAACCACCCTTTATATATAGGCTTGCAGCAAATAAGATACTCTGATTTCAAAGTATCTTTTTTCTCACTGAGACTCTCTTGGCCACTTTGGCCACTGGAGGGTTCAGTGTTCTACCTCAACTAGATCTCAGGACTCAGATTTAGCCTTGTTTTTATTCCATCTATTCTCATATTTCTACTTTTTAGAAATTGATTAAAAGTTCTATTTTAATGTTCACTCTACTCATGCCAATATTGTTTTTGTTATTGAGACGTTTCTTGGCAGTTTTTTTTCTTTCCTCTTTTTCATTCATGTTAGCTATTTAGGGGTTATCCCCCATTTTTTCCTACCACTACTTTGTCTCTCTTCCTTATCCTGGCTCTGCTATTTTCTTTTTTAGTTGTTTATTGTATACAACAGTATTTAATATTAATGATTTCAATAATCATTTGATAAACATTTATTTTTATAGAATCTAATTTTATTTATTTTGGTACCCGCATCACAAGAGTTAAATCACAACTGTGTAATAATGTCACAATAACATCCTAGACAAATATATGCTAAATACTTGTGATGTGAGAGAATTTTTAGATAAAAGCACAAGGAATGAGATTTGAGGTCTAGAAAGAGAATAATTTTGAAAATAATTCTATCAAAGAAGAATTCACAGATCAATGGGTCCCAGGTGAGGGCAGATTAGGTATTGTTGTAGGAATGTCCTCCAAGATGGCATGGTAGCACATCAGAGTGGCATGCTTGTCTATAATATAAATTGCCAAAAGAGGGGAGACCGAATGCCTCTCCTGTGTAAAGCCTGGATCTTGTAACCAGGAAAGGCAAAAGGCAACAACGTAGCTGCCAATGGAAACAAAGTACAGGGGGAAATATCACAATGTATCCCATACTTTAACCAACGTGTGTGTTCCAGTGGTCAATAACCCAAATCTGCCCAGTTATTCCTGATTTCAGTTATCAGGTATTCAATGTGCCTAAATTATACTCTACTTTAAATAACTTTTTATTTATATACTTGTTTTTTATTTGATTTTAAGAATTTATGCAGTAAAGCAGTTTACAGAACCTGCAGAATGATTTTTGTGTTTTTCGCTACTTGATTTCAGGAAATGTTTCTTGTGCTAACCTCAAGTCTGCATTATTTTTCTCCAATCTAATTCCAGGGTTTGAATCCTGGCAAAGCCATTGCCGAAATTAAGAAGATGATGGCAACATACAAAGAGAAAGTGGCCACTGCATAGTGCTGTGGAATTTTCTGGGAAATGTGGCTTCTTCAAGCTACGGTCCTGGTATCACAGCAACACTTACCTGCACCTTCTACTTACTCTACATGCTCCTGTAGAAATTGGCATCACGTTGGTGTTGCGGCTATGGATTGTGTGTGTGTTTTAAGAATTAAATAAGTAACACTTCTTTATTTTCCTTAAGTGGTGTTTTGTGTGGGAGTATTTTTTTTGGGGGGGGGGTGGGGGGGGTGCAGGGGTTCACAGCTTTGCTAAAAGAGAAGAGCAAAGCAGGCAGGCATTCGACTACACACACTGTGTTCTACTGCAAGTATATTCAAGCGGGCACTTAGGGCTGCTACATCGTTGGCGTGAATGATACTAAACCGTAATAAGCTACCAGCAGTGACAAGCAGATATCATTTGGAGAACCTATTGCTGGCAACTCTTTATCTGTGTGCTTGTGCGTAAGCAGAGTCAGTGTGTCGTAGCCTTAACTGTGATTGCCAAAGTAACTGCTTTTGCACCTAGTCAACTAAGCACTCGTAGATTTAGTAATCACCAGTCAGCCTGCTTCTCCCCTCCTCCTGCCAGGAGACCACCAGATTTGATCTAGAGCTTCCAACATGCTGGGGAGAAGTCCAAGAAAATTTTATGCAATTTGGTGAAAGGTACCAATGCATTAATAATGTGCAGTGCATTACAGGTGATTTGTTTACCTAGTCATTTTGCAGAAGTTTTAAAAAGCCTTCTTAAATTGAAATTGGTTCCATTAAAGGGGAGGGGAGGAAGGATAATAGGTGTGTTCCCCACCATTTTCATTTAGGCCCCCCCTAAATATGGTGGGGGGGGTTGCGGGGGCTTCAGGATAAAATAGTACTGCAGTTTGTCACTTTCCACAATATATACAAGGTTGTGCTCTCCCACAAAATAAAACAAAAAGAAATTAAATCCTACTCCAACTTGGAGACTTACTAAACAGTGATACTAACTATCCAACCGGCCAGCTAATCTGGTTCCCAGTTTTAAACAAAATGAAATACAGCCCTTTTAGCAGGTTTCACACAGTACCTTTCTATCAGAGTCTCAGCCTTAACTGCCTCCTCTCTCCCAGCTGTTAGACTCCCTGATGTCTTCAGAGGCTAACCTCCCTAGTGCTGGTTAATTACATTCACCTGGTTGATAACATTCAAGGGGTGACTCCCACCCATTAACCCCATCATGCTGGGAATAGAGAGCGCTCCAATCTATTACTAACATAGAAAGCCTCTCTGACCTTGCCACAACACATATTATCCAATGATGATGCTCCTTGCACCATAATGTCCCATGTGACCTTAAGCCACTCTTCTTTCTTGATGATGCCGATGAACATCCCATCAAAACAGAACCATAGGCCGAATCAACCATTAAGAAAATCTGTGCTTCTGATGAATAGAACTTGAAGGAACTATTAAACAATGCTCCAACTTGTATCGATGTAGGATACCAATCATGAGGCTGGAAGAAACAGAGAAACACGTGGTAAAATATGATCCTGAACTGTATTTATATATAATATATATAATCTCCACAATTTATAACTAACATCTCAAACTGCCGTTTCAACATAATCCCAAAAACTAGCGTAAGCAAACTTAATCAACAGTGTCATTAAGTTATATGCCCATTAGTGACTTGGTGAGGGCGCAACTTACCTTGTCTGGGTGGGATAATACCCACCTCCGTGTCCTTAATAAAATCATGACTTTACATCAGTGGTAGTCAACCTTTTTCTACCTACCGCCCACTAATGCATCTTTTTGGTTGAAAAAATTTCCTTACCGCCCACCAGTTTTCGCGCAAATGCGGAATATTTTTTAGAAAGGAGGGTGTTTTAAAAAAAATAAATGTACGTATATTTATCTTTTTATTTCTACTTAATGCAGGTTTATAAGGTTTTTAACTTTATAAAGTTTAATGAGAAAACAATAAAGTAAATTGAAATTACCTTTACTAGTGATTAATGAGATCCTTGAGGTTGATGCTGCGAGACTAAATATTTGATATCTGGTTCGATTTTCGTAAGGAACAAACGAAGGTCTCTTTCAGTGATATTCAGACGACTTCTCTGTTTGCGCATAATATGATTTCTCATTTGTGCGTCAGCTCATCTCCTCTCCCTCCTCAATTCCCCTCCCCACCTTTTTTTTTTTTTTTTACTTTTTTCTATTTTTTTTAACCTTCCTTGTAGCAATGCCCAGTAGGAAGGCTGAGCTAGGTAGCCCACTTACTATAGTCCACTATAACAGACAGGCACACACACACACACACACACACACATACAGACACACACCCCCCCATACAAGACACCCATACACACACATACATGCACACGACACATACATACGCACACGACATACACATACGCACATACAGGAACACAGACACACACACACAAGACACATACCATCAGACAGTCACACATACACACACATAAGACATAGACACACACACACACACACATGACATACATACATACAAACACACACACACATTAGATTTAAGTCACCCTCCTGTTTCCTACCTTTTAGATGCAGGAGGGTGACTTTCCCTGGGGTCCAGTGGTGGCTCAGGTGGATGGCAGTCAGAGTTCCCACTCTGACTCCCTGGTCTTCCTCCCGCGCGGCTCTCAGTGTTAGCTGGGAGGAGTGACGTGCAGTCACTTCCTCCCAGCTCTGTGATGTCATCACAGGGGACCCGGTTGCGCTGTTAAAGCGCCCAGCGCTGACCGGCCCCCTTACAATCCGCATCCATCGGGTGGCCCTGACCGCATGGGCCACCCGATGGACCCCTCCATATGCGGCCCCGGCGGTTTGCCGCGCGGGCCGGGGCAGCAAATGGTCACGGCGGTACCTAGTCGCAGGGGTACTGCCGGCTGGCACCCGCCCGGTCGTCAAAACCTGGAAATCCCTACCGCCCACCTGGAATCCTAAAACGCCCACTAGTGGGCGGTAGGGACCAGGTTGACGACCCATGCTTTACATCATGAAATTAGTAAAATCTGGTAATTTTATTAAAGGACACGGAGGCTCATATTATGCTAGTTCAAAGCTGTGTTACCACAGTAGAAGAAAAATGTGGAATTGGACGAAAATAGAACTCCTGAAAGGTAGATTCAGGGACCATTCAGCAGCATGTAGGAGGTCTTCCAGTCTACACCCCAACGTGAAGGCTCTAGATGCCATAGCGCCTCTAACCGAGTGTGCTCCGTACGTGGAAGTGTCAGTGCCAGCTGACGTCATAATCCATTTAGCCCATCTAGATATTGTAATTGTGAAAACAGGTCTGTGGATGTCGAAAAGCTATAAATAATTCTAGGTATGAATTGTCCCGCGTTGAGGATGTCCTGTCTTCATATTCCTTGAGCCAATCCACCGGACGAAGGTTGATATTATGTGGGAAAGCCGGGTAAAAAAAAAAAACGATGTGATGGATGTCTTCGTACATCTGGAGATGTTAAAGGTGACGTCATCCGGATTAAGAGAACGTATTGTAATAGCCAGTGCCTGAACATTTGAGACACGTTTACAGAAAATTAAACAGAATAACATAACCAGCTTAGCTGGGAGTTGTTTGAGTGGAAGGTCTTTGTTCTGAGGCCAAATATCAAACAATCTGAGAACGATGTTCACATCCCACACAAGGAATATTTAGGGCAAGGTGGATGTGCAAACACGATGCCACCAAGTAATCGACACACTAAGGGGTGTTGGCCTGCTGGGGATCCATTCGAACCTTGGTGGCTTGCCGATATAGCCAATCTATAGAGGTTCACCGTACGGTATGCCAATCCGCGTTTAAAAAATTCAGTAAGAAAACTTAAAACGTGACTCACAGGTGTAGATAAGGGATCCAGTTGCCGTTCCATGCACCAACCATTCCATGAGTTCCAGGCATGGAGATATGATTTCCTTGTCCCTGGAGCCCAAGCCAAGAGGTCCAGAGTTGTTCGTGAAACTTCTGTGAGGAGACTGAATCCTCGGAGAGGAGCCAAGCCAGTAGCCTGAGATGTCCTTGGAGTAGAAGTGAATGACAGTTCCCTTCGAGATCTAGCAAAAAGTCTGAGGATGCCGGGAGTAACCTCGGGTAATCTATTGACATTTCCTTGAGCGTAGCAAACCAGGGTTGAGTCGTGCAAAACGGGGCAATGAGAATCAGTAAAGTCCAGTAACGTCTGAGATGAAGAAGTATCCGGGCAATCAGAGAAAATGGAGGGAAAGCGTAATGGCGAGTGTACGGCCATGCTTGTAGGAAAGCATCTGACGCCAGATCTTCTGGATCAGATCTCCAACTTAAAAACCGTGGTAGTTGGGCATTCAACCGTGATCCGAAAATGTCTAGAGGTCCCCTGCCTGCAGGTGAAGAAATACTGAAGGAGTCAGATGCAAATTGCTGGTATCCCTTAAGTGTCTGGAATTCCAATCTGCCACAACGTTGGACATTCCCAGGATAAAGCTTGCTCGTACCGAGATGTTGCAATCCAGGCAGAATTGCCAGAATTCCTTCACCAGTTCTGCCAAGACTGTTGATTTCGTGCCCCGAGGTGGTTGATGTAAAACACCGCTGATACGTTGTTCATCCGTAAAAGGTTGATACAACTAGGAGGCTTCGCAGGGCAAACGAACCCACCAGCAATTCGAGGCAATTGATATGCATGGTCTGTTCTTCCATGGACCATTTCCCACTGCAGCGCGCGCCCCAGCCGAGCATACTTGCATTTGATTCTATTGTTTAGTCCGGGGTGGTTGCGAAGATTGCTCGTCTGTTCCACACCTTCATGTGTTGTAGCCATCACCAGAGTTCCTCTGGCTGGAGTCTGAATATGATTGACCCAAGTGAAGGTGTTTGGCCTTCAGGCGTTGAAGTGCCCTGTAGTGGAGTGGGCCAAGCCAAATAATACAAACCAGATTATTCACTTAACATTATTTGAACCAGGGATATCCGGTTTGAGGGTAAAATAACTAAGGTGGAGAAATAATTTGTCATGTTGCAAGGATTAGGACGTGTTTTTCATAGGGTGAAGGTACTGGGGCTTGGATTGATGGGTCATTGTGGTAATTATTGCTATTGTTTTTTTTATTGAATGGCAACCTGCAACCAGTGCCAAAAGTGAACCGTGTATAAAGAGCCATTTTGCGTAAGCGTCAGAATTGGGTCAGGAAGCACAAACTTTCCTTTGGTTTCTCGGCAAGTGCTCCACAAGTATCCTCTCTTACATACGCTTAAAGGACCACTCTAGTGCCAGGAAAACATACTCGTTTTCCTGGCACTAGAGTGCCCTGAGGGTGCCCCCACCCTCAGGGACCCCCTCCCGCCCGGCTCTGGAAAGGGGTAAAAACGTACCTTTTTCCAGCGGTGGGCGGAGAGCTCTGGTACCTTTCACCTCCTCCGATCCTCCTCTTCTCCTCCCCGTCGGCTGAATGCGCACGCGCGGCAAGAGCTGCGCGCGCATTCAGCCGGTCACATAGGAAAGCATTCATAATGCTTTCCTATGGACGCTTGCGTGCTCTCACTGTGATTTTCACAGTGAGAATCACGCAAGCGCCTCTAGCGGCTGTCAGTGAGACAGCCACTAGAGGATTAGGGGGAAGGCTTAACCCATTCACAAACATAGCAGTTTCTCTGAAACTGCTATGTTTATGAAAAAATGGGTTAACCCTAGAAGGACCTGGCACCCAGACCACTTCATTAACCCCTTAAGGACCATACTTCTGGAATAAAAGGGAATCATGACATGTCACACATGTCATGTGTCCTTAAGGGGTTAAGCTGAAGTGGTCTGGGTGCCTAGAGTGGTGCTTTAATTTCTCTGTAAACCATGTAATCCATGGAGTCCCACTGTATGAGGCAGAGTACATTGTCTGAGAAAGATCTGATAAAGCCGTGGCACACTCTAGTCTTAACAAGCCTTTGACTGTTGTAATCTTGTTCTGAAGTGCCTGCATGCTGGCATCTGTTTGAATGTCCCTGTTCGCATTAAGTCCTCTGTCTCTGTCAGTATACAGTAACCCTGTATAGCCTTTTTCCTGCTTGCAAACACATCTATATATTGTGCTTACAGTCAGTATCCTGCATTTAAAACACTCATAAACGGCCGGATGGGAGTCTAACCACTGAAGCGATCGGACGCATGGCCGCAGAGCTCCGGGACAAAAACGGAAAAACAACCGAAAAAAGGGGGTTACGCCACCTCAGACATACACCGGGGGGACCACTTACCTCACCTGAACCACATGGGCCGTAAGACTAAAAAACAAAAGCCCGACAAACCCCGGCCGGGCATGAGCATCGGGGACCTCTGGAAGCAGGCCCTGAATACACCAGGCCCCAACATGGCGTCTCTGCACGGCGGCTGTTCGGACTTCGACGACGAAATGTCGGATGAAATGGAGGGGAAGTACCTACCGGTACCACAGAGGCAATCGCCGGCAAGACAGGTACCCCCACCGCCTACAGCGACTTCCACGCCGGTCACGATGGAAGCAATTAGCAAGCTAATGGCGGACCACCACCAGAAAATCTCAACAGAGGTGGCTGCAATTCGTGACGACCTACGCGGACTGTCAAGCAGACTGGGAGTAGTGGAAAGTACTTCCAACACCCAGGCGGCCCAAATCAAAGAGTTGCAGCAAGCGGTCCAGGAGCTTAAACAACATAGTCTCCTCGCGGAACGCAAGCTCAACGCCCAGGAAGATAACCGGCGCCAGAACAACTTGAAAATCAGGGGAGTAGCTGTAGACATTACAGAAGCTGAACTTCCACATTTCACCAGGCGGCTTCTAACGGCACTTTTGACCCCCAAAATGGCCAAAGCGACCCAACTAACGGGCATATTTCGCTTGCAGAAACCAGCAAAGGCACCGGCTTCAGCCACCGGGGACGTGGTGATTCAGTTCCTAAACCGCAGAGATAAAGCTACGATACTAGCAGCCTCCAGAGGTCAGCCAACCTATCATTTCGAGGGGATGGAACTCTCCTTTTATGCAGACCTCTCTGGTGGAACGTTAGCATGGAGGAGGTCGCTGAAACCGTTCACCACCTTACTGCGCACACATCAACTGCAGTACCGATGGGGCCCAACCAACACACTGCTTATTGCCAAAGGGGACATAACACATGTCATACACGACCTACAAGAAGCTGCAGCAGCATTAAGAGGCCTGGACCTCCCCTCGGACTCCTTAAGACAAGAGGCACCTACTTCCTCTCGAGGCCTAGACCCCGTACATGCACTGGAATTCCAACCCAGATAGAGAGCCACTGAGGCCTACGCAGCGGCCACATCTTGAACTCTTTACTGCATTGGACTCGCCAACGCCGGACTTGGGCTGAACTGCCCACCACGCTGCCCGTTTTCAAAGATACTCCAGACCAGGACCGGAGCGAACTCTGACTAAAGAGACATACCTGGCCGCCGACATCTTCCTCTGGCCAAAGGCGCACTGAACTTCCACCCCAGCACGGCCCCTGGCTGCCGAAGATGGGTGTGCTGCTGCCCGCTCCTCACACTCGCAGCCTATACGTTCTTTAGGACTTACTCAGAGGTTCATTACCGTTGTTTTTAACGTTATAGATTTCATTTATATTTGGTTAACCACTGGTAAACTATTTGTCTTTGCATGTAATTAGTTCCATTCCAGCTTACCCTAGCGACACTAGACCACCACGATACTCCGTGGAGTGCAAACAATGCATGCAAACGGTCCACACTATTACAGCAGGCAAACATCAGGAGCCAACGGTCTATACACACATTATATGCAAATACCGTATTCATCAGTTCAGCGCAATCGAAATATGTAATTATGTTATGCAGACACCCTACGCATTCGCTATACGTGACCACCATGCGCACACGATCAACACGATTCACACATGCAAAGACCTTAAGCGACAGGTATAAGCAAAGGTTTCAACACAAACACTCTACCCAACCGTAAGAGGCAACTACTGGGTACATATGGCCTGGGCAACCTCTATAGGTAGATCCCTTATGCAACCATACTGTGCACCAGTTATAGGCACTTATCCTCAGCATACATTTTATGCAACCGTTTCCCGTATCTGGTATATGCAGCCGTTATATACAATTGTTGTACTTTTGTACAATTGTACAATTACTTGAAATTGCGATAAGCGCACGGTCTCTGTAAATGTTATGTAACTGTTAGTGATACATAGACAGGCCTGCCCGCCTGCCCGAACAGCGGGTAACTTGACACCCAATCCTTACACACCAATAGGTACAGCTAGGTAAAGCTAAATGAGCCACCACACAGCATATAAACACGCGACCACCAGGTAACTCATCTGGCACGTAACCCAGTAAATAGACCAACCAACTCGAGTGCAGCCACTCTAGCATGGTATCACACAACCTGATTCTTAATTTCTCCATCTGCATTTAATGTAGTTCTGGTGTCTATAGCCTGTCCCTGCAGGCTTTTTTATGTAAACCCTGTGTTTTCAGAGAAAAGGCAGTGTTTACATTTCTGCCTAGTAACACCTCTAGTGGCAGTCACTCAGATGGCCACTAGAGGTGCTTTCTGGGTCAGTCTCAAGTTCGTCTCCACGCTCTGCATGGAGGCACTGAACACTCCCCAAAGAGATGCATCGATTCAATACATCACTTTGAGGAGATGCTGAAGGGCGCTGCACATGCGCAATAGCCTCCCAAAGCTTTCCTATGGAAAAGCATTGGATTGGCTGAGATTGTCAAATTGAATGATCTCAGCAAAGGCTGCGGTGGACCCACGGGGCGTTGTTTAAAACGTATGTTTTATTACCTAGGGTTCCAAGGGGGACCAAGGGCCTAAATGGTGATTTATTTATTTTTTACATTTTTGTGACCTTAATATAAAGGTTAAAATAGTGTTCCTAGGGGGGCGGAGCTTGGAGCCGGAGCTGAATGGCCGCCATATCCATTCACTCCTGAGACAGCTGCTGAAAATCCGCAAACATCTCCTTACCACGACACCATCCGACCCTGTAACTGGGAGAACCGGCATCAGGACTCACACCCGCATCGATAGATGCCTTTCTTTCAGAGCCCGAAGACCGGGAGAACGAAACGGCAGACTCGGGCCTACCTCCCAGCGGCTTACCGCGACCTGGATATCCTCCTTGGCGGGACGCCTGAACGGAGCTGCACTACATCACAGAGCCCACATACCTCTCCCGGCGACAAGACTCCGGTAAATATGGGGCGCCGCACGCAAAAACCACAATCAGGCCCCACAGCTGAGCATCCAGACATTGGAGCCATGCTACAACGGCAACCACAACCCAAGATGGCCGCCGCGGAGGCCCCAGCCACATTATCACAACCCCACTTGGGGGCTCACCCTAATACACAGCCCAGACCGGACCCAGCACAGGTCCAAGTACCCTCACTGGTGATTCCTGATGACAATTCACTAGCCACAAAAAGGGACTTACAAAACTGGATGCTAGACATTCAGAAAATGCTCTCTGCTGACATAGGGACCCTTAAAAATGACATGCAAAAGGTTACAGTCCGTGTCAAGGCGACAGAGGATCAAATAACGGAAATCCACAATAATATGTCCAATATGAAAGACCACATGCAACACCTGCACGCAGTGCAACAAACCCTCACGTTGCAGATGTCCACCCAGGAAGACCGCGCACGACACAACCATATTAAAATCCCCGGCATACCGGGTGACATAACTGCGGATGAACTGCCACACTACACCAGGAGACTTCTGGCCACCATTGTGCCCCCGGCAACTGCCCGGAAAATCACCTTGGACGGGATATACCGTCTCCCAACTCCACCGACTGCACCCACCAACGACGCCAGAGACGTAATCCTCCGCTGCACCACATCGTACGAGATGTCTCAAATTATGACAGCACTCCGCGGCAAAACACCCCTCACATTTGAGAACTCACATCTTTCCTTCTTCCAGGACATATCTCGAGCAACACTTCAATGGCGGAAATCTCTGAGCCACCTTACCAATCAGTTATGCACAAAGGGGATACAATACCGCTGGGGACTACCAAGATCCCTCACAATCACTCATGCCGGCAATGTCCGCAAGATCACCACAGGGGCGGATGTCCCTGCTCTGATGTCCACACTGGGACTCACACCGACATCTACTGAGTTGCCCCAGCAGACCGCCTCCTGGAACCCTGACACCGCAGTGACTTTTGTCCCACGGACAACAGCATCTCTGGACTCAGCCACATGACTAGACTTAAAGTTGCCCGTACCTGCGGCAGCAACGAGAGCTGCAACACAGTTCCTATTTGTTCACATTTTGTGTTTACAGTTTGAGTTGTCATTTTTGCTGTCATCTGTACTACCATTTGAAGTTGATGCATGCTCGCACTAACTTGTAACCACCCCAAGCAGCCGTACACATATCATAATTGGTAACCCCCCCCCCCCCCCCCCGCTACTCCCTTGGTTAGGAGTACCCATAACCCACAAATGCCCTAGATACCACAAGAATGGTGCTAACAACCTGGGCACCACATATAGAAGCATTTGGGACCCCACACACAAGTGAGACCGCACACATCACCTGAACTCCCCTCTTGGCACATAATGTAACCGGTAGCGAACTACTACCATACACATACAGCCACAAGGTTCCACCCCACTCCAGGAACGTGTACACACACCGACGCCTAAAGCGCCGAACACGTAACACGCAGCTTTACTCCTCACGATAGTGCCTACATATGGGGTTTTTCTCCAGCAGACAGTCTAACTTGTTTAAATGTTGTTTAATTTTTAAGGCCGTAATGTGACATGTGTTTCATGACCGCAGACTTCTATGCTTTCACTAACTTACCATATACGGCGTACCCAACCTATACCCTACTCCCATAAAAAGAGGCTGAATAGCAAAAGTATAATGTATGAAAAATTTCCGTCAACTCATTGTGAAAATTGTAAATATCTCGTGTACCATGCATATACATTATCATATTGTTCACTCAGATGCCTCAAAAATAAAGAGATTTACAAAAAAAATAAAAAAAATAAAAAAATAAAATAGTGTTCCTAGAAGTGCTTTAAGTGTTTTGAAATTGTAAATTGATTTTTTTTTTTTTTTTATTCTTTATTTTTGTTGTGCAAGCGATACAAACAAGCCTGTTTTGCCACAACAGCAGTCACAGGCGAAATAAATTCTTAGTGTCAAACATGGCAAATAGATAATCTGCACAAATTTATATTATTAGTAATCAGTCATTAATCAGACGAGGCAACAATAATAGATATAGCGACATTAACTGAAATAACATAAGAGTAGGTCTAGAGGTTAAAGCATTGGTTTTCAGGCTTAGAGTGCTAACATTGCTTGGGTGGGTAGACATTATAGTATGGTATCACATTAGGTAGGCATTAAGGAATGCACAGGGTTACATGAGTAGGATGCTTCACAACATGCTAGATATCCCATTTTCTCTTTGTAGGTAACTAAGCTTAATTTAAAGAGTATCTCGTGAGAGTGAGACAGCCTGTAAAGTATGCTTGTGTTGCAGGAAGATCGTGTGTGTTAAGTCAGTGTCAGTACAGGCTGATATATACTAAGCATAAACAAACTAAATAAATAAATCAACGTTAGTTATGCTTTAGCTGCTTGTCTAAAGATCAGTCATAGGGGTTAAAAATTAATGCAGGCATAGAACGATAAACGATATACGACAAAGACCTTGCGAAGTAGTCGTTAGCCCTGAAACAAGGTCAATAGGCCTGATTAAGTTTCGTGAGGCTTACACATTGCATATGCATTTCGTTTTGTTATTTTAGTAAGGTGGTTCAATGCAAATCATGAATAGCATATACGGTAAGCTTTTTCTAGATTAAATGCTTGCTGGGAAGCATTGTGAAATGGAAACTAGGGCTTAGACATTTAAACACTTGTTATAGCTTAAACTGATGACAGAGTCCTTGTACACTGTGATTATCTGTAGGGGAGAGAGTCCTCAGCAGTCCAGGGTTAGGCACGACATCCGTGTGGGTAACAGTGACTGGCGTCCCGGTGGAGTGTAAAGGTAGGCAGCAGGTTAGCCGAGGTTAGTAGACTGAGCGTTTGTGTTACAGCACAGAGAACTTTCCCTGGTATGCAGGTGAGGTTCCTTGGTCTCAGTCCTTATGGTGGCTTCTGGTCAACCGACGCCCGTTCTGTGTTGTAAATTGAATTTGATCATTGTCTAATATAGCATTTAGGTGTTAATGAACAACTTGTTTTCTCAACTTTTTTCAATGTCAGAAAAAAGATTTCCACCAGGGCCGGACTAGTAAAAATATTCGACTGGTGCATTTTTTTTTAAATCACAGCGGCCCGCTGAAAAGGGGGCAGGGCCAGATAAGGTGTGTTTTGTCATCCCCAATGACAAGCACACCCCATCTCAAAGTGAGCATGTTGGTTCAATGCTCTTCCAGGGCAGACCATGCAAAGATCTCTAGCATGAGAAAAAGGCCCTGTATTTGTTCTACACAGCGCAAGCAGATTTAATAACATGCTTGCGTGGTTGTGATACCAGGAGACAAAAATACCAGGAAAGAGTACTGTGCATGTGTTTGGAGCCTGCTTGTGGCATTGCGTGTATGTAGAGTGAGCTGATGGTGGTGTGGTTTTGTGTTAATAGTTTGGTTTCAGTCATGTTGTGTTTGTGGTGTGGTGTAATGTAATGTATGTGTGTCTTGGTGTTTTAGAGAGTGTGTACATACGGGCTGTAGTGTGTGCGTGTAATGTAATGGTTGTAGAGAATGTGTGATTAGGGAATGTAGTATGTGTTTGCTTACAAGGAATCTATTGTGTGCATAGGGGAGTGTGTATGTCAGAAATGTAGTGTGTGTGTGTGTGTAGGAGATCTAGTGAGTGTGTATGTCAGAAATGTAGTGTGAGTGTGTAGAGGATTCAGAGTGTATATTGGGATCGAGTGTGTGTATATGTGTAGATGATCCAGAGTTGGGTGAGGGATTGTCACGTTTTTTACCGTGACATCCAGAAGGCCAGGCATGGCCGTTCCACAGGTGCCAAAAAGGGATTTGAACTCTGGACTCTGGATTCTGCCTTGTCTGCAGCACTAGGGTACTGGATTTGAACTGTGGCTGCTGTGTCTCTCTATGTCCACCTGAGGCAGGTAGCTCATTAGCCAGGTATTTAAACCTGCCTGAGAACATTGTCAGTTCTTTGATTCTGGTGATCGTGTGTTGTTCTTGTTTTGTCTCCTGATACTTGTTCTCCAGATTGACCCCGGCTCCTGACCTTGGCTTTCCTCACTGTTTATCCTGAACTCTGACATCCTCTGACTTTGGCTTATCCTCCATGTTCCTTCTGCGTGTGTCCTTGTTTGTCCTGCAAATTGGAGCACCTTTCATTCACAGCCCCCGTGCACAGATTCACAGTCTTGATGGTTTCTAACCTTATCACCTTGAACTGTGTATATCTATAAGGGTCAGCACAAATCTCTGCCTTCCGGACTCCCACCTCAGGTAAGACCCTGACAGGGATCTAGTGTGTGTCTGGAATGTAATGTGTTTAGCTGTGCAGTATGTGTGTGAGGGGTGCTGTAGTATATATACACATATATGTTTGGAAGTATTATGTATGTGAGTGGTGCAGGGTGTTTGGGGGCTGTTGTGTGTATGTGTGCAGGGTGTATTGTGTATTTGTGAGGTGTGCTGTGAGGGTACTTTGTAAGGTGTGCAGTGTGTGCACATGCTAGAGTTCCCTCACCACTCGCACCATCAGGGATGGCAGCACGGGGTGCTGTGTAAGGTGTGCACTGTGTGTGTGTTGGGGGAAGGCAGATAATGAATATATATATATATATATATATATATTTTTATAATTAAAAAAAAAAAAGGCATTGAAGTTCCCCTCCCTTCTTACCTTTAGCCTGGGAGGAGTGACCGTGCTGCCATCCCTGGTGGTGCGAGTGGTGAGTAAACTCTAGCCTGTGGGGCTAGAGTTCACTCTCGCAAGACCCAACGCTCCGGATCTCGCGAGAGGAACCCGCGGGAGCTGCAAGATAGAGGACCTCACACTGCATGTGGGCCGGTGAGGGAGATCTTTGATCCACCCCACCAGCCCGTCATGGAACTCAACGGAGCTGGCGCTCGTATAACGTGCATGGACTGGCCGGGGAGATCCTGTGACCTCCCCTGGCGGCCTCGGCCCATGGGTGATCCCATTTTATTCATTGTGACTTGCAGTGTGTAATATAATAATTTCTGGCATAATTAGTCTGTCAACCTACAGTGCACTGTAGGGTTTAAGGGCTTTGAGTTTTTCTTTTAAGACAATATGATTTCTCTTTAATAGAGTATGATAAAACAAATTGCAAAAGTCCAAAACGGAGTTAATTTTGGCGGCAAATTTCAATTTCGTTTTAGTCATAGTCTTTTGACTAAAAAGCCATTTTGGTCATCTGAATCGTTTTATTTTAATTTTTAAAAATGTTTTAAATTCTTTATTTTGTTGTGCAGGTGGTTACAGATCGATTCAATGACGCCACAACAGCGTAAAACCTTTGACATTGTAGTAAGAACAGTGGCATGCAAGGCAATGAACATTTTTATAGTATTATTGAGCTTAAACAATCTAACACGTTACAGTAAATAATATAAAATAAACAGTACATTGAGGCTAGAGTAAATTAACTGTTGGCACATTCTGCAATGGCATCTGGGGAGTTAATACTGCTAGCAGGCCCGGACTGGCCATCGGGCACACCGGGCAAATGCCCGGTGGGCCGCGATGGCCGTGGGGCCGAGGCCGGCAGGGGAGATTGTTATGGTACTTTTTAAAAGTAAACCAAAATGTTTAAATGTCTATCTGTTCCTGTCCAAATCAATAAAATTAAATTGCGTATATACGCTGAAGTAATTAAGTCTGACACACAAGGTTCAGGTTAAAATAACTTCGAGAAAGTTTATTGGCAAGTGAAGAAAAAGCGGGCGCGCAGGCCCTTTTAAGAGGCATTTTGCGTCATCATTGATTATTAGAATATCAGCAAATAAACATCATCAATTGGATTAATTGTTAAGTGTCGGGGTTAGTGTCTTACCTATTGGTTCGTAAAATTAAGAGGTTAGTCTCGTGTCCACCCACCGGAGGTGGGATTATTCTGGACACGGGTGGGGATAAGGGGGTCCTAAGCGTCATTTTACACGGTCAATGATATCAGGCTTCATGTCCAGGTGCAAGGTCTCTTATGAATAGAACATTTCATTACTACTGTGTTCTCGTGGCCTTCAAACTATACTATCTTACAAGTCCTAAGGAGTAGCCAGCAAGTCTTAAGGAGTAGCCAGCACCTCCTGGTACTTGTCCTTGCAGGAAACACAGTCTTTGTCTACTGTACTAATTGGGTTGAGAAGTTCAGTCACGTAAGGTAGTTTTAAAATGAACAAGTTAAGTCATGAGGACAAAAATGGAGGATTGAAGAAGTCAAGTTAGGAGGACAAAATGGAGGAAGAAGTCACAGTATAAAGTTAAAATGGAGTTAGTACAATAATTCAATACAAGTACAATAAAGATTTTTAATAATCCCACATCAGTCCCCCCTATGAAATGTTAGATTCTAAGAGATAAAACTTTATTATGTTAGTATCAGAAGACGTGTTAACCCAAAGGCACAGAAACCCCGTGGCCGCTAGCTAGGTGTTAATGCAAAGTGCAAGTCTGTCCCTAGAGCTGACCCTAATAGGCTAACTCATCCGTCAGTATGGCTCTCGAACGCTTCACACCCATGGGTGTCCCATGGCAGCTAACCCACCACTTCTCCACACGGGGTCTTTACCATTCACTGACAGATGCTGTCCCTAAGCTAGTCCCTTCCTAGAATTCCTGCACTTTATCAACAAAAGGGATTGTTTGCAGCGGCAGACAGGGTGAGTTGACGTCTTGGAAATCTTGGTCATCAACTTCGAGATGGGTGAAAGTGGGTGCCGCTTGGTCAACAGTCTTCATGAGGGATTTTCTCAGACATGGGAGGATACAACAAAAGAGAAGAGCAAAAAGAAAAAGAAAAATTAGTATAGCCATACCAATCTGCATTAAAGCCTTTTGCCATCCTGTCATCCAACCAAACCATCTTTCCCAGGGATCTTTTATCCCAGAATTCCTTTTTAATTCTTCAGACAGGTCATTTAACTTTTCTATGGCTAATGTAACTTTACCATTAGGGCCTGTGTTTTCTGGGATATAGGTACAACATGTCATGGTGTCGGGCAAAATTTTACAAACCCCTCCTTTTTCGGCTAAGATCATATCTAGGGCCATTCTATTCTGGAAAGCCATTTGGGATGTGGCCTGCAGCTGTTCGGCCAACCCCTGGAGGGCGTCTCTGGTGTAATTAACAAAACGCTGTTGATTATAATAAATGTAATTTATCCAATTCAAATTCTTGTTTGCGGTAACTATGGTAAAAATTGATTCGAATCCTGCAGCAACTTCATCCCTAGCTTTAAACTCATTAGGCACCCCCCTATGCACTCCAATGGCATCAATATACACATGAGGATCAAAACTTCCTTTCACTGGGGCGTCACGCTTAACCTTAGTGTGTTTGGACCCATGGGTGACGAGGTGTGTGTCAGAGATGATATGTATAGGCATAATAGCTTTAGCCAGAGTACACTCCCCCCACCACTGTTTGTCCATTCTGGATCTTAGCTGTAAATCCCCACACAACCAGTAAATATCCCCTAATGACCTGGTGTGAAACTGCAACAAGTCCATAGAGACATTTCTGTAGGTAGCACAATACCCCTTAGAGAAGTTACCCAAGAATTTACCTATTCCATCGTAATTAGCATAACAAGTGTAATTACCTTTATACACGGTAATACCATCTGGGGGTTTGACATCCTGGGTTAGGAGAGGATACTCCTTTGTCCATGCAATACATATGGACCTGTTAAAATTATAGTGATAGGCAAAAAGACTTAAAACACATTCTTCTATATCTACTGGTAGGATTAAAGGCACGGTACCCAGGTGAGGCCGGGCACCGCCACACACATAACATGCAGTTCTATTATGCTTATTAGCATTATATTTCATCCATTCTAACCATAGATTTACATAATTAAAACCTGTTTCAGCGGCCATGGTATCTTCGAAGGTGGGGTTAGCAATGGCCATCATGTCTTGAAAGGTCTGGATATGAGGTTTTAATGGGTTAGGGACCATATGGGTGGCCCCTTGCCACTCAGAAGAGTTGCACATATCTTTGAGGTAGAAATGCCCTAATTTACGGTAGGAACCCTTTTTCCAATACATTCCCATCACATACTGGTCCGCATCTGTTGGGCTCGGATGCTCAATGTTAAGGATTAATTTCATTGGTGTACTCCCCCCAGGCTTTCTCAAAGTCATTCTCTGGAGGAGGGATCTACCATGATCATCTACTTTAGATACGGCACTTTTTGGTTTGTAACCCCAGGCAGGCCCGGCATTCCATCCCGCCGCCCCCCAATGGTCACAATTGTGCCCCCATTGCTTGTCAACTACACAAACATATGGGTCTTTCGAATGAGGGATATCTCTATAGATGCTCTGGATTTGTGGTGTGGGAAATGGGCATTCTACAATATCACAGTAGTCAAAGGTATAAGTAGCCACCTGGGTGCACGATGAATTATACCAGAAGGTGTACCCACTAATATCTTTGGTAATGGCTACTTGCTGGGCCTTCATAAGGCTAATTAAGGAGAAGATGTACCAGAGATACATGTTTGTGCGATATTCGCTTCCTCTGGGGCAGGAGATTTCTTGCAGTGGGAAGCGTGGATCCAATTTGGCCTACCGGCCAATTTGACGGAGGTTGCGGTAATCAGGAGAACTTGGAATGGACCGTCAAATCTTGGTTCCAGGGTATTTTTCCGCACAAACTTCTTGACCAGGACCCAATCTCCGGGAAGTAGGTTATGGGAACCTGTATCCAATTCGGGATCTGGAATTGAAGAGAAAACTTGGGCATGTATTTTGTTTAGGACACTTGCAAGTTCAGTTACATAGTCTACTAAAACATCTGATTGGAGTTGCAACTGCTGCGGATAATAACAACCTAGCCTGGGTGCTGTCCCAAATAGAACCTCATATGGGGACAGTGAATGCTTCCCTCTAGGTGTGTGCCTAACACTAAATAAAGCTATTGGCAGGCTTTCTGGCCAGGGCATCTTTGTTTCTTGTGACATTTTTAACATTCTGGTTTTTAGAGTGCCATTCATGCGCTCCACTTTACCACTACTTTGTGGGTGGTAAGGGGTATGGAAGGCTAGAGTCACCCCTAGAGCAGTCCAAATTTCTTTAGTCACAGTTGCTGTAAAGGCTGGGCCTTGATCACTCTCAATGACTTCTGGGAGTCCGAATCTACATACAATATCTGTAAGTAGGCGCTTTGCGGTTGTTTTTGCAGTGATATTGGCCACTGGGTAGGCTTCTGGCCAGCCTGAGAACATGTCCACTATGACTAGTGCATATTCATGGGGCCCACTCTTGGGCATTTGGATGTGATCAATTTGAATTCGCTGGAAGGGGTACATGGGCTTCGCCAGGTGTTTTGCAGGCACTTTGATTGGTTTTCCTGGATTGCATTTTGCACAAATGACACAGGCCTTGCAGAAGCTATTGATCAATGTTGTAATTCCAGGTGCTTCATAATACTTCTGTATGAGGGCGGCCATCAATTCTTTTGACAGGTGTGCAGGCCCATGTGCCCATTGGACAACTGCTGGATACAAATTTCTGGGAAGACAGAATTTGAAGTTGTTGTAATATATTCCGTCCTTTTGGACAGCTCCTTTCTTTTTCCATTTCTGGATTTCTTCAGGAGTGACTGCAGCTTGCTGTTCTTGCTAAATTCGCAAATCAGTAGGAAGAGTTTGCAGAGTAAAAATAGGGACTTCTTCTTCTTCTTGTCCGGACACTTCTTCATCCACTTCCTGCAGATCCCTGGCCGCTAGCTTAGCAGCCTGATCAGCTAAATGGTTGCCTTTTGCTTCATCTGTATCCAATTTCCCATGGGCCTTGACTTTCAAAACGGCCACCTCTTTGGGGAGTAGGAGGGCATCCATTAGCTCCTTGATTGCAGTGCTGTGTTTGACTGGTGTACCGGCGGTGGTAAGAAATCCTCTTGTCTTCCAAATTAGGCCGAAGTCATGTGCCACACCCAGAGCATATCTTGAATCTGTATAGATGTTGGCACGTTTTCCTTCGGAAATTTTGCATGCTGAAGTCAGAGCCTGTAATTCGGCTTCTTGCGCAGACATTGCTGGCGGTAAGGATGATGATTTGATGACTTCGTCTGTTGTGGTTACGGCATATCCTGTGTGATATGTTCCTCCTTCATCGGCATATCTTGATCCGTCCACAAACAGGGTAAAATCCGGATCCGGTAATGGATTCTCATGCACAGTTGGTAAGTGCACTGTTTCCATTTTCATCTGTTCGAAACAGTCATGAGGTGTTTCTGGGTCATAATCATTCTTTATGACCAGATCTTGAAATTCCTTTTCCAGAAAATGGCGTGGCCATGCTTCTAGAAGGTCAGTTGTTGGGTATTTGGCAATACCATTCTCCTGTAGCTGTTCTTCATTCATGGTGGCCCATAGTTTTGCCATGGGCCCAAGATCATTCCATGACCTTGTCTTCAACTTGGTAACAGGAATATGTGGGATAGCGGTGTCCCAATGACGGTAAAGGTAGTTAAGTTGTTGAGGTAGCTGGACCAAGACCATGCTATTGCCTTCGGAGTCACAATAGAAGTCTTGTGCAGTGAGCTTTACATCGGTCCAGTGGTAAAGCTCATCTTCATAGCAAGGTTCGGGAGTAATGTTCGGCTTGTACCACATGGTACAGAAGGCGTAATCCGGGCCTTCACAAAGAGGTGTCTCATCTTCATAAAATGACAAATGTGGATGCATGACTTTCTTGATACATCCACAGAGCAGGTAAATGTAGGTTTCATCCGTGATAAATCCATAATAGATACCCCCCTCAGGGAGTGGAAGAAGAGTGGATGGATTAAGCACTTGACATCTTTGGATGGAAATGTTGTCAGGCAAAAGAAGATGACACTGTAGGCGCAGGTGTCTGGCTGGAGACACGTGCTTGAGCTGGACTTGGTTGATGATAGCAGAAATGTCATGAGGGGCTAGAACAGCCAGAGGGTGGCCAAGGACCAGGTCCGAGGTTCTTTCTATGAGCTCTCTTGCAGCAAAAACAGCCCTGAGACAGGAAGGAGTCCCTCTGGCCACAATGTCCAGTTGACATGAGAAATATCCAATAGGCCTCTGGCGGCCTCTTAAGTCATTCGTTTGGGTGAGAACTCCTGTTGCATGGCCTTGTCTTTCAGAGACAAATAATTTGAAAGGCTTGGAGTAGTCAGGTAGGCCCAAGGCAGGGGCAGAAGCAATGGCACGTTTTAGAGCATTGAAATTGTCCAGAGCTTCATTGGTCAGACAGAACGGGTCAGACTTAAGAGCATCATAGAGAGGTTGCATAAGCAGAGAGGCTTCTGGGATCCATGCTCTGCAGTAGGAAATGAGGCCTAGGAAGGCATGAAGAGACTTTGAAGTCCTTGGAGGTGGAATGTCCAGAACAGCTCTTACCCGGTCCCGAGTAAGATGTCTGGTACCTTGGGATAGGCAATGTCCAAGGAAAATCACTGAAGATTGGCAGAATTGCAGCTTGGTGAGTGAAGCTTTGCATCCCTGTTCTGCCAAATAGGAAAGAAGACTAATTGAACACCTTTCAGTAGTGGGTATATCATCTCCACACAGCAGTAGATCATCCACATACTGAAGCAAGACAACTTCTGGGTGCTCAGCTTGCCATGGGTCAAGGATGGTACCCATGGCCTTTGCAAATTGACTTGGAGAATTTTGTGCCCCTTGGGGCATGACAGTCCAGGTATACTGTTGCATCTCATGAGTGAAAGCAAACAGGTATTGACAGGATGGGTCCAGTGGGACACTGAAAAAGGCATTGGCCAGGTCAATGACTGTGAAGAATTTTGCAGATGGTGGGACTCCAGAGAGTAGAGTATGGGGATTTGGTACAAGAGGGGTGTCCAGGACGGTAGCTTCATTAACAGCACGGAGATCCTGGACCATCCTGTACTTCTCTGGCTCACCTTTTGGAGTTTTCTTTTTCACAGGAAATAATGGGGTATTGCATTCAGATTTACATTTTACCAGGGCACCCTTCTCTAAGAGTGCCTTGATGTGGATAGAAATGGCAGCAGACTGCGCTGGTTTTAATGGATATTGTGGCTTTCTTGGTAACTTAGCTCCTGGAATAAGCTTTACCACCACAGGGGGAACATTTAGGTGACCTATGTCCTCTGGGCCTGAGGACCATAACTTGGCGGGCACCTGTGTTTTTAATTCCTCTGGGAAATTGGATTTTAATTCTGCTGCTTCCTCACGGGGCTTTTCTAAATGCAGCATCAGAGGCAGGGAGCACAGGGCTGAGGTGTCTGATACAGATAGAGGTGTGAACATTTCTACCTGCCCGTCTGGGGTGAAAGTGATGGATGCTTGCAGGCGTGAGAGAACATCAGCACCTAACAGGTTAATTGGGCATGTGGAGGATACTACAAAGCGAGCAAGCAGGCTAGAACCAACTCGTAGTGGAGTTGTTAGAGGGCTATGTCTCGGCTGGCCATCCACTCCAACACAAGAGACATCAATATTTGACAGAAAAGATGGGTCTGGCAGGTCTTGTTCTCGCAGAACACTACGGGCTGCACCTGTGTCAACTAAAAATGTGGTAGGGTGGCCTTCAATGGGTAAAGTTACTGTGGCAAGTGGCCCCCCCTTATCCCCTGTAGACACTGCCATGACAGGGGTTACGGACACAGGCTTGCCAATCTCCTAGTCATCGGGTTCCTCAACTATTGGAACCTGTTTGGTGGCTTTGGGAGCCGGGGCAGGCTTGGATGGTTTTCTGGGTTCCCTTTGCTCCTTTTTAGGCTCTGGACAGTCATTTCTAAAGTGTCCCTTCGCTCCACAATTAAAGCAATGTCCCCCCTCCTCCGGTCTAGGACCTCTTGGGACTGGAGTGGAGCGGGATACCATGAGAGGAGCTGAAGTGGGTCTTCTTGGGGTCTGAACAGATTCCAAACCCCTAGCAACTAAAAGCAGGGTATCCAGGGGAACAACCTTATATTCAGGGCGTGCAGCAATGATTCCCTTACGTATAGAGTCTTTAACACCTTGGACAAACGCTCCTGACAGCATTTGTGAATGAATTTTGTCAGTAAGATCAAATCCCAAATCTGTAAACATTTGATACAGTCTTGCATGAAACCTTTCCACTGATTCTCCTTTATCTTGAATAACATCAGTAAGGCCAGCAGCCTGATCTGCAAGTTTGTCCTTAGCCCATTCTCTTAATTGGGTGCAAAAAGTTACCCCGGAGGGGTAATCAACATCACTGGAAAGTAGATCTGTACTGAGGTGACGGGCCATGCTCGGCCAATATGCATCCCCTGCTTTAATAGCACAAATGCTTAGTAAATCACGCCATGCGGCGGAGTAAGTCTTTTGAATTTGAACTATCCCTCGGTAAAAAGGCATAGGCTGTTTTTCTGGGTCAGGGAGCGATTTCATTAATGCACTGGCTTGAGTGGGGTTAAAAGCAACATACTTAGGAGGGGTCCGTTCTCCCCTACCCTTGTGTCCAAAGGGATCATCGATAGAACGATGAGTTGAGGCTCCTGCAGCCTCCAACGAGTCCTGGGATAACCTATCCTCTTCTCCCTCATCTAATTCTATGATCTGAGCTCTCTTACGTGCAGGGCCCGAGTAAGGTGACAGGACCGGGGGATGAGAGGGGGTCCCAGATGCAGGGGTGGCTAGCGGATCATAACCAGATAGGTAGTCACCGGGAATTACCGGCATCAGGGCTGTACTGGGGGCCGCCATATTGGTGGCCGGGAAAGGTACTGCATTAGGGTTAAGGGAAGAAGTGGCGGCCATGTTGGATGTGGGCACATCCGGGGCAGACTGTGCCGGACTGGGCATGACCGGAACCTGGGGAGTGGCTTGGGGAAGGGGTAGTGGATATCCGGGATAGGGCAGGGTCATGGGATATGGGAAGGGGTAGGGCCAGGCTGGGGAGGGGAAGGAGGTGGGGTATTGAACTGGGGTGGAGATGGGAGGGGACGGAGAGGGATTGGTAGGGGTGGGTGTAGAGGGAGGAGCCGGGGCAAGGGTGGAAGAGGTGGTTAGCTGGGCGGATGAGGAGGGGATCCTTAACGGAGAGAGAGTGTAGGGAAGGAATGGCAGATGAAATGTTAGGGGGAGGTACAGCAGGTAGCGTAGGGATGGATGAGGATGATGGGAATGTTAGAGACGGGGAAGGGGAAAAGAAAGATCCATCAGAATTCAGGACCGGGCAGACAGGGGAGGTGACGGGATGGGTGTTAGGAGGATTGGGAGTGGGGAACATAGTCAGCTGGCTATCACCTATTGCTGACTGAACCTTGGGGATAGACATCCCCTGGGCGCCACTTTGGGGCGCTGGCTGAGGGTAAACCCCAGTAACACAATTATTATGATACACAAACAATTTCACACCTTTGTGATTTATTTCTTCCTCAACCCAACCTTCTAGCTGAATAGCCTTCGCTACTCTGTACCACGCTTCAGCAGTCTTTAATAAACCATTATCTGTAAGCTTGCCTTTCATTTCTGCCAGTAACTTGCGCCAACTTTCTGGTTGCAATCTTCCACCCGTTGGTACAGTAATTTTACATACTTTTGCAATCTTTTCAACACCTTTAACCATCTCCTCACCCTCTCTGTTTTCTACCAAATCACATGCTAACCAGCCCTTACTGGGCTTGCTTAAATCCTGCCCCATAATCCCTTTCCCCCTATACCAGCGTCCTAGATACAGGGAGAGAGAAGGAAAACTGAACAAGAACGTCTACAATGCTCGACTGCCACCCGAGAACCGTGGGACTTTCTCAGGTGCGTCTTCCCAAAACGTAGACTAGTCACTGAATCCGCCTACCCGGGGTGGTAGACACGGATTGGAGCGAGGTGAGAAGTGTGTGACCAATCACTTCTCTTTTAAGAGAAATAGGAGTGGATAGTATAATAATATAGGAAGTGTAGAAAAGATGAAAGACAAGGAAAATCCTTAGAGACAGACACAGGAGTTCATGAGACTCCTAATTAGACAAACAAGACAACAATACAGTTGAAATACAGTGCATGCATCACAGTTCAAATGAAATCAACAATAATCCCTTTCCTTTACTCGTGTGCTTACTCCAAAGTCACCTCCCTCAACCCCGTAGTGTCTCCGCTCGGAGAACGACTTTCGTAAGTCTCACTACCAGCGGCCACGGAAAACAACTGACACCGGTCCGAGTTCCGTCAGCCTCCCTCTACACAGCAGTCCACAAGAATGTGACCACCTCTATCCTCACTCCCGTAGTGCCCCTATAACATCCCACTTATAAGTCTCACTACCTCGTGATGCGGAAAACAAGCAATGCCTACTTGAATCCCCCCAGGAAACAGAGTCCTCTGCCACAAGACTAAGCCCCCTCACAAATAAACAGAAATACCATGTGCACAAAGAAGCTAGCTAGGCTCTCAAAGTGACACAAGAAGGATCACAGGAAATTATGAGTCTACACAAAATCCACAGTTCCAACACCCCTCTTTTTCCTTACAGCCACAGCCACGAGGCTCCTAAAAGAGGTAAACAGGTAAAGAAGACCCCCAGGAACGTATCCGCAGGTCAACCCCTCTTTTTCCTTACAACCACAACACAGTGGTTCCTAAAAGAGGTAAAACAGGCAACAGGAGACCCCCAGGAACGCATCCGCAGGTCACCCCTCTTTTTCCTTACAGCCACAGCCACGAGGCTCCTAAAAGAGGTAAAACAGGCAAAGAAGACCCCCAGGAACGCATCCGCAGGTCAACCCCCCTTTATCCCAAAAGGGGTAAAATACAAACAGATAGACAGACACACTGAAGACCCAGGCAAATCCCCTCAGGTCCACCCCCCTTTATCCCAAAAAGGGGAAAACAAGCAAGACAGAACCCCAGGTAAATCCCCTGCAGGTCCACCCCCCCTTTATCTCAAAATGGGGAAACAGGCAAACAATTCACACACACCCAGGCAACAGATAGACTAAAATGCAGGTAAACAAGTGAGTAACGAGGCACCGGGCAAGATATTACCTGTCTTTGATGTCCTCCCGGGAAGCAGTCACAGACACGTGGACGGGTCAATCAAAGGGGCCGGAACATACCGGTGGCTCTGCAGAAGTCTCTACCGTGTACCTGGAGGTGATCAATCTCCTTTCCTTCCCCCCGGATTCCTCCGTCCACCCTTGTCTTCCTTAGGACGGCTCACCGGCCAGACATAGCCCGATGCCCCACGTTGGGCGCCAAGTTGTTATGGTACTTTTTAAAAGTAAACCAAAATGTTTAAATGTCTATCTGTTCCTGTCCAAATCAATAAAATTAAATTGCGTATATACGCTGAAGTAATTAAGTCTGACACACAAGGTTCAGGTTAAAATAACTTCGAGAAAGTTTATTGGCAAGTGAAGAAAAAGCGGGCGCGCAGGCCCTTTTAAGAGGCATTTTGCGTCATCATTGATTATTAGAATATCAGCAAATAAACATCATCAATTGGATTAATTGTTAAGTGTCGGGGTTAGTGTCTTACCTATTGGTTCGTAAAATTAAGAGGTTAGTCTCGTGTCCACCCACCGGAGGTGGGATTATTCTGGACACGGGTGGGGATAAGGGGGTCCTAAGCGTCATTTTACACGGTCAATGATATCAGGCTTCATGTCCAGGTGCAAGGTCTCTTATGAATAGAACATTTCATTACTACTGTGTTCTCGTGGCCTTCAAACTATACTATCTTACAAGTCCTAAGGAGTAGCCAGCAAGTCTTAAGGAGTAGCCAGCACCTCCTGGTACTTGTCCTTGCAGGAAACACAGTCTTTGTCTACTGTACTAATTGGGTTGAGAAGTTCAGTCACGTAAGGTAGTTTTAAAATGAACAAGTTAAGTCATGAGGACAAAAATGGAGGATTGAAGAAGTCAAGTTAGGAGGACAAAATGGAGGAAGAAGTCACAGTATAAAGTTAAAATGGAGTTAGTACAATAATTCAATACAAGTACAATAAAGATTTTTAATAATCCCACATCAAGATCACAGGATCTCCCCTGCCCACAGGATCTCCCCTACCCGAGCGCCGGCCCTGCTCTGAGCCTCCATGGGCCGGTGGGGAGATCAAAGATCTCCCTCACCGGCCCAGAGACACTGACAGGCGGCCGCCGGCTGTGGGGTGTGAGGGAGGCAGCAGAGAGGACCGGCGGAGCTCAATCCAGCAGCTCCGCCGGGTCCTCTCGCGAGGTAACCGCGGCAACGCTCAGATCTCGCGAGAGTGAACTCTAGCCGGCAGGTTAGAGTTCACTCTCACCACTGGACCACCAGGGAAGGAAGCTGCAGAAAGGATCCGCCCCAGGCAGAACGGCTCCCCCCTCCCATGCTAAAGGTAAGAAGGGAGGGGGGGATATAACTTTTTTTTTTTTTTTTTATTAATAATATATTTGAATAAATTTTTTTTTTAATTATTAATATATTTAAATTAAAATATTTAAATTTAAAAAAAATCACACCAACAGCCCCCTCACACACACAGCCCCCCCCAGACACACACAGCCCCCCCCCCAGACACACACAGCCCCCCCCCAGACACACACAGACCCCCCCCAGACACACACAGCCCCCCCCAGACACACACAGCCCCCCCCAGACACACACAGCCCCCCCAGACACACACAGCCCCCAAACACATACAGCACCCCCAGACACACACAGCCCCCCCCAGACACACACAGCCCCCCAGACACACACAGCACCCAAACACATACAGCACCCCCAGACACACACAGCACCCAGACATACACAGCACCCCCAGACACACACAGCCCCCCCAGACACACACAGCCCCCCCAGACACACACAGCACCCAAACACATACAGCACCCCCAGACACACACAGCCCCCCCCAGACACACACAGCACCCAAACACATACAGCCCCCCCCAGACACACACAGCCCCCCCCAGACACACACAGCACCCAAACACATACAGCACCCCCAGACACACACAGCCCCCCCCAGACACACACAGCCCCCCCAGACACACACAGCACCCAAACACATACAGCACCCCCAGACACACACAGCACCCAGACATACACAGCACCCCCAGACACACACAGCCCCCCCAGACACACACAGCCCCCCCAGACACACACAGCCCCCAAACACACACAGCACCCAAACACACACAGCACCCCCAAACACACACAGCACCCAAACACACACAGCACCCAAACACATACAGCACCCCCAGACACACACAGCCCCCCCAGACACATACAGCACCCCCAGACACATACAGCACCCCCAGACACATACAGCACCCCCAGACACACACAGCACCCCCAGACACACACAGCCCCCCCAGACACACACAGCACCCCCAGACACACACAGCACCCAAACACTCACAGCGCACGCAGACACACAGCGCACCCAGACACACAGCGCACCCAGACACACAGCGCACCCAGACACACAGCGCACCCAGACACACAGCACCCTCAGACACTCAGCACACATCACCTTCAGACACACACATCACCTTCAGACACACACAGGACCCTCACTCACAGACAGGACCCTCACTCACAGACAGCACCCTCACTCACAGACAGCACCCTCACTCACAGACAGCACCCTCAGACAGACAGCACCCTCAGACAGACAGCACCCTCAGACAGACAGCACCCTCAGACAGACCGCACCCTCGCTCACACACATACACATATATAAAATAACCCTCAGTGAGTTAACAGACAAAGAAAATTAGAAAACTAGAATGTGACGGCAGATAAAAACACCCTCACACACAGCACCCCTCTTAAATACACACACACTGCGCCCCTCACACATACAATACGTCCAAATATATATATATATATATATATGGTTGTCCTATCATTTTTGTCTGACCCTGAGGAAAGTCCCGAGCGGGGACTGAAGCGTTGGTCACAGATTTTAATATGATTTAATAAAACTTTTGGATTTTAACAAGACCGGTGAGCAGCTATTATTTGGCATTCTATATATATATATATATATATACACACACACACTACAGCACCCCTCACACTGCACCACCACACACATTACGCTCCAGATACACGCTAGATCCCTTACCCTATATGCACTCTTAATCCTCTATATATACACACACACACACTCTCCTATACACACTCTGGGTCCTTTACACACTAGATCTCCTACACACCTTCTCTACAACCCCTACACACACTACGTCACCTATACACACACACACACACACTACAGCCTGTATGCACACACTCGCTACATCCCCTATAACACTATGCCCCCTATACACACACTATCTACAGCCCCTAGCCACACATATTACACCACAAACACAAATGAAATTGACCTATTTACACAATACCACATCACACTCTACACACACGCAATTTCACAAGCAGGCTCCAAACACATGCACCATACACTTTCCTGGCCCAATTGTCCTCTGGTATCCCACTTGTGGAGACACCAGAGACAATTTAAAAGCAAACACAGCGCAAGCCTTTTTCTAATGCCAGAGCTCTTCAGCGCGGCTCTGCGCATTGAACCAACTTGCTCACTTTGAGAGGGGGTGTGCTTGTCATTAGTGATGACAAAACACACCCTCTCTGGCCCCGCCCCCTTCTTAGGGGGCCGCTCTGATTGAAAAATGCCCGGGCCTAATTTTTTTCCCAGTCCGGCCCTGACTGCTAGGGTCTGCGATATAAACCTGAGGTCAGTGCTGCAACTTAGGGTAAGACCTGAGGCTCTCTGTAGCATTAGTCTATTCAGTGTGGTATGGTGCTGCAGGAAATCTATACCGAATAAAGACAGTTTTATATTAGATAGGCAGGAGACTTATGCAGGCTAGATTTCATATTATACTAGGACAGAGTGCCCTGACCATTAGGTGCCATCAGCGTTACATGGATATTTAACTGAAACGAGAACATTGTACCAACAAACCAGGGTTGATGCGCATCAGCCAAATATAGTACGTAAAAGAAATGCAAGGTAATAGCTGGTTAGTGAGTATAAGACTATCACGCTTTACAGAGTTTATGTTGAAATGCTTGAGTGTACCGCTGGGTAGATAAACAGGTTAGTTAATGCATACAGGATTTAACAGGGCTCTCTGGTGCCTGAGAGCAGGTATCATAGCGTCTATTGTTGGCTGTCAGCCTACCCCGCTAGGGGGGTCAGGGGGTGAGTCTCTCGCCATGATAGTCCCGGTGCCGTGTCTTTTTGTTTCCTGGAGCCGCGTGGGTTGTTGTTGAGGTGCCCGCTGGGGTCCCTTTGTACAGGGGATGAGGCATCGCAGTGCCGTCGCAGGTAGGGTGCAGTCTGGAGTTTCTCTCCAATCCATTGCCGTTGCTGTCATCCTGGGACGACCCTAGCTAATGGTGCCTGTGACTTTTCGTGGAGGAGAGCGAGTGTTGGTGCGGCAGTAATGTTTCCTGCGGTTTCCGTTTGATCGGTGAGTGCGTCTTTGCGGGGTTTTGACTCTCTGCCCCGTGGAGCCCGTGTTGGGAGTTGTTAGAGCTTTTGTGCGGACCGGTCTCTGCTTAGGCCTACACTCCTCCCGGGTTTTCGTCGTTCCGTTCCCCTTCTGGGGCTGAGGTGGTCGTGCAGCTGTTCTCCGCTCCAGAGAGGCCCAGAAACGGTCGAACAGGGCATCTAGCCTCTTCAAAGATTGCTGGACGATATCAGGGTAGGCTCCTGTTTTGGGTTCATCGCCATGAGGTGGGAGTGCAGCCGCGATCTTGGCAGGGAGAGTTGCGTTTCGAGTAGGTGCAGACCCAGGGGCCCTGCCACTCTGTGCATCTTGTGACTGGCCAGTGGGGACCGGGATAACCCCCACCGGTCCAAGGAGGGGGTAGCGGGTCTGCAATTGCCCCCTGCAGGAGCTGTGTCGCATGCCGAGCAGGAGAGCGGCCGTCCCGCCCGCCCGGGCAACGTTCCAGGCCCCGACGGATTTCTCGACCAGAGATTGATCCGGGAGGGAGGCAAGAGGGTCAGGGTGCCCCGGCTGGCTCCTGCTTAAGGTGCGCTGCATCGTCAGTCGTTTTTGCTTGCTGGAACGCCTTTCTTTAGCTTACTTCTCCGTTTGGCTGCGGAGCTCCCTTGAAACGCGTCCAGCCGCCATGAAGCTCAGGCTCCGCCCCATCTGAATCGTTTTAGTCGACTAAATCTCAAACTTTTGTCGACTAAAATTGTTACTCGACAAAATTAACACTTGTCCAAAATAGTTGGTTTACTAAAGCAAAATTTAGTGAAAAATAATCAAGCTGTGCCTATAGTTAGCTATTTTCCTACACGTTCTGTAAATAATTCAAACAGCACTGATACTTTCTGTGAGGCTGTGGTAAACCCTGGGGAATGTATGTACAGCAGTTCTTCCGTTCTTACTTGATCACTTCTAGTTCCTGGACCAAAAGCCTTTTTCACTTCACTTATTAGTAAACTAAACCTAAGGTGTTCTCTACTAAACGGGGTTTCTATCCCTTCTAAGTGAACTGCTTTGTATTAATATAATAACTGTATTCGGGGCAAAAATAGGACCCACCCCGGGTGCCAAATGCTCTTGGTACGCCCCTGATGCAGACAACACAGTAATCTATGCAAGCAAATCCGATCTACCGCAGCTTGAGGCTGTGCTCCAAGACCAGTTTACAGAGTTAGAAAAAAGGGGATCGCAAAAAACAAACTCTTCCTAAACACTGACAAAACTGTCTCAATGATCTTTGGAACAGTACCTAAATTACACAATTCCCACCTATCCATCAAAACAAAATCAAATAGCACACTGACCGCAGTTCACTCTTTCAAATACTTGGGTATGTTAGACCCCAATCTATCTTTTGGCCTCCACATAGAAAAACTTGCATCTAAACTTTATCCAAAACTAGGTGCCCTGTACAGAAACAAATCCTGCCTAAGCCCTACAGTAAAGGATAAGATTGGCATCAGCATTTGCTGTACAATCATTGATTATGGGGATGTAGTATATGCACCTACACCGCAAACTCACCTTAATAAACTCAATTCATTGTATAACTCGTTCTGCCGATTTGTGCTACAGTGTAATTACAGGATCCACCATCGTTACATGCTAATAGAACTAAACTGGCTGTCGCTGGAATCCAGACGCACCCTTCATCTTTCCAACCTTGTGTTTGAGTTTTTCTGGGAAGCTCCCGCCCTACCTGAGCAGAATGCTCTCCCTGGCTGTTCCCACCTCCGATCCAGTACCAGCACTTTATTTAGTCTACCTCAATACAAAAATAAATCAGCCAGATCCTCCTTCTCCTACAGAGCACCGCAACTATGGAACGACCTCCTGCACACTTTCAAACCCTCCCCAGGCCTAAAATCCTTTAAGCGATCCCTCGCTACATACCCCAAAACAGAATGCACCTGTCATGGTTTATTATATATTTCCTACTTGTTCTATGTTAAATTTGTAAATATTGTATATTAATATTGTTTTTGTATTTTATTGTACCCTATTGTATCAATGCAATGTTTTGTGGACCCAGGACATACTTAAAAACGAGAGAAATCTCAATGAATCCTTCCTGCTAAAATATTTTATAAATACATCAATTGTTTGTGCTGCCATGTAGTAGGTGTCACCCGAGAAGGAAATCATTAAATTTCTGCACGTCAAGAAAATTCGGCTTGTCCGAAAAAAAACAGTTTTGTCCGTGTGGTGCTTCACTTTGAATGAATTTCATCCATGCGACTTAATTTTATATTTTTAAACAAACTAGAATGGTGCGAAATTGCATAAATTAGTGTATTTCAATGTAAAAAAGGCTAAAATATTGCCCTCTGAATTAATACAGGAAGTGTTTAGGAAGGCTGTGCAAGTCACATGTATGGAGGTGTGCCAAGGGCTGTATAAATAAAGTGATATCCTGTAATATTAATAACTGATATCAATGGATACAGAGTTAATCCCTCCCTGCCTGTAATATTAATAACTGATATCAATGGATACAGAGTTAATCCCTCCCTGCCTGTAATATTAATAACTGATATCAATGGATACAGAGTTAACCCCTCCCTGTCTGTAATATTAATAACTGATATCAATGGATACAGTTAACCCCTCCCTGCCTGTAATATTAATAACTGATATCAATGGATACAGAGTTAACCCCTCCCTGTCTGTAATATGAATAACTGATATCAATGGATACAGAGTTAACCCCTCCCTGCCTGTAATATTAATAACTGATATCAATGGATACAGAGTTAACCCCTCCCTGCCTGTAATATTAATAACTGATATCAATGGATACAGAGTTAACCCCTCCCTGCCTGTAATATTAATAACTGATATCAATGGATACAGAGTTAATCCCTCCCTGCCTGTAATATTAATAACTGATATCAATGGATACAGAGTTAATCCCTCCCTGTCTGTAATATTAATAACTGATATCAATGGATACAGAGTTAATCCCTCCCTGCCTGTAATATTAATAACTGATATCAATGGATACAGAGTTAGCCCCTCCCTGCCTGTAATATTAATAACTGATATCAATGGATACAGAGTTAACCCCTCCCTGCCTGTAATATTAATAACTGATATCAATGGATACAGAGTTAACCCCTCCCTGCCTGTAATATTAATAACTGATATCAATGGATACAGAGTTAATCCCTCCCTGTCTGTAATATTAATAACTGATATCAATGGATACAGAGTTAATCCCTCCCTGCCTGTAATATTAATAACTGATATCAATGGATACAGAGTTAATCCCTCCCTGCCTGTAATATTAATAACTGATATCAATGGATACAGAGTTAACCCCTCCCTGCCTGTAATATTAATAACTGATATCAATGGATACAGAGTTAATCCCTCCCTGTCTGTAATATTAATAACTGATATCAATGGATACAGAGTTAATCCCTCCCTGTCTGTAATATTAATAACTGATATCAATGGATACAGAGTTAATCCCTCCCTGGCTGTAATATTAATAACTGATATCAATGGATACAGAGTTAATTCCTCCCTGCCTGTAATATTAATAACTGATATCAATGGATACAGAGTTAATCCCTCCCTGTCTGTAATATTAATAACTGATATCAATGGATACAGAGTTAATCCCTCCCTGCCTGTAATATTAATAACTGATATCAATGGATACAGAGTTAATCCCTCCCTGTCTGTAATATTAATAACTGATATCAATGGATACAGAGTTAATCCCTCCCTGTCTGTAATATTAATAACTGATATCAATGGATACAGAGTTAATCCCTCCCTGTCTGTAATATTAATAACTGATATCAATGGATACAGAGTTAATCCCTCCCTGTCTGTAATATTAATAACTGATATCAATGGATACAGAGTTAACCTCTCCCTGTCTGTAATATTAATAACTGATATCAATGGATACAGAGTTAATCCCTCCCTGTCTGTAATATTAATAACTGATATCAATGGATACAGAGTTAATCCCTCCCTGCCTGTAATATTAATAACTGATATCAATGGATACAGAGTTAATTCCTCTCTGCCTGTAATATTAATAACTGATATCAATGGATACAGAGTTAATCCCTCCCTGTCTGTAATATTAATAACGGATATCAATGGATACAGAGTTAATCCCTCCCTGCCTGTAATATTAATAACTGATATCAATGGATACAGAGTTAATCCCTCCCTGTCTGTAATATTAATAACTGATATCAATGGATACAGAGTTAACCCCTCCCTGCCTGTAATATTAATAACTGATATCAATGGATACAGAGCTAATCCCTCCCTGCCTGTAATATTAATAACTGATATCAATGGATACAGAGTTAATCCCTCCCTGTCTGTAATATTAATAACTGATATCAATGGATACAGAGTTAATCCCTCCCTGCCTGTAATATTAATAACTGATATCAATGGATACAGAGTTAATCCCTCCCTGCCTGTAATATTAATAACTGATATCAATGGATACAGAGTTAATCCCTCCCTGCCTGTAATATTAATAACTGATATCAATGGATACAGAGTTAGCCCCTCCCTGCCTGTAATATTAATAACTGATATCAATGGATACAGAGTTAACCCCTCCCTGTCTGTAATATTAATAACTGATATCAATGGATACAGAGTTAGCCCCTCCCTGCCTGTAATATTAATAACTGATATCAATGGATACAGAGTTAACCCCTCCCTGTCTGTAATATTAATAACTGATATCAATGGATACAGAGTTAACCTCTCCCTGTCTGTAATATTAATAACTGATATCAATGGATACAGAGTTAATCCCTCCCTGCCTGTAATATTAATAACTGATATCAATGGATACAGAGTTAATCCCTCCCTGTCTGTAATATTAATAACTGATATCAATGGATACAGAGTTAGCCCCTCCCTGCCTGTAATATTAATAACTGATATCAATGGATACAGAGTTAACCCCTCCCTGTCTGTAATATTAATAACTGATATCAATGGATACAGTTAACCCCTCCCTGTCTGTAATATTAATAACTGATATCAATGGATACAGTTAACCCCTCCCTGCCTGTAATATTAATAACTGATATCAATGGATACAGAGTTAATCCCTCCCTGCCTGTAATATTAATAACTGATATCAATGGATACAGAGTTAGTCCCTCCCTGCCTGTAATATTAATAACTGATATCAATGGATACAGAGTTAGTCCCTCCCTGTCTGTAATATTAATAACTGATATCAATGGATACAGAGTTAACCCCTCCCTGTCTGTAATATTAATAACTGATATCAATGGATACAGAGTTAATTCCTCTCTGCCTGTAATATTAATAACTGATATCAATGGATACAGAGTTAGCCCCTCCCTGTCTGTAATATTAATAACTGATATCAATGGATACAGAGTTAATCCCTCCCTGCCTGTAATATTAATAACTGATATCAATGGATACAGAGTTAGCCCCTCCCTGCCTGTAATATTAATAACTGATATCAATGGATACAGAGTTAATCCCTCCCTGTCTGTAATATTAATAACTGATATCAATGGATACAGAGTTAACCCCTCCCTGCCTGTAATATTAATAACTGATATCAATGGATACAGAGTTAACCCCTCCCTGTCTGTAATATTAATAACTGATATCAATGGATACAGAGTTAATCACTCGATGTCTGTAATATTAATAACTGATATCAATGGATACAGAGTTAATCCCTCCCTGCCTGTAATATTAATAACTGATATCAATGGATACAGAGTTAATCCCTCCCTGCCTGTAATATTAATAACTGATATCAATGGATACAGAGTTAATCCCTCCCTGTCTGTAATATTAATAACTGATATCAATGGATACAGAGTTAACCCCTCCCTGCCTGTAATATTAATAACTGATATCAATGGATACAGAGTTAGCCCCTCCCTGCCTGTAATATTAATAACTGATATCAATGGATACAGAGTTAATCCATCCCTGTCTGTAATATTAATAACTGATATCAATGGATACAGAGTTAACCCCTCCCTGCCTGTAATATTAATAACTGATATCAATGGATACAGAGTTAACCCCTCCCTGTCTGTAATATTAATAACTGATATAAATGGATACAGAGTTAATCACTCGATGTCTGTAATATTAATAACTGATATCAATGGATACAGAGTTAATCCCTCCCTGCCTGTAATATTAATAACTGATATCAATGGATACAGAGTTAATCCCTCCCTGCCTGTAATATTAATAACTGATATCAATGGATACAGAGTTAATCCCTCCCTGTCTGTAATATTAATAACTGATATCAATGGATACAGAGTTAATCCCTCCCTGCCTGTAATATTAATAACTGATATCAATGGATACAGAGTTAATCCCTCCCTGGCTGTAATATTAATAACTGATATCAATGGATACAGAGTTAACCCCTCCCTGCCTGTAATATTAATAACTGATATCAATGGATACAGAGTTAATCCCTCCCTGCCTGTAATATTAATAACTGATATCAATGGATACAGTTAACCCCTCCCTGCCTGTAATATTAATAACTGATATCAATGGATACAGTTAACCCCTTCCTGCCTGGTGTGAATGGTGGTGTGTAATAGATAATTATTAGATGTAATTAATGGCTCCCTGCATTATTTTGTTTGTTTTAGAGGTAGATTTGAGAAGTTTATCTCGAGAATAAAATTAAATTTATAGTTCAGCTCGCCCCCTCCTCTCTGTCTAGTGGGAGGGACTACAACTCCCGTCATGCCTCGCGCCCCGCCCTCCCTGTGAGCCCTGCGCCTGGTTTGTGCTGAGATGAGAGCGGCCGGGGGGCAGCATGGAGGACACAGGTCAGTGGGGGGCAACCTGCATGTGGGAATGGGCATGTTCAGGGCTCTTTATCAGACAGCTAGTATGGGGGGAGCTGGCATAGAGATAGGTGGCACTGGAAGGGGACTGGCACAGACTGGGCAATGGGAGACAGGCAGTGAGATGGAGACTGGGCAATGGGAGACAGGCAGTGAGACTGGCAGACTGGGCAATGGGAAACAGGCAGTGAGACTGGCACAGACTGGGCAATGGGAGACAGGCAGTGAGAGACTGGCATAGACTGGGCAATGGGAGACAGGCAGTGAGACTGGCAGACTGGGCAATGGGAAACAGGCAGTGAGACTGGCACAGACTGGGCAATGGGAGACAGGCAGTGAGAGACTGGCATAGACTGGGCAATGGGAGACAGGCAGTGAGACTGGCAGACTGGGCAATGGGAAACAGGCAGTGAGACTGGCATAGACTGGGCAATGGGAGTCAGGCTGTGAGATGGGGACTGGCATAGACTGGGCAATGGGAGACAGGCTGTGAGATAGAGACTGGGCAATGGGAGACAGGCTGTGAGATAGAGACTGGCACAGACTGGGCAATGGGAGACAGGCTGTGAGACTGGGCAATGGGAGACAGGCTGTGAGACTGGGCAATGGGAGACAGGCTGTGAGACTGGGCAATGGGAGACAGGCTGTGAGACTGGGCAATGGGAGACAGGCTGTGAGACTGGGCAATGGGAGACAGGCTGTGAGACTGGGCAATGGGAGACAGGCTGTGAGACTGGGCAATGGGAGACAGGCTGTGAGATGGAGACTGGCAAAGATTGGGCAATGGGAGACAGGCTGTGAGATGGGGACTGGGCAATGGGAGACAGGATGTGAGAGACTGGCATAGACTGGGCAATGGGAGTCATGCTGTGAGATGGGGACTGGCATAGACTGGGCAATGGGAGACAGGCTGTGAGACTGGCATAGACTGGGCAATGGGAGTCAGGCTGTGAGATGGGGACTGGGCAATGGGAGACAGGATGTGAGAGACTGGCATAAACTGGGCAATGGGAGTCATGCTGTGAGATGGGGACTGGCATAGACTGGGCAATGGGAGACAGGCTGTGAGACTGGCATAGACTGGGCAATGGGAGTCAGGCTGTGAGATGGGGACTGGCATAGACTGGGCAATGGGAGACAGGCTGTGAGACTGGCATAGACTGGGCAATGGGAGACAGGCCGTGAGACTGGCATAGACTGGGCAATGGGAGTCAGGCTGTGAGATCGGGACTGGCATAGACTGGGCAATGGGAGACAGGCTGTGAGACTGGCACAGACTGGGCAATGGGAGTCAGGCTGTGAGATGGGGACTGGCACAGACTGGGCAATGGGAGACAGGCTGTGAGATGGAGACTGGGCAATGGGAGACAGGCTGTAAGATGGAGACTGGCACAGATTGGGCAATGGGAGTCAGGCTGTGAGACTGGCACAGAATGGGTAATGGGAGCCAGGCTGTGAGATGGAGACTGGCATAGACTGGGCAATGGGAGTCAGGCTGTGAGATATAGACTGGGCAATGAGACAGGCTGTGAGATGGAGACTGGCATAGACTGGGCAATGGGAGTCAGGCTGTGAGATATAGCTTGAGCAATGGGAGACAGGCTGAGAGACGGAGGCTGGCACAGATCGGGCAATGGGAAACAGGCGGTGTTATGGAGACTGGCATAGACTGGGCAATGGAAGACAGGCTGTGAGATGAAAACTGACATAGATTGGGCAATGGGAGACAGGCAGTGAGATGGGGACTGGCACAGACTGGGCAATGGGAGACAGGCAGTGAGACTAGCAGACTGGGCAATGGGAGACAGGCTGTGAGACTGGTAGACTGGGCAATGGGAAACAGGCAGTGAGACTGGCATAGACTGGGCAATGGGAGTCAGGCTGTGAGATGGGGACTGGCATAGACTGGGCAATGGGAGACAGGCTGTGAGATAGAGACTGGGCAATGGGAGACAGGCTGTGAGATAGAGACTGGCACAGACTGGGCAATGGGAGACAGGCTGTGAGACTGGGCAATGGGAGACAGGCTGTAAGACTGGGCAATGGGAGACAGGCTGTGAGACTGGGCAATGGGAGACAGGCTGTGAGACTGGGCAATGGGAGACAGGCTGTGAGATGGGGACTGGGCAATGGGAGACAGGCTGTGAGATGGAGACTGGCACAGATTGGGCAATGGGAGACAGGCTGTGAGATGGGGACTGGGCAATGGGAGACAGGCTGTGAGAGACTGGCATAGACTGGGCAATGCTAGTCAGGCTGTGAGATGGGGACTGGCATAGACTGGGCAATGGGAGACTGGCATAGACTGGGCAATGGGAGTCAGGCTGTGAGATGGGGACTGGCATAGACTGGGCAATGGGAGACAGGCTGTGAGACTGGCATAGACTGGGCAATGGGAGTCAGGCTGTGAGATGGGGACTGGCATAGACTGGGCAATGGGAGACAGGCTGTGAGACTGGAATAGACTGGGCAATGGGAGACAGGCCGTGAGACTGGCATAGACTGGGCAATGGGAGTCAGGCTGTGAGATGGGGACTGGCATAGCCTGGGCAATGGGAGACAGGCTGTGAGACTGGCACAGACTGGGCAATGGGAGTCAGGCTGTGAGATGGGGACTGGCACAGACTGGGCAATGGGAGACAGGCTGTGAGATGGAGACTGGGCAATGGGAGGCAGGCTGTAAGATGGAGACTGGCACAGATTGGGCAATGGGAGTCAGGCTGTGAGACTGGCACAGAATGGGTAATAGGAGCCAGGCTGTGAGATGGAGACTGGCATAGACTGGGCAATGGGAGTCAGGCTGTGAGATATAGACTGGGCAATGAGACAGGCTCTGAGATGGAGACTGGCATAGACTGGGCAATGGGAGTCAGGCTGTGAGATATAGCTTGAGCAATGGGAGACAGGCTGAGAGACGGAGACTGGCACAGATCGGGCAATGGGAAACAGGCAGTGTTATGGAGACTGGCATAGACTGGGCAATGGAAGTCAGGCTGTGAGACTGGCACGGAATGGGCAATGGGAGTCAAGCTGTGAGATGGAGACTGGCATTGATTGGGGAGTAGGAGATAGGCTGTGAGATGGAGACTGGCATAGACTGGGCAATGGGAGTCAGGCTGTGAGATGGAGACTGGCATAGACTGGGCAATGGGAGTCAGGCTGTGAGATGGGGACTGGCATAGACTGGGCAATGGGAGACAGGCTGTGAGATAGAGACTGGGCAATGGGAGACAGGCTGTGAGACTGGGCAATGGGAGACAGGCTGTGAGACTGGGCAATGGGAGACAGGCTGTGAGACTGGGCAATGGGAGACAGGCTGTGAGATGGAGACTGGCAAAGATTGGGCAATGGGAGACAGGCTGTGAGATGGGGACTGGGCAATGGGAGACAGGATGTGAGAGACTGGCATAGACTGGGCAATGGGAGTCATGCTGTGAGATGGGGACTGGCATAGACTGGGCAATGGGAGACAGGCTGTGAGACTGGCATAGACTGGGCAATGGGAGTCAGGCTGTGAGATGGGGACTGGGCAATGGGAGACAGGATGTGAGAGACTGGCATAAACTGGGCAATGGGAGTCATGCTGTGAGATGGGGACTGGCATAGACTGGGCAATGGGAGACAGGCTGTGAGACTGGCATAGACTGGGCAATGGGAGTCAGGCTGTGAGATGGGGACTGGCATAGACTGGGCAATGGGAGACAGGCTGTGAGACTGGCATAGACTGGGCAATGGGAGACAGGCCGTGAGACTGGCATAGACTGGGCAATGGGAGTCAGGCTGTGAGATCGGGACTGGCATAGACTGGGCAATGGGAGACAGGCTGTGAGACTGGCACAGACTGGGCAATGGGAGTCAGGCTGTGAGATGGGGACTGGCACAGACTGGGCAATGGGAGACAGGCTGTGAGATGGAGACTGGGCAATGGGAGACAGGCTGTAAGATGGAGACTGGCACAGATTGGGCAATGGGAGTCAGGCTGTGAGACTGGCACAGAATGGGTAATGGGAGCCAGGCTGTGAGATGGAGACTGGCATAGACTGGGCAATGGGAGTCAGGCTGTGAGATATAGACTGGGCAATGAGACAGGCTGTGAGATGGAGACTGGCATAGACTGGGCAATGGGAGTCAGGCTGTGAGATATAGCTTGAGCAATGGGAGACAGGCTGAGAGACGGAGGCTGGCACAGATCGGGCAATGGGAAACAGGCGGTGTTATGGAGACTGGCATAGACTGGGCAATGGAAGACAGGCTGTGAGATGAAAACTGACATAGATTGGGCAATGGGAGACAGGCAGTGAGATGGGGACTGGCACAGACTGGGCAATGGGAGACAGGCAGTGAGACTAGCAGACTGGGCAATGGGAGACAGGCTGTGAGACTGGTAGACTGGGCAATGGGAAACAGGCAGTGAGACTGGCATAGACTGGGCAATGGGAGTCAGGCTGTGAGATGGGGACTGGCATAGACTGGGCAATGGGAGACAGGCTGTGAGATAGAGACTGGGCAATGGGAGACAGGCTGTGAGATAGAGACTGGCACAGACTGGGCAATGGGAGACAGGCTGTGAGACTGGGCAATGGGAGACAGGCTGTGAGACTGGGCAATGGGAGACAGGCTGTGAGACTGGGCAATGGGAGACAGGCTGTGAGATGGGGACTGGGCAATGGGAGACAGGCTGTGAGATGGAGACTGGCACAGATTGGGCAATGGGAGACAGGCTGTGAGATGGGGACTGGGCAATGGGAGACAGGCTGTGAGAGACTGGCATAGACTGGGCAATGCTAGTCAGGCTGTGAGATGGGGACTGGCATAGACTGGGCAATGGGAGACTGGCATAGACTGGGCAATGGGAGTCAGGCTGTGAGATGGGGACTGGCATAGACTGGGCAATGGGAGACAGGCTGTGAGACTGGCATAGACTGGGCAATGGGAGTCAGGCTGTGAGATGGGGACTGGCATAGACTGGGCAATGGGAGACAGGCTGTGAGACTGGAATAGACTGGGCAATGGGAGACAGGCCGTGAGACTGGCATAGACTGGGCAATGGGAGTCAGGCTGTGAGATGGGGACTGGCATAGCCTGGGCAATGGGAGACAGGCTGTGAGACTGGCACAGACTGGGCAATGGGAGTCAGGCTGTGAGATGGGGACTGGCACAGACTGGGCAATGGGAGACAGGCTGTGAGATGGAGACTGGGCAATGGGAGGCAGGCTGTAAGATGGAGACTGGCACAGATTGGGCAATGGGAGTCAGGCTGTGAGACTGGCACAGAATGGGTAATAGGAGCCAGGCTGTGAGATGGAGACTGGCATAGACTGGGCAATGGGAGTCAGGCTGTGAGATATAGACTGGGCAATGAGACAGGCTCTGAGATGGAGACTGGCATAGACTGGGCAATGGGAGTCAGGCTGTGAGATATAGCTTGAGCAATGGGAGACAGGCTGAGAGACGGAGACTGGCACAGATCGGGCAATGGGAAACAGGCAGTGTTATGGAGACTGGCATAGACTGGGCAATGGAAGTCAGGCTGTGAGACTGGCACGGAATGGGCAATGGGAGTCAAGCTGTGAGATGGAGACTGGCATTGATTGGGGAGTAGGAGATAGGCTGTGAGATGGAGACTGGCATAGACTGGGCAATGGGAGTCAGGCTGTGAGATGGAGACTGGCATAGACTGGGCAATGGGAGTCAGGCTGTGAGATGGGGACTGGCATAGACTGGGCAATGGGAGACAGGCTGTGAGATAGAGACTGGGCAATGGGAGACAGGCTGTGAGACTGGGCAATGGGAGACAGGCTGTGAGACTGGGCAATGGGAGACAGGCTGTGAGACTGGGCAATGGGAGACAGGCTGTGAGATGGAGACTGGCAAAGATTGGGCAATGGGAGACAGGCTGTGAGATGGGGACTGGGCAATGGGAGACAGGATGTGAGAGACTGGCATAGACTGGGCAATGGGAGTCATGCTGTGAGATGGGGACTGGCATAGACTGGGCAATGGGAGACAGGCTGTGAGACTGGCATAGACTGGGCAATGGGAGTCAGGCTGTGAGATGGGGACTGGGCAATGGGAGACAGGATGTGAGAGACTGGCATAAACTGGGCAATGGGAGTCATGCTGTGAGATGGGGACTGGCATAGACTGGGCAATGGGAGACAGGCTGTGAGACTGGCATAGACTGGGCAATGGGAGTCAGGCTGTGAGATGGGGACTGGCATAGACTGGGCAATGGGAGACAGGCTGTGAGACTGGCATAGACTGGGCAATGGGAGACAGGCCGTGAGACTGGCATAGACTGGGCAATGGGAGTCAGGCTGTGAGATCGGGACTGGCATAGACTGGGCAATGGGAGACAGGCTGTGAGACTGGCACAGACTGGGCAATGGGAGTCAGGCTGTGAGATGGGGACTGGCACAGACTGGGCAATGGGAGACAGGCTGTGAGATGGAGACTGGGCAATGGGAGACAGGCTGTAAGATGGAGACTGGCACAGATTGGGCAATGGGAGTCAGGCTGTGAGACTGGCACAGAATGGGTAATGGGAGCCAGGCTGTGAGATGGAGACTGGCATAGACTGGGCAATGGGAGTCAGGCTGTGAGATATAGACTGGGCAATGAGACAGGCTGTGAGATGGAGACTGGCATAGACTGGGCAATGGGAGTCAGGCTGTGAGATATAGCTTGAGCAATGGGAGACAGGCTGAGAGACGGAGACTGGCACAGATCGGGCAATGGGAAACAGGCGGTGTTATGGAGACTGGCATAGACTGGGCAATGGAAGACAGGCTGTGAGATGAAAACTGACATAGATTGGGCAATGGGAGACAGGCAGTGAGATGGGGACTGGCACAGACTGGGCAATGGGAGACAGGCAGTGAGACTAGCAGACTGGGCAATGGGAGACAGGCTGTGAGACTGGTAGACTGGGCAATGGGAAACAGGCAGTGAGACTGGCATAGACTGGGCAATGGGAGTCAGGCTGTGAGATGGGGACTGGCATAGACTGGGCAATGGGAGACAGGCTGTGAGATAGAGACTGGGCAATGGGAGACAGGCTGTGAGATAGAGACTGGCACAGACTGGGCAATGGGAGACAGGCTGTGAGACTGGGCAATGGGAGACAGGCTGTAAGACTGGGCAATGGGAGACAGGCTGTGAGACTGGGCAATGGGAGACAGGCTGTGAGACTGGGCAATGGGAGACAGGCTGTGAGATGGGGACTGGGCAATGGGAGACAGGCTGTGAGATGGAGACTGGCACAGATTGGGCAATGGGAGACAGGCTGTGAGATGGGGACTGGGCAATGGGAGACAGGCTGTGAGAGACTGGCATAGACTGGGCAATGCTAGTCAGGCTGTGAGATGGGGACTGGCATAGACTGGGCAATGGGAGACTGGCATAGACTGGGCAATGGGAGTCAGGCTGTGAGATGGGGACTGGCATAGACTGGGCAATGGGAGACAGGCTGTGAGACTGGCATAGACTGGGCAATGGGAGTCAGGCTGTGAGATGGGGACTGGCATAGACTGGGCAATGGGAGACAGGCTGTGAGACTGGAATAGACTGGGCAATGGGAGACAGGCCGTGAGACTGGCATAGACTGGGCAATGGGAGTCAGGCTGTGAGATGGGGACTGGCATAGCCTGGGCAATGGGAGACAGGCTGTGAGACTGGCACAGACTGGGCAATGGGAGTCAGGCTGTGAGATGGGGACTGGCACAGACTGGGCAATGGGAGACAGGCTGTGAGATGGAGACTGGGCAATGGGAGGCAGGCTGTAAGATGGAGACTGGCACAGATTGGGCAATGGGAGTCAGGCTGTGAGACTAGCACAGAATGGGTAATAGGAGCCAGGCTGTGAGATGGAGACTGGCATAGACTGGGCAATGGGAGTCAGGCTGTGAGATATAGACTGGGCAATGAGACAGGCTCTGAGATGGAGACTGGCATAGACTGGGCAATGGGAGTCAGGCTGTGAGATATAGCTTGAGCAATGGGAGACAGGCTGAGAGACGGAGACTGGCACAGATCGGGCAATGGGAAACAGGCAGTGTTATGGAGACTGGCATAGACTGGGCAATGGAAGTCAGGCTGTGAGACTGGCACGGAATGGGCAATGGGAGTCAAGCTGGGAGATGGAGACTGGCATTGATTGGGGAGTAGGAGATAGGCTGTGAGATGGAGACTGGCATAGAATGGGCAGTGGGAGATGGGGACCAACAGGCGTCCTTGCATAGAATGGGCCTGGCCTTGAGAGGCGTCTCTGAGCGCTGCCTGTCCCTGAGAGGCGTCTCTGAGCCCTGCCTGGTATTGACATTCTGTTCTGTGAATACAATAAGACTGACTGTGAGCCGTGGTATCTCAGTGGGAAATTCTTTGTCAGACTTTGATGTAGTTAATATCCACCACTTGGTAGTCATGTTAGAGCCAGATTATACTCCCTGCCATGTTCGTTCCATTGATAACCTCATTGTGACTGATAAGGAGTAATACATTCAGCACTGGTACCTGGCGTTCAGTGGGCGGACTAGATGCCAGGAATGGAGACAGATAAGCAGAGACCATTGTCCATTCAGCTAGCAGAGATTATAGTGAGGATATTGCTTTATTTCCTGTTCAGAATGTGTTAAAAGATTGTCAGAAAAGCTGGGCACTCTGTCATCCATTCTGAGTATTAACAAGGTTTCTAGTGACCTGTCAGGTGGCAGGGTGCGCCAAGCCCACTGTACAGGTGGTTAAGCTCATTATTGGGTTGTAGATCGTGTGGGTAGAAAATGACTCAGTGCTTGTCCTACGTCTGTCTTTGCCCAAACAAGGGACAGCTGACTGCGATCTAACATTGATAATTTGCTGCACAACGTGTTATTCTAGGTGATCCTATGGGAAGGGGGTTCTTTAACCCCTTAAGGAAACATGACATGTGTGAGATGTCATGATTCCCTTTTATTCCAGAAGTTTGGTCCTTAAGGGGTTAAATGGGTATTCTTCCATGTTAGAAATGAGAAAAGCAGGCAGCGGTCTCAAAATATACTTTCGCTAATAATTATAAACATACACAATCTCATGGAGAGTTAATAATGTGTGACAGGGAGTGGTTTAGAAGCCTTATTTACTTGGCAACAAACACTTATTTTCATTGCTTTTGGCATGGTGACATATGGCTTCCGTAGCATTATTCTAGCCTTGGGAAAATGAGGAAATTCGATTTTATTCAAAGAGAGTTCTTCCTTTCCAGTAATCACTATAATTCTCCGCTCTGTGATGTCCAGGGCGATGACGTCTGCTGATAAACACCATATTAGAGAACGTGGAGTCTGAATACCATCTATAGCACCCTCACTGCGCCGTTATCGCCATGGATTTAAAACAAATTGTCATAGTGTGCTCAGGACTAGGACTGCCAAGAATTACAAGTAAATAAATGACTATCCAATACTAACTTGTGTCGGGGAATAATCTCAGAAGTGACCGTTCAAAAGAGCCAGTTGTTTAAAGGAGCACTATAGGGTCAGGAACACAAACATATATTTCTGACCCTATAGTGTTAAAACCTCTTGCCTCCATAAATATAGTAAAATCTTACTTGTATTCAAGCCTGAAGCTGTTGGCTCTGCCTCAGACCTGTGAGCTGTCTGCTGACATCATCAGAAGTGTTATTCTGAGCCAATCATAATGCTTCCCCATAAGATTGGCTGAGAAAGAGGCAGATCAGGGGTAGAGCCTGCACAATTCAAACACAGCCCTGGTCAATCAGCATCTCCTCGTAGAGATGAATTGAATCAATGAATCTCTATGAGGAAAGCTCAGTGTCTGCATGCAGAGGGAGGAGATACTGAATGTTGTGATGCACACTAGGCAAGACTGAAATAGGAAGCGGCACTAACAGCCATCTGAGGAGTGGCCAGTGAAGTTATCACTAGGCTGTAATGTAAACACTGCATTTTCTCTGAAAAGACGGTGTTTACAGCAAAAAGATTGAAGGTAATGATTCTACTCACCAGAACAAATGAAATAGGCTGTAGTTGTTCTGGTGACTATAGTGTCCCTTTAATACAAGAGTAATCAGGACTAAGCAGTCAATATGTATCAAAGTGTCATATTCCACAATGAAAGCTTCAGAGAGCCTTTAATTTAACAACAAACTACCTTCTAAAATGTGTGCCCCCTGTAGATGATTTTGGATAGATTGGGAAGTGTGCCTCTCTGCCTTGGGGCGCTGAAAGAAGTCTACGATTTTATAATTCTAAAATATGTTTTAGCATCCTGTTTTTCACATATTTTTTGTTGTTGTTGTTTATTTAGATTTCTATAGATGTATATAATTGTTGAATTTCTACTTTTATATAAAAATAGTTAAACTTATAATAACGCTGACTTTTGGAGCATGTTTGCTATCTGGCTGTTCTAAAAATGTTAATTCATTTTGAATTCCTGACAATTCTCACTTGAACGAATAACGCCGACATTGTTTTATAAATCAGACATACATGTGGTCCTAAAAATCAGCAATGTACTTTACACATTTAATATATGAATCTTGCTTAAATTACTCAGATTTGGGATAACACTGTTGTTTCACAGATATAAAGAAAAATCCTGCCCTGTGACAAATCACATGGTCTCAAAAAACATGGCCGCAGGGCACCGTGCGAGCGTAAAGACTGTCCGAATTCAATATATTCATCTAATAAATGCACAATGAGGCCTTTTACTCACAGTGTCTGCACCGAGCACGTGATTTCTCTTTTACACAATATTTCGCAGAACGTAACAAACATTTTCAATATTTTGAGGAAGTAAATATCCCCAGTCACAGGGTTTGTCAGCACTCATGTTTAATTTCTATTACAAAAAGCCAGAATGTACAGGAAAGACACATAACCATAATGCTTGGTAATAGTAGATTGTAGTTTCCAGTCTGTCACTTTGAGATCTAAGGCCGCGTCACATTGAGAAGTGTTGCCATTGTAATTAACCGTAACATCATTTAGGAAACTCCACTGTGTTGTAAGAATCATTTATTGTAAGTGTGACCTACAATTGGGGTCAAGTGTGAACATGTCCTTAGAACATGCCTTGCTGAGTCTTCATGTTTATAATGGCAGCTCAGGGCGCTGAGTTCACCATGCCTTGCTGAGTCTTCCACGTTTAAAATGGCAGCTCAGGGCGCTGAATTCACCATGCCTTGCTGAGTCTTCCATGTTTAAAATGGCAGCTCAGGGCGCTGAATTCACCATGCCTTGCTGAGGCCTCCATGTTTAAAATGGCAGCTCAGGGCGCTGAGTTCACCATGCCTTGCTGAGTCTTCATGTTTAAAATGGCAGCTCAGGGCGTGGAGTTCACCATGCCTTGCTGAGGCCTCCATGTTTATAATGGCAGCTCAGGGCGCTGAATTCACCATGCCTTGCTGAGGCCTCCATGTTTAAAATGGCAGCTCAGGGCGTGGAGTTCACCATGCCTTGCTGATTCCCATTGTGCAGTTACAATGTTTATAATTTTTTTCTTTATTAATAATTATCAGAGGGGTTCGGTTGAAGATAACGTGGTACTGCTGCACGCATGACATCAGTGTGTTACAGTATGTGAGTCGGGAAGTAGCATTTTCTGCTCTTATAACCAGAGAGCTAAGGGGCATGGCTTCAAGCTGTGCTTCCAAGCCTTCTTTTTAGTTTAATATTGGGTTTTGATGGGTAGGACACAGTGGCTAGAACTGAAAGCACTATAACAAGCACATTAACACCTGGACACTGTGCTGTGCTTATTGTCCACATGGGGGCAGACTACACATTTCAAATATCACACCTGATATTTGGCTAGTGTTGCCAAATACACCTTATGTTATTGGAATGGTATTAATTCGTGCTGATGGGAAGGACTTGAAATGTGTTGCCTTGCTGTATGTAGAATTCATATGCTGGAGTCTTCCATGTTGACTATGGAATTGATTTAAACCAGGGGTGCCCAAAAGGTAGATACCCAGATGTTGTAGAACTACAGCTTCCATGGTGCTTTGTCACACTAAAGCATTCTAAAGGCATGCAAAGCATCATGGGAGTTGAAGTTCTACCTTGTGGGGAACCCCTAATTGAAACATGGTACAGGGCTGCCCATTGATATGTATTGGTGACATGTCCAGTAAAACACATTGCCGGCATTAAAGGAACACTATAGTGTTAGGAAATCAAAAATCCCGACACTATAGTGCTGAAGTGACTGCCCCCCATCAAAGCAGTGACCCCTCCTGGCCCCGCCTCCATGGCTGAGATGGGAAAGCATTGGGAGGCTAGTGCGCATGCGCAGCATAACGCCTCAGTGTGCCAATCAGCATCTCCTCATTGAGAACCATTGAATCCATGCATCTCTATGGAGAACGTTCAGTACCTCCGTGCAGCGTGTGAAGACTCTGAATGGAGGACACAGGATGCACCTCTAGTGGCCGTCTGAGTGACTGCTCCTCGAGTGTTACTAGGTTAATCACCCTGTTCACATATTAAAGGTTTTTTTTACATTCGACTGGCATGTTGTCCTTCTCTAACCATGAATGGTGCTATTGGTAAGCTGGGACAGCAGATTCAGTTGTATTTTTTTTTTTTCATGAATGGAACTGCTGCTTAGTATTGAACAATATTTCCATACCTCCCAAGTGTTCCTATATAGAAGGGACAGTCCCTATTTTGGGCCCAAACCCCCTCTGTCCCTCTTTTCTCTTCTAATGTCCCTCATTTCCAGGAGCCCCATATAGTTGGTGTGTCTGAGTGTATAACAGAGCTCCACACCCCTAAAATGAAAGTGTCCCTCTTTGTCCATTTGCAATGTGGGGAGGTATGCCGTTCCCATAACCCCCTGCTCAGCTTGGTTATTAGAAACGATGAGAAGATTATTGGCTTATAGGTCTTATCTACTTCCCAGTGTGAGCAGAGCTCGCTGCAGTATCCCTTTAAGAGCTGAGTGGGTGCTAATTATTGTTACATTGATTCCCCTTGTTCTAGTAAGTGTTTGTTCTGGAGAATAAAGGGTGCTCCGTATAATAACCGCAGCCGGCTTTGGGCTATTGGTTGCCTGAAGCTTTTAGCTGAGATCCTGCTGCTAACATCACCTGATCACCGTTGGGTTCATTTAGAATTTTAATTCAGGGCCTTCCTGAATGTCAGGCTGGCTGAGAACACCTATAACAATGAGCGTCTGTCACTGAGCGTCTGTCACAGCCTTTGCTATAATTCACATTGGTTCGCAGGTATTGGGGTCATACGTTGCCTGCGTCTTTCTGCTATCATTTTATAACCTGATTTTACTTCTCATATATTTTTAGTTTGTTTTGTGTATTTTTCAATTTTATTTTTTTGCCATTGTATAACCTTTTTTTTTTTTTTTAAATTCTTTATTTTGGTTGTGCACAGGATGAACAAACAGCCGGCTTGTGCCACAACAGCGACATCCGGTAGGATAGGTGAACAGTGGTATTACATAGTGTGGCTTTTGATGTACAGGCACATTTTTTTATAGTATTGATATGTCTTCATAGGTGAAATACACGAGTTATGCTAAGCATTTTCATAGGTGAATTACACGAGTTACTCTAAGCATGTTTCATAGGTGAAATATACGAGTTACGCTAAGCATTAGTCATAAGTGAAATACACGAGTTACGCTAAGCATTATTCATAAGTGAAATACACGAGTTACGCTAAGCATTTTTCCCAGGTGAAATACACGAGTTACCCTAAGCATTTTTCATAGGTGAAATACACGAGATGCGCTAAGCCTTATCCATAGGTGAAATACACGAGTTACGCTAGGCATTTGTCATAGGTGAAATACATGAGTTACGCTAAGCATTTGACATAGGTGAAATACATAAGTTACGCTAAGCATGTTTACTATTAAATAGCCTAGTTAGGACGATTATTCAGATAAAGTAACGTAAGGTATTATAAAACAAACTAAATGCAGTGTCATATAGAGATATTGCTAGGCTAAAGAGGAGAGTGCTGCCTCTTCTAGGTACTGCTTACCCTATGCCTATCAATGGCATCCAGACTGCCCCATATAACAGGATTGTAACTTCGAGCCCCCCACCCTGAGTCCCATGGCGGTCCATAGAGCCCATATCCCATGGCACAGCTCTAAGGGCATGTTTGACTTGTAGTCGTGGATGAGTGTGGAGCTTCGCACGTTCCCGCGTATATGCCTTTCGAGGTGCTCGTGGAGGTAAGTCCTTTCGTGGGTGCGAGTCGTGGGTATGAGGGCGACCCCCCCTGAGCTGTAGTGCTAATAGCTCCCGGATTCCTGCCGGGTCCGGTCCTCGAGAGCGGTGTTGCTGCGGAGGTTCCTGCTTTTGGCTCTCTCCCTGCCGTGTTGCGCCCGGGTCTCGACTGTGTGGTCGTGGCGTGGCTTTGTCTCGCTGTGGGTCTGGGGTGGGCTTTGTCACTTGGAAAGGTGCCCTTGAGTGTCGTCGGGATCGGGCCACAGTAAGCCGGGGGCTTCTCTGGGCTAGAGGACGCCGGGCTGGCGTCCGCGTTGAGCAGGCCTTGCGCCTGGATGGAGGTACCTTAGCCTCCGTTGTCGTTAGGCTTTCACGTGTTGAGGTTAGTCGGTGTGCCTGGGGTTTCATGCGGAGCCAGAATGCCTGCCAGAACTTTTCAAAGGCGGTCTCAAAGGGCTCAATTTCTCGATTGCCCCCTAGACCATCCGCCATCTTTGGTGACCATGCGGTTCCAGGGTCTTTACTCCATCTTGTCGACCCTGCTGAGGTGAGGTGGCACTCAGAGGGGACCGGGATATCCCCCGCCGGTCCAGGGGGGGGGAGCAGGGCTGTGCAGACTTTTTTGGCCGCCTGGAGTCCAGGGTCGGGAGATCGGCCGTCTCCCCCAGCACCCTGACCGTCGACCGTAGTAGGCCGCAAGCTGAGGCTCCGTATGCTTCCATCGGGTCACCCAAATTCAAGCTTGGGGAGTAGTTGAGTGTAGTGAGGGTGCTCCCTTGGTTGCCTAGGGCCGAGTTTCTCAGGTTTTGCCGCAGTTTTTAGCTGTTTTAACGTAGTTTACCAGGAGCTAGTAGCAAACACATCTGGCCATCTTGGCTGTCAGGCCCCGCTGTATAACCTTTTTATAGTGCCCTGACAATGCGTTGAAGAGGCAGCCTGCATTGGTTGTAAAATCCAGTAAGACCGGTTTAACTGCGGAAGCCAGATCTCACAATCTGAGCGCTGGATCAGCCACATGTTCTGTGAAGTGATAATGGGGTTGTTTAAACTTTGCTCTTAGCTTTATTACATCCTGCTTCTTGTGAACCTAATATTGTTCAGTAGGGAAACGATATTACTGATATTTGCTGCTGTTTCACTTGGCTTAGTGAAGTCCATTTATATCATAATAGTAGCTAAAATATTGGCTTAAAAAATTAGATTGTCACCACAGTGGAAATTAAAGGGATACTTGAGGTACCATAGCCACTACAGTAGCCAATGAGCTAAGCCAGGGTTCCTACATGGTAGATCCCCAGATGTTTTAAAACTACAGCTTCCATAATGCTTTGTGCTTCTAAATGCATACAAAGCATCATGGGGGTTGCAGTTCTATAACATCTGGAGATCTACCTTTTGGGCACCCCTGAGATAAGCACTAAAAGAGGAGGCAGCTTGTGGCGCAAGGTAAGAAGCCATCCCCTGCTAGTCTCGCCTTGATAATAAAGATTTGGATATATTCATATTTTGTCACATGTGATGCTTGGAACTTGGACCTGTAGCCTCCCCTCGTTATCCTTTGTTTTGTGTTACCTGTTTCAGCTGTTTAAGTTGCTCTGCTTATTTCTGGTCCTTTCCAGAAGGGAAATTCCTGATTTGTGTCACATCCGGTAAATTTTTTTTGCCAAAAACCTGTAGTGGTTATGGTGTCCATTGAAGTCAACTGATTTTTCACCACTAAAATAGGAAAAGTAGCGAAGGTGGGAAATTTACCCGAGATGAAGACCTTTTCAGATTTAGCTATCGCTGTGCTGTCCCGAGGACATTTCCTTGAGGTTCCCGAATGGGAGACAACCGGGAACAAAATTGTGGTATGATGACGGAGTTAGAAAGAAGCCAAATTTGTATTTTTTTTTTTTTTTTGCTTCAGTTCAGATATCAACTACAGATCTGTACCCAAATAACCTTGGCAGCCTGTCTCCCGCTATGATTAAAGGAACATTATAGGGTCAGGAATACAAACGCATTCCTGACTCTGTAGTGTTAAAATCACCATCTAGGCCCCGCCCCCATACCACACTAAATATTGTAAACTCTTACTTGTATTCCAGTCTGCAGCTGCTGGCTCTGCCCCTGTTCTGCCTGCTTGGCTGACATCATCAGAAGTCGTGGTCTGAGCCAATCACAAATCTTCCCCATAGGATTGACTGGGGATCAGGGGCAGAACCAGCACAAGTCAAACACAGCCCTGGCCTATCAGCATCTCCTTATAGAGCTATATTGAATCAGTGCATCTCTATGAGTAAAGTTCAGTGACTCCATGCAGGGTGTGCAGCACTGCCCCAGGAAGTACCTCTAGCAGCCATCTGAGGAGTGGCCAGTGGAGGTGTCCCTAGGCTGTAATGTAAACACTTGTACACACTGCACATTACTGTTTTATTCGTGGGGAGCTCTGTGATACACTCGTACACACTGTATATTACTGTGATGTTTATTGGATTGGAGCTCTGTGATGCACTTGTACACTGTATATTACTGTGATGTTTATTGGATTGGAGCTCTGTGATACACTCGTACACACTGTATATTACTGTGATGTTTATTGGATTGGAGCTCTGTGATACACTCGTACACACTGTATATTACTGTGATGTTTATTGGATTGGAGCTCTGTGATGCACTCGTACACACTATATTACTGTGATGTTTATTGGATTGGAGCTCTGTGATACACTCGTACACACTGTATATTACTGTGAGTTTTATTAGATTGGAGCTCTGTGATACATTCGTACACACTGCACGTTACTGTGTTTTATTCCTTGGGAGCTCTGTGATACACTCGTACACACTGTATATTACTGTGAGTTTTATTAGATTGGAGCTCTGTGATACATTCGTACACACTGCATGTTACTGTGTTTTATTCCTTGGGAGCTCTGTGATACACTCGTACACACTGTATATTACTGTGATGTTTATTGGATTGGAGCTCTGTGATACACTCGTACACACTGTATATTACTGTGATGTTTATTGGATTGGAGCTCTGTGATACACTCGTACACACTGTATGTTACTGTGATGTTTATTGGATTGGAGCTCTGTGATACACTCGTACACACTGTATATTACTGTGATGTTTATTGGATTGGAGCTCTCGTACACACTGTATATTACTGTGATGTTTATTGGATTGGAGCTCTGTGATACACTCGTACACATTGTACATTACTGTGTTTTATTCCTCAGGAGCTCTGTGATACACTCGTACACACTGTATATTACTGTGAGTTTTATTAGATTGGAGCTCTGTGATACACTCATACGCACTGTGTATATTACTGTGTTTTATTAGATTGGAGCTCTGTGATACACTCGTACACACTGCACGTTACTGTGTTTTATTCCTTGGGAGCTCTGTGATACTCGTACACACTGTGTATATTACTGGGATGTTTATTAGATTGGAGCTCTGTGATAGTCTTACACACTGCACGTTACTGTGCGTTTTGTTTCTCTGTACCTCTGCAATATATACTCTACACATACTGATCGCCTGCAGACTTTACTCAGTGGAGTCCTATCAAATTACTTTAATTTAATTATTTTTACGCTGGAGTCACAATTAATATTTGCTTTGTGTTTATACAAACCCGTATCCTGGTTCTTTTCACTTGCACTTAATCATCTCCTCTGCTGGGAAGTGCTCTCTGTACAGGTGATTGGGAAGAAGTGTACCTTATTTATTCATTAATCCGCATATTACGTGGATTCTCCGCGGTTAGACGCAGGTAGTCCGTGGCAGCTCTCCTGCTCTGTGATATCTATTGAACACGTCCCACAGCGGACTTCCGACAGCTGCAAATTCACTGATAATTAATTGGTTTCAGAGGGTGTTTTATTTTCTCTGCCACAGAGGCGTTCAGTCACACTTTGCCTGTGAATGGAATTGAATCATGTCCTGACTGCCTCAATTCAATACGTAATGCTCAGATCTCAACGTGAAAATTGCAGCATCCTCATCGCGTTTTATTAATGCAGATAGTACCAGGACAACTTTATATAGTAAACTCATTAACCACCAGTGACGTTTACGGTCGTCATAACAACCTATCGCAGACCCTATTTTGATGCAGAATTATCTGTTAATAATGTACTTTTTTATAAATGTTTACCGTTTCACCGACAAATGTTTGTGCATCTACTTTTATTTGGCATTATAAAGCATTGAAAACCAAAGAGAAGAGTTACTTGTGCACATTTAAATAAACTGAGTTTTTTTTAGTAACTCCAATGGTCGTTTCAGTGTAAGCTCACGGGCCACGTCAAGGCAAACCTCCATAGGGGGGTCCTACGCTAACAATTCACCTTGCTTGCTTCAGCTTCTGAGAAAAATCTGAGACAGAGAGGGGTATTTTTCTAAACCTCTACTGTGATGTAATTCCAGTAAAATACAAGTTTAGCAGGCTAAGATTGCCACAAGGCATATGTATGTATATGTGTTTGTAGTATCAGTTAGTTAATTACACGTAGCTAAGATACTGTTATCACTGTACTGACCAGGTGCAGGAATGTAAGAACTGGAATTACGCGTCCCTCTCCTTTGTATCAGATGAGCCACGTGGTTAGACCGGATGGATGAGTTTAGACTCTATTTATTAAATAGGTTAAGGGTATGTGTGGGTGTAGTTAATTGTGGGAGGAGCTACAGTGCTATATAAGGAATGTACTCTATGTATTCAGTACTCAGACTTTGCTGTATTTTGGTGACGCTAGTCCCTCTGAGTCCCGATCGGTGATCCAATAAAGAATCTCTTCCTTCCTGAAGAAACCTGTGTCCATCTCTCTGTGCTTGGCTTCCGTCAGTTTCTCCGGTATCATTTGGTGCATTGGCCGGGAAGCTCATCGTTCAACGGTAGCTGAGAGGCAGAGGCGTGAGACGGTCTATCTTTGCCCACGTTCTCTACGGCTGCACCCCTGAACTTCTGCGTGGACCTCCCTTCGTCTCGGCGCCACTGGTCTGTTGTCCAGGAGATCATCGGCCTCTACGTGAGAAGTGCTGGGGTGTCCCCGTCGATGAGTGTGAACTCAGGTTCAGGAACGAGGAGGTAAGACAACTGCTGTTTTAGACGGCAGGACCCACTAGGGGTATACCGATTGTGCGGTAGGCCCAAAGGGGTTTTGAATCTGTGTATCTGCCCCCTCTGTCGGAGGGAAGGAGCGAAGGCGCACCGCTCGATCGAACGCTCTTTAGTCAGACCGTTTGATTTGGTTAGTCAGGCGGGGTCCTGGTGTAAATAGCCCTAGCCGGACACCGGTGTCTTGTCTAGACTAGCGTTCTAGGGTGTATATTACGTTCGCTAGGTCGGAGGGACCGGGAGACTAAGCGGCGCCTGTGTAAATTCGGTTCGCTAGTTCTCATCCTATCTGGGCTAAGTGGGAAGGCGTGTAAATTTGGAACCCACTAGACTTTTGATAGTGCGACTAAGAGGCGCCTGTGTAAATTCGGTTCTCTAGCTCGCTATATATGTGGTGATTGGGCAGTGTGGCTAACCAAAACGGGTGTATATAGTTTTAGGTAGTCCATTCAAGGTACTGGCCAATAGTTTAGTTGGGAATTGTAAATGTGTTAACGATTGTTTTAGTAAAGTGTATATCTTGTTAGATAGCGCGAGCTCAGCCGTCTAGCGAGAGTGTTAATAGTGTGTTGCTGTATTATAGTGCACGGTACCATAACCCTGTATATTTACTGACATTATATAATAAGTACTAATCATTGTCGTCCATTGCATGTTTAACACCATAACCACTAATAATTGTATTGTGACCTTAACTTGTGCTTTGACCTATGCTAACCGTACTGTAACCGCTATTTGTAAAAGACGATGTTACTGGGGTGTGTTATAGACGGGTAATTCGTATATAGAGAATTATAGCGTGGGTGACTGTATAGTTACGCCAAAGGGCATAATATTGATTATATAGTGACTGGTGTAACAGCTGTGTGTGTACGGGAATTCCCTGAGTGTTTATTGTTATTGTGTACGTTTCACTTGGTAACCGTACCACGTGGTGCTGTTGCCAGAGGAAACGGGTGTGACTGTTGAATAGTACGCGTGTATAGTATTCGTTGTCGACGACGTTCCATTGTTAAGTATGGGTGCGTCGCAGTCAACGATTCCGGATCCCTTAGGATGTATGGTTAAGAATTTTAAAAAGGGATTCAAAGTTTGTGATTTTGGGGTAAAGATGTCTCCTGTACGTTTGGTCACTTTGTGTACTAGGGAGTGGCCTACTTTGGTTGCGGCATGGCCGCCACGTGGCAGTTTGGATCCAACTCTGGTACAGCGCTTACACGTGGCTGTATCGGGTAGGCCTGAACTTTACGGCCAGTTTCCTTATATTGACTGTTGGAGACAGGCCGTAAATGACTCGCCAAAATGGCTCCAGACATGCCACGAGGAGCAGTGTCGCCTCATGGTAGCTAGGACTTGCTCGTCCACTAGGACTGGTGTTAGGCCCATTTTGGACACGCCCCCTGAGTCCGAGATCCCTTTGCCGCCCCCTTACTTTCCGTTAAGAAGAAGTGACGCAAACGCAGGAAGTCCTGCACCCCTCCCCTCATTACCCTCATCCACTTCCGCTTCCTCCTCCAGTACAGGATCCACCCCCCCTCGTACTAAATCTCCCCTTCCGGAACCAGAATCCACCCCCATTAGAAACGAATATCCTGATTTGGCGCCACTTCAGACTTCCGGTCAAGCTTCATCTAGCTCGGCTCGAAGTGTTTTATTTACGACCTTTTCCCAAAACCGACCTCCCACATCCCCATACCCTATCTCTCCCCGACCGGAACCCATGACTGACGCCTCTCTACGTAGCCCCATCCAAACCCGACAGTTGACTGGTGCCCAACAATTAAAGCACTATCAGATGCCTCTTCGTCTGAATCCCGGGTCAGCTTATATCGATGCCGCAGGTCAAATGGCACACGCTGACCCAGTCTTCGTATATGTCCCATTTACCACAACCGATCTTTTAAACTGGAAGACCCATAATTCCTCGTATACTGAGAAACCACAAGCTATGACTGATCTGTTCACCTCAATAGTACAGACGCATAATCCGACATGGGCTGATTGCCAGCAGTTACTAATGACTTTATTTAACAATGAGGAAAGGACAAGAATAAATCAAGCAGCCATTAAAGCATTAGAGGATAGAGCCCGTGCTTTGAACCAAGCCAATCCAGCAGCATGGGCCGCGACACACTATCCCAACACCGATCCCGATTGGAACGTAAATGGTGCTGATATGGTTCAACTCAGAGCCTATAGAGACGCTATAATTGCTGGCATGAAAGCCGGAGGAAAGAAAGCCATTAACATGTCGAAGACAGTTGAGGTGATCCAGAAAAGCGATGAAGCGCCCAGTGTCTTTTATGACCGATTATTGGAGGCATACCGCTTGTATACCCCCTTTAATCCGGAAGACGCAGACAATTCCCGAATGGTTAACTCCGCCTTTGTCAGCCAAGCATACGGAGATATTAAGCGCAAGCTACAAAAGTTAGAAGGGTTTGCAGGTATGTCCATCACCCAACTAATGGAGGTAGCAAATAAGGTCTATATGAACAGGGATACAGAAAGTAAGAAAGAGGAAGAGCGCAAGATGCGTAAAAAGGCTGATATGCTAGCGGTAGCGATCGCAGGCGTAGATAAACGGGGCCCAGATAGAGGCAATAATAGATGGAGTAGGGAGCCTTTGAGTAGGGATCAATGCGCGTATTGCAAGGAAGAAGGGCATTGGAGGAACGAATGTCCGCAAAGAGAGCAGTACGAGAGAGACCAACCCAGGGCAGGCTACGGAAACTTTAGAGGTAGAGCGAGAGGTAGAGGAGGCCCCGGAGGGAGTAATGGTTATAGAGGGAGTAATGGGAACAGAGGAAGTGTTAGGGAAGACAGGTATATTCCAGCAGCGCAAAGGTCCCGCGATAGAGAAGGTAGGGACTTTGTAGGATTGGCTGACACTGTCATGGAGGACTATTGATACCGACCGGGCTCCTTCCCCCTTGGTCGAGCGGAGCCTATGGTCGATGTATCAATAGGGGGGAAAAGGAGTGCGTTCATGATCGACACTGGTGCTGAACATTCAGTGGTGACTAATCTAGTTGCTCCTCCATCTGGAAGGACTATTACTGTGATAGGAGCAACTGGAAGAAGTGCTGAAAAACCGGTTCTTAAAAGTCGACTCTGTACATTGGGAGGCCACGTAGTAAAACACCAATTCCTTTATATGCCTGAATGTCCAGTCCAATTGCTGGGACGTGATATGCTATCAAAATTACAAGCGCAGATTACGTTCCTACCAAATGGAACAACATCCTTAAAGTTTAATGGACCTTCAGGTATTATGACTTTATCCGTACCAAAGGAAGAAGAGTGGCGACTTTATACAGTGTTGACTAGCCAAAACCCTAGGAGTGATGAGACATTGTTTAACATACCAGGAGTTTGGGCAGAGAACAACCCACCAGGACTGGCCCGCAATATTCCACCAATAAAAATTGAACTGAAACATGGGGTTTATCCAGTGAGCCTAAGACAATATCACATTCCGCAGAAGGCTAAGAAGAACATCCAATCCTATCTGGATAAGTTCATACGGTATGGTATCCTAAAATTCTGTACTTCCCCCTGGAACACCCCATTGCTGCCTGTTCAAAAGCCCGGCACAGATGAGTATCGACCTGTACAGGACTTAAGAGCAGTCAATGATGCGGTTGTTAGCATACATCCAGTTGTACCCAATCCATATAACCTGCTTGCTTTAATTCCGGGCGGGGCTACTTACTTCACAGTCTTAGATCTCAAAGATGCCTTCTTTTGCCTCCGAATTGCCGCAGAAAGCCAATGTATTTTCGCTTTCCAATGGGAGAACGCTGTAACGGGCTCAAAACGCTAAATGACTTGGACAAGACTGCCCCAAGGGTTTAAAAATTCACCTACCCTATTTGGTTCAGCTCTAAGTCAAGATCTACTGGATTTCGAGTCTATCCCAGGAGAATGTGTATTGTTACAATATGTAGATGACTTGTTGATAGCAGCAGATACAAAAGAAAAATGTCAGCAAGCAACGCACGATCTACTACATATTCTCTGGAAGGCAGGATACAAGGTGTCCAGGAAGAAGGCTCAGTTGTGTTTGCCAACTGTCAAGTATCTGGGATTCCATATCTCTGAAGGTCAAAGGATTATGGGGCCAGAGAGAAAAGAAGCTGTCTGCCAAATACCAATACCCAAGAATAGAAGACAAGTGCGAGAATTCTTGGGGGCAGCAGGCTTCTGTAGGATATGGATTCCCAGCTATGCGATACTGGCAAAACCTCTGTACGCAGCCATCAAAGGTACAGAGCACGACCCCTTCTTATGGACCCAAGAACAGCAAACGGCATTTGAAGATGTGAAGAAGGCTTTGATGAGTGCCCCAGCATTAGGTCTACCTGATCACACACGACCATTCTACTTATATGTACACGAGCAAAGAAGAATGGCTGTGGGAGTATTGACACAGTACTTGGGATCATGGCAAAGACCTGTTGCCTACATGTCTAAGCAACTGGATGCAGTGGCCAGCGGACTTCCACCTTGTCTAAGAGCCGTAGCTGCAGCCGCCCTGCTAGTAGCTGAAGCCGATAAACTCACTCTGGGTCAAGAACTTTATGTACGAGTCCCACATGCAGTACAGACGTTGTTGGATTACAAAGGAAATCATTGGTTTAGTAACAGCCGTATGACCAAGTATCAAGCAATGTTGTGTGAAAACCCAAGAGTGCATTTAGAGACTGTAAACACCTTAAATCCAGCTACCCTTTTGCCGCAACCTACTGAAAGTCAACATGATTGTTTGGAAGTAATGGATGAAGTATTTTCAAGTAGACCAGATCTTCGTGATTTTCCCATCCAGAACCCCGATGTTCAATATTACACCGACGGCAGTAGTTATGTGAAAGAAGGGATCCGCTATGCAGGATATGCAGTGACAACAATAGACAAGGTGATAGAAGCTCGGCCACTGGCGAAAGGAACATCAGCACAAAAGGCAGAATTAATAGCACTAACACGAGCGTTACAATTGGCTGAAGGTTTAAGAGTAAATATCTATACGGACTCTAAGTATGCGTTTTTAACCACTCATGCCCACGGAGCTTTGTATAAAGAAAGAGGACTACTGAATTCAGAAGGCAAAGAAATCAAGTACGCAGCTGAAATCCTACAACTATTGGAAGCAGTGTGGGAGCCGAAAGAAGTCGGTATCATACATTGTCGAGCGCATCTGAGAGGAGATGGTGATGTAACCAAGGGAAATCGGATGGCAGATAGTGCAGCTAAGCGTGCTGCTGAATCAGGAAGACAGGAGTATGTGGGGCATATAGCTGCTCTTATACCAACTCCACTGTCCCAATGGACTCCAGTTTATACAGCTCAAGAAGAGGAGTGGTTAAAGACTGAACCGGGAAAGTATTTGGAGAACAAGTGGTATCAGCTAGAAGATGGAAGAATAGTCATACCAGCATCACTAGCGGTAGAAATTGTCCAAAATTATCACAACGGGACACATTCTGGGAGAGACAGTACTGAAGAATCTCTCAGGAAACATTTCTACATACCAAGATTGTCCAACTTGACTCAGGCCATTGTACGCAGATGTGTAACGTGTGCTAAGAATAATGCAAGACAAGGACCAGTAAAGCCACCAGGAGTCCAGTTTATGGGGGGACTCCCCATGTCCGATCTACAAATAGACTTTACAGTAATGCCTAAATCGGGTGGACATCGTTACCTGTTGGTAATTGTGTGCACCTATTCAGGCTGGGTAGAAGCATGTCCTACTCGTACAGAGAAAGCAGGAGAAGTTGTAAGATTCCTGCTACGAGAAATAATACCCCGATATGGACTACCCTGTTCTATAGGATCGGACAATGGTCCAGCTTTTGTTCATCAGTGCCTACAACAACTGACTCATATGCTTGGTATAAAGTGGAGGCTTCATACTGCATATAGACCCCAGAGTTCTGGTAAGGTAGAGAGAATGAATAGAACTATAAAGAACCAGTTGGCTAAAATGTGTCAGGAAACCCAACTTAAGTGGAACGTTCTCTTACCCATAGCTTTATTGCGAATCCGCAGTACCCCTACCAGAAGGATGGGCCTCTCTCCTTTTGAAATCATGTATGGGCGACCACCTCCCGTACTTGGTAACTTAAGGGGGGACTTGAGTCAGTTGGGAGAAGGAATTACCCGGCAGCAGGTTGTAGAGTTGGGTAAGACTATGGAGGAGGTACAGAAATGGGTACAAGATAGATTACCTGTGAATATTTATCCCCCTGTTCATAGTTATCATCCAGGAGACCAAGTGTGGATTAAAGAGTGGAATAATGTACCGTTAGGGCCCAAGTGGAGAGGTCCTTATGTTGTTCTTTTGTCTACCCCTACAGCGATAAAAGTAGCCGAAGTAACTCCGTGGATACATCACTCCAGGGTTAAACCAGCAGCAGTCGATTCTTGGCAAATTACAGCAGATCCAGAGAATCCCTGCAAGATCCGGTTGAAACGCACTACTCAGTCGGAGTAACGAGGAATTATTGTGGATTACAAATTTTATTGTTACAGGTGTGAGTGAGAAGGCCATAATAAAGCCTGTCCGCTTACCAACACATAGTGTATAAGCCAGGAAAGTCTCGAAGGGACACCTGTGAAGACGAGCAGAACTCCATTCCCTGCAGCCCTCACATCCTGGAAGCTGAGGTTCCATCGCACGGACGAAGACTGAGGATGACGGCGAAAGATGTGCTTTTGATTGTGTTTATTTATATGTGTTTTTATATTCAGGAAGGTAGAGGTACCGACACTCCTAGCTGTGAGGTATGCATTAAGACTACGAGAACAGGTAACCATATTTCCCAAACCCTAATTTGGCATTCACAATACGAATGTAAAGGAGAGGTATCAAGATGTAGATACCTAAATATAGACTATAGTGTGTGCCATTTAGGAGTAGGAGAACCTAAGTGCTTCAGTCCAGAGTATCAACCTCGTACAATTTGGTTGACTCTCAGGAATGGAGATCCTCAGGGGACCCTAATTAATAAGACGGTGTTAGAATCCGTACATTCTTCGGGTGTTCTGCTATTTGATGCATGTAAGGCGATATCAAGTGGTAGAAAACCGTGGAATGTATGTGGGGATCTTAGATGGGAGAGGACGTATGGGTCTAATGATAAATATATTTGTCCCAGTAGTAAAAATAAATATGTGAGTCCTAGATGCCCAAATAAAGACTATAACTTTTGTCCATATTGGTCTTGTGTGGGGTGGGCGACTTGGGGACAGACAGTAGATAAAGACATGATAGTGACTAAGTTGCCGACTAGCCCTTATTGTAAGTCTATGGAATGCAACCCAGTCCATATACTTATTAATAACCCCGACAAGTTCCTAGATAAGTATGGAAATTTATTTGGGTTTCAGATATACGGGACGGGTTTAGATCCTGGGACATTATTGTTTATAGGAATAGAGACTGATACGGTATCCTCCCAGACTCATCAAGTATACCATTCCTTTTATGAAGAGATGAGTATAGATAATAAGATCCCCCATAACGCTAAAAACCTGTTCATTGACCTAGCTGAAAGTATTGCTGGTAGTCTTAATGTTACCAACTGCTATGTGTGTGGAGGTACTAACATGGGAGACCAATGGCCTTGGGAAGCAAAGGAGGTAATGTCCGGTTCTGAGGCAGTTGACCAACTAATATCTACACAAGCCGATTATCATTTGAGTGTTAGAGGTAAATCTGAGTGGAGATTAAAGACCTCCATCATAGGTTATGTTTGCATAGCAAGGAAAGGAATAATGTATAATACTTCTGTAGGAGAATTAACTTGTCTAGGGCAAAAAGCTTATGATGATGATACTAAAAATACAACTTGGTGGTCGGCTTCAAATGTCTCAGAACCATCTAACCCGTTTGCTAGATATGCCAGTTTAAAGGATGTGTGGTTTGATTTATCCATCACATCTACCTGGAGAGCCCCAGCAAATTTGTACTGGATCTGTGGTAAGAAAGCCTATTCGGAGTTGCCACAGGACTGGGAAGGGGCATGTGTGTTGGGTATGCTCAAACCATCCTTCTTCTTGTTACCGATTGAAACAGGTGAGACTTTAGGTGTTAAAGTGTATGATGTGAATCATAGGAAGAAAAGGGGACCCTTAGAGATAGGCACCTGGGAAGATAATGAATGGCCTCCCCAGCGTATCATAGATTATTATGGGCCAGCCACGTGGGCAGAAGATGGTACCTTTGGTTATAGAACCCCAATTTATATGCTCAACCGTATTATAAGATTACAGGCGGTGGTTGAGATTATTACTAATGAGACCTCACAAGCACTCAATCTTCTAGCGAAGCATAATACCAGGATGAGGACAGCAGTGTACCAAAATAGATTAGCCTTGGATTACCTTTTGGCAGTAGAGGGAGGTGTATGTGGGAAGTTTAACCTGAGCAATTGCTGTCTTCAAATAGATGACGAAGGGCAAGCAATAGCTGAGCTTACTAGCCATATGGTTAAACTAGTGCATGTGCCTACTCAGGTATGGAAAGGGTACAATCCAAGTAGTTGGTTTGGTAGCTGGTATGAGTGGTTTGGAGGGCTTAAGGCAGTGGTAGGTGGAGTCCTACTGATTTTACTGTTGTGTCTACTCCTACCGTGTCTTATACCCTTAGTAGTTAGGTCTGTGCAAAGCCTGATAGGAAGTATAGCAGAGAGGAAGGCTGCTGCACAGATAATGGCGATATATAAGTATAAGGCTCTAGATCAAGGAGAACCAATGCAGGAAGATGAGTGTTAAAAGATTCACATCATAAGATAAGTCTGGTCTGGTTCATGGTAACCTGAGGTATATGCAAACCAAGGTTAAGTGATGCCTCAAGTAAATGTGAAATATCAGAGGCATCAAAGGGGGGAATGTGATGTAATTCCAGTAAAATACAAGTTTAGCAGGCTAAGATTGCCACAAGGCATATGTATGTATATGTGTTTGTAGTATCAGTTAGTTAATTACACGTAGCTAAGATACTGTTATCACTGTACTGACCAGGTGCAGGAATGTAAGAACTGGAATTACGCGTCCCTCTCCTTTGTATCAGATGAGCCACGTGGTTAGACCGGATGGATGAGTTTAGACTCTATTTATTAAATAGGTTAAGGGTATGTGTGGGTGTAGTTAATTGTGGGAGGAGCTACAGTGCTATATAAGGAATGTACTCTATGTATTCAGTACTCAGACTTTGCTGTATTTTGGTGACGCTAGTCCCTCTGAGTCCCGATCGGTGATCCAATAAAGAATCTCTTCCTTCCTGAAGAAACCTGTGTCCATCTCTCTGTGCTTGGCTTCCGTCAGTTTCTCCGGTATCACTACATACTCCCATTACTCCTGGGCGGCAGCGATGACTATAGTACACAACTGCCCCAATACAATTGTAAAGCATTGCAAAAAAAATGTAGTCCATGAATCCATCCATACTAATCTTTTATATCCCTGAAATGATTTTAAGCTGGGTGAGATCGAAAACAGGGATTTACTTCCATGGAACCCCAGTAAATGGACTGAAAAATACATCCCCCTCCCCCGCCCCCCCCATGAACCCATGCACTGTAAGGGAAGTTTAAAAATGAATATATGTCATTGCATTCTAACAGTCAAAGTTGGGAAGCACAGAAGGAGGTTTCTGCTAAAACTCAGAATGATACAGAGATTAAAACCTTTATTCCTGATCATGTAGTGTTAAAACCACCATCTAGCCTCCCTTGCCCCCCTAAATATAGTAAAATCTTACCTTTATTCCAGTCTGCTGGCTCTGCATGTGATCTGCCTGCTTGGCTGACATCATCCAAAGTGTTTCTCTCAGCAAATCACAATGCTTTCCCACAGGATTGGCTGAGACTGAAGGAGACAGACCAGGGCCCTGGCCAATCAGCATCTCCTCATAGAGATACATTGAATGAATGCCTCTCTACAAGGAACGTTCAGTGTCTGCATGCAGAGGGTAGAGACGCTGTCCGTCACACTGTGCAGCACTGCCCCAGGAAGCACCTCTAGTAGACATCTGATGAGTGGCCAGCGGAGATTTCCCTGGGCTGTAATGTAACCCCTTAAGGACAGAGCTTCAGAAGCTTGTCTTTCACTTAATGACAACGGCATTTTTTGCATTTTTTGCTATTTGCGTTCAACTGCAATTTGCATTTTACTAATTTATTGCACCGACACATATTATATACCGTTTTTTAAAGGACAGAAAGGGCTTTAATTTGATGTAACACATATATATACATGCTTATTTATTATAAAAAAATACAGAAATATGCAAAAAAATGAATTTTTGTGTGTTTTTTTTACAGTTTTTGCAATAATAATGTGTACATAATTAGTGCAGGTTAAGGAAAGTAATTAAAAATAAATTCATTTAGTTGTTCTGAATTACAGAATATATAATGTGTCTGGGATTTTAAGTTTTTTTTTGGTAGTTACAGGTCACAAAGCACAAGGAGTAAAATAAACTTTTTATGTGGAGCGATTTTAGAATTTGGTATGTTTGTCTTGTAAGCCTAATAGCCATAAAAGAAAACAAAATTGCCACACAAAAGTATATATTTATATAAAGTAGACACCACAGGCTATTTACCTAAGGTTGTTTTGACACTTTCTACGTAGCCATTTTACCGCCAACCTCTGCTAAATATTGGTGTAAAATTGTGTTTTTTGGGGGTTTTCGCACACAAACTTATAACAAAGAACTTCTCATGTGTATTTTGTAAAGTTGGTGTGTGCTATTCCTGTACAAAGTTTTATAATGTGTTCAGTTACTTCTGCTGAGTACAACGGTACCCCCATTGTATGTCTTTGTCACTATTTCGTGAAGCTACAGTGCCATATAGGAGACCTGTCCTTTTCAGTATTCACAGTAGAATTTTGAGAGACGGATTTAATGAGCCTATGCTTCCATTTGGGGTATTATAGTAGTTTGACTGTTCAAAAAAAACCCACAAAGGCCTACCATTTGTAAAAGTAGACACTCCAGGGTATCTCATAAGGTGCATATTGTGCCTTAACATGCCCCCATTTTTTTACCATTACATGCCAAAGTATGTGGTAAAAAATAATTTTGTGCATATTTTACATACGGATTGCATTTTTGCTGGGCATTTTGTATATTTCATGTGTGCCACTAAGTTCAAACCCCCCAAATTATGCTCAGCTAAGTCTTCTGAGTAAAAGGACACCCCCATTGTATGTCTATGGCACTATTTCGTGAAGCTACAGTGCCATACAGGAGACCTGTCCTTTTCAGTATTCACAGTAGAATTTTGAGAGACGGATTTAATGAGCCTATGCTTCCATTTGGGGTATTATAACAGTTTGACTGTTCAAAACACCCCACAAAGGCCTACCATTTGTAAAAGAAGACACTCCAGGGTATCTCATAAGGTGCATATTGTGCCTTAACATGCCCCCATTTTTTTACCATTACATGCCAAAGTATGTGGTAAAAAATAATTTTGTGCATTTTTTACATACGGATTGCATTTTTGCTGGGCATTTTGTATATTTCATGTGTGCCACTAAGTTCAAACCCCCCAAATTATGCTCAGCTAAGTCTTCTGAGTAAAAGGACACCCCCATTGTATGTCTATGGCACTATTTTGTGAAGCTACAGTGCCATATAGGAGACCAAGCCATATCAGTTTTGACCGAACTTTGAATTTTGACGCCGGGCCTATGTGCAATTTCCAAGCATCTTTGCAGGTTTTAAATTCAAACTACCCCACAAAGGCCTACCATTTCTTAAAGTAGACACTCCAGGTTATTTCAAAAGGCATATTTTGAACCTTAGCGTGGGATCATTTTTCCGCTAGCTTGTACCAGGTGTAGTGGTAATAAGCGTTTTTTCTGCCTTTTTGACACACAAAGTGAGTTTGCACAGTATATTTTGCAAACCTTATGTGTACTACCACTGTATAATACTTCATATGTTGCTCAGCTATGTCTGCTGAGTACAAAAATACCCCCGTATGTACCTTTGCCAGGTATATGTGGACATCGGAGGGGCACATTTGGGACACAGCCATTCCATTTTTTTTCAAACTTAAAATTTTTACGCTGTGCCCATGTCCCATTTTAGAGTATTTTACCAGGCTATATAAACCAAATACCCCATAAAGCCACACCATTTCTTAAAGAAGACATCCCAGGGTATTTCAAAAGGCATATTTTGAACCTTAGCGTGGGATCATTTTTCCGCTAGCTTGTACCAGGTGTAGTGGTAATGAGCGTTATTAAATGTATTTTTTTACTTTTTAAAACTTTTTTTTACTTTTTAAAACTATTTTTTAAACTTTTGTTTTGATTATTCATTTTTTGAAAGTTTCCTAAACTTTCGTAAAACTTTTTTTTACAGATTTAACATTTTTCTAAGCTTTTTTTTTACGTTAACCCCTAACTAGCAGTAAGCAGCACTAACAGTAAATTCCCCATTTTCCCATAAATCCCACCCACCCCAGCTAGCAAAATATTTAATTATACAATATTTAAATTAGTTAATTAAATAAATTTAGCCCCTGAGGGTTAAAAAATAAATAAAAGTTAATCGTCAGGGGTTAAAAAAAAAATTAGAACAGTATAATACTGTGATCTGTATTTTGATCACTGTAGGCAGTGATCGACTGGCAGGGAAGGGGTTAATTTTTATTTGGACTGGGTAAAGGGTTTATTTTTTAAAATTTTTTACTTAAATGTTATTAAAACTTTTTTTTTAACTTAATTTTTTAACTTTTTAAAGCTTATTTTTAAACTTTTTTTAACGTTAACCCCTAGTTAGCGTAATACTAAATCCCCCAATTCCCCACTAACTTCCACCCTCCCCAGCTAGCTAAATTTATAATTTAAAAATATTTAAATTAATTAATAAAATAAATTGAACCCCTGAGGGTTAAAAAAAAAAGAATTAACCCTCAGGGGTTAAAAAAATAAATCAGATCTTAGTAAAATGTAATCCCTGCCAATTGATCACTGTAGTCAGTGATCAATTGGCAGGGAAGGGGTTAATTTTTTATTAAAATGGGTAAAGGGGGGGTAAAGGGGGGTGGGATTTTAATTTTACAATGTTTTCTTTCCACCAGGGGGCAGGATCACTGAAGATCCGTCTCCCTGCACTTCACACAGAACCAGGAAGTGCAGGGAGGCGGAGGTGAGTATAGAGAGCACATGTGCCCGCTCTGGCATGCTGTCAGAGCGGGCACATGTACTCTGACAGCCCGATCCGGTGCTCCCGGTTTGCCTCTAATGCAGAGGCAGACCGGAGCACCATTAACCCCGCGATCGCCGCGATTGCGGCGATCTGGGGTTAATTTTAACGGGTGACGGACGAGGTCCGTCACTCGTCATTAACGCATTCCCCTGAGTGACGGACCTCGTCCGTCACTCGTCGTTAAGGGGATAAACACTGCATCTTCTCTGAAAACACAATGTTTACAGCAAACAGCCTTAAGGGAACGATTATACTCACCAGAACAAATACAATCAGCTGTAGTTGTTCTGGTGACTATAGTGTCCCCTGAACTGCATGTTGCTGTAGCATTTTGCAAATTGTATTGTAACTGTATTTTACAAAGATCCTGAAGATACCTTAATTTTTTTTCGAGAAGGTTTTCACATTTAAAGTCATCACAATTTGCAGGAGACTTCACAGAATCTACCATCCTCCAAAGCTCTGGATTACTTTATTCTCAAACTAGAATCTCTTGGAAATTAACTGTCTCAGTTGTTCATGAGTTAACTCTAGGCAGCAACTTTTTTAAGAGTTGATTAAATGAAAAAAATAGCAGATACAGCCAATAGTAAAAGTTCCGTTAAAACTTAAAGGGTTATTCCAACCACCATGATTGTAGTGGTTACGGTGGAAGGAGTGTGTATACTCAGTGTTTCAGCTTGATACACTGCACATACTGAGTTAGTGGCACATTTTTTTTTCTGGTGGATAGTTGCACCCCCAACATGTGACATAGGCAGAGCAGAACTCTGCGTTCTACCTGCGGCCCCCAAATAGGATGGGAAGACCTCCTCTGATCGGCACTACAGGTGGGCAGAGACATCGAGGACCAGCCGCTATAGGCGCACATGCGGTGGTTTGAAGTCCTCTTAAAGGGGCCATGTCAGTGCAGGCGGTGTGTTGTGAGGCCCATCGTTAGTATGCGGGGGTATACCTCTTCACCCTGATATAACAGCCTGTCTGCTAGTCCTCTTTGCTCGGTTATACTGTGTTCCTTACTTCTTATTGGATTCCTGGTATTTGTGTCAGGATCCCGCGGGCGGCTGCGAGGGGAGGCTGCAGTCCGCTCGCGGCACTCACCCTCAGAATTAACCTATGGATTTATATACTTACCTTTCCTGTTCCTCTCTGCCCTGTTGTGGTCTTTGCTTGCTAGTATTGCTACCGAACTTGTGTTTCTGGTTACGTACTCTCTGGCTTGTTTATCTGACTTTGTGACTTTCTCCTACCCTTTGACCTCGGCTTGTTTCTCGTTATTCTGTCTTCTGGTTCCCCTTACTCGGCTTGTCTCCTGACTATTCTTTGTGTGCTTAGCCCGGCCACTCTAAGGTCCGGTACTGCACCTTTTCTGTGTGTGTGTTAGCGTGTTTGGTTCCCGGAATCGTGACATTACAACAGGGCCGAGAGGAACAGGAAAGGTAAGTATATAAATCCATAGGTTAATTCTGATTGGATAATTTCCAATCAGAATTAACAATCACACGTGGGAGATATCTAGACATCCCACTGTGAATGAGGCACTGTGCCTTTAACGCCGGGTCAGGTGGCTGACCCCGGCGTTTAATAAAATGGGCGGTCTCCCAGCGTGCAGCGTCATGCATGCTGCCGCTGGGGGATGCAGAGGAAGACGCGGGCGGCATCCGTGGCTGGGAGGATGCCGAGCGCACAACAGGAAGGGGACCGCGGACGGCTGGAGGGTGAGTGCCGCGAGCGGACTGCAGCCTCCCCTCACAGCCGCCCGCGGGATCCTGACAATTTGACCGTCTGTCTGACCCTTGTAGGAGCGAGTGCTGTCTGACTTTTTGCTACCCTGGCCACGTTTATTTCCTGATCCTTAACGGTACTTCGACTTTAGTATTTCTGTTGCAGTTTTGGCTCCTTCCGCTAAAACCTTACATTGTCTTACTCTCCGTAACTGTCTCTCTTACGCCTTACAATACGAGTGGCGTTTCTGAAGATCTAACTCCAGCTCACTTCCAATCTCCTCGTTTTTAGTTTTTTCTCATTTTTTGCTTTTTTTGGAACCATCACATGATATTATTTACCCCATATTTAAATAGAAGTGTCCAATATGGACTGTGCATATGGGCTATTATTTGAAATACTTGTATTTTCTATTTTTGAATTTCCATTTTTGCTGGCTCTCCTGGCACAATCAGAACATGGCTTGTCAATTATTCCCCACAGTGCCGTGCACACATACAATATATCAGTGGACGATACCCAACCCACCACGGCGCGTGTGTGATGGGGTTGCTAGCCTGGCCTTAAAAGTTACTGGCCACTCCAAGCCTTGAGGATCCATGGCACACTCACCAGGGGTGCTAGTGGTGAGAGGGAATCGTGTGCTCTGATACATAATGTAAAAATACAGAGAACATTCTATACAATACGTTATCTATAAAAGTAAAACCCTGTATTACTAATCCTGGCTTTGCCGCTAACAATCGGCAGATTAATGTTAACCTTTACAGCACTGCCAGAAGGATTTTAATGTATTTGTCAGCCGCTGCTGAATAGGTTAAACTGTCTCTGTCTTAATGGAAAAACCTGTTTAGGAGCTGGCGAGCCTGCTTGTATTACAGAGCTCCTATGTGGCTGTTTTGCAGGAGTGGGAGGGGTTATTGTAAATTCCTAATGAGTGCCTGTGTCATTTGTCACTGTGTGTACCTGCCTGCCTGCAGGAACAGTCACCTGTTACAGGGAACACTGACTGGTGGACGGGAAAAGAGAAACTGCTGGCTTCGTGCAGAAAAGGGGCTTTAAATGAGGAACAGCTGAAATCCAGAAAGGTGAGAGCCAAAGGGTACAGGTAATCGGAGCTGGTGTAACCTAATCCTGCAGGTTTTACCGGGTTATATGTCTGTGTCTGTACAATGAGCTGATAGACTCCAGCCACGGATAATCCGGATCACAGCACTGACTGCTGGTATATAACAGGTTAATATCCCCCAAACTGGTAAATTAGAACCTTGCTGGATGTATCGGGGCTGCAGGAATGTTGGGGGGGAAGGGGGGCAGTTTAATGATCCCTTTAATTCTGTGTGTTATATCTGGTGTGTTTTTCCCCTCTGTGGAGTCTTTATAGAGTATTTAATGGTGTTGGTGCTGCATACTTTTGCGTCAGTGCTTTTTCTAAGATCGGGTTCCAGTAGCAGACTGGCAGGAACAGGTGGGGGGGACCCTATAGCGTTCTGCCGAAACCTTTCAAGAACCCCTAGACGAGCTGCTAAATCCCTTTCACATCTACTGCATGTGTCCTATGGGTCCCCCAGACAGTTTGAATTCACCTGTATGAGTTAATTATATTCATGGATAAAATGCCTGAGGAATTGGCGTAGATTGTGAGCTAGGGTTAATATTCTCTGCTGTCTAACTGAGTAAATGCCCCATCCTAGGTGTGGGATCTACCACTTCGAAGTGACGCCTCCTGGGGTGGCTGACATTTTCTTTACACTGTGGGTTTGTCTGTTTGAGTATTGGGACGACGATCTGCTTGTACTGTGTGTATTGATGATTAATGGGACTGAGACGTTTTCGCGTCTTACTGTGCGTGGAAAGCTGTGCTAACCATTTGTGCGCTTGAAATTTGTTGTTCAAAATCCTAAAAAAAAAAAATTCTCATTCCTGTCCCGTTTGCCTCCGCCGTGTAACCCTACGTTATGATCCGGCGTGTCGAGGCATAGCAGGAAATCTTGTGGGAACCTGGGATACGAGACGTGTTTCTTTTTTTTTTAATTCTTTATTTTTGATTCAACACGGAATGCGGCATAGTGATATACAGTGGCTCACGCAGGGGCCGATTACCAATAAGTTTTACAGGGTATGTAACAATAGAAAGGTGGTTTTTCAGCACATTAGTGATTTTGTGAATTAATACATTAGTATTTTGCCGTTCTATGTCGTCTTTAACTGAGGAGGGCATTCCTTGCCCGTTCATAAAGTAAAAAGAACACAACAATACAATAAAATACGTTACACTGTAAAAGTACAATACGTAGTTCAGGACACTTTCTAACCGATTCACAGTGGTAACATACAATCTGTTTTTTGCTTAAATCAGGTCGGGCTTTAATTGCTTTGTGTTGAGTCGACACTAAGGGTGGCATGGTGATATACAGCGGCTCATGCAGAGGCCGATCACCGATAAGTTTCGTTTGGCATACAATAACTAAGAGGTGTTTTTTCGAGGTATATGACATTGGTATTTTGCCTTCCTGTGTCGTTTGTAACCGCGGTGGGCGTTTCTAGCCCATACATAAAGTAAAAAGAACACTACAATACAACACAATAATATAAAAAAGAAAAATACCTTAAACTGGGAGAGTGCGATGAGTGCAATACGTAATTCGAGTCACTCTCCAACCTATTCACATTGGGTGCATACAATCGTTTGTCTGCGTAGCGCAGTTCTGGTTTTTGTGCTGTCGGCTGTATGTCGTGGCCAACGCCGTGTGTGAGTTGGAGTCATGTCGTGGTGGTGTTTCAGTCGTGTAGGTTCGAGTGTTAATTGTGACTAGTGTCGACCTGTCCCTTGGGCCGTCCCATCTTTCTTCTCGGGACCGAGGGGAGTATCGTGGGGAGGCCCCAGTGCCGGGTCGTGTGCTTAAGGTGATCGCGGTGCGTTACTTACACAGCGTAATGTCAGCTTAGTGGTGTGGTGTTACTTTTGGTTTGGTGTCTGTTTAAATTCGTCACATTGTCCGATTTGTATGAAATGAAAAATAAAAATAAAGGAGGGGGGGAGGGGGTGGGCCAGGTCGTGGGGCTGGGGGGAGGGGGGAAGGAAGGGGAACGCTGTTCGTTGGGGCGTACAGCGGATCGAGGCCCTCTCGGGAGCCTCTGTCTTTGTCATGGTGGTATGACATTAATCGTCAAGATAGTCTTCCAAGGGTTGCCATATTTTATGGAATGATTTCTCTGTGTTCCTAATTTGGGCTGTGAGTTTGTCCATCAAATATGTGTCTTTGATCTTTACAATCATGTCATTATCTGTGGGTAAGGTGGGCTTCAGCCACGCCTGGGCAAGAGCCCTTCTAGCCGCCAGTGTAATTTTATTAAAGAGTTGTTGTTCTTTTCTGGGGAGGCCGTCTATGGGTTTGGACAATAGGACCGACCACGGTTCTAGATCAACATGTTTCATTAGTACGTCAGCCAGTAGTGTCTGTATGCGCTTCCAATATTTGTGTATTTCAGGGCATTCCCACCACATGTGCACGAAGGTGCCCTTACCACCGCAGCCCTTCCAACATGTGTCTGTCGTGGTTTTCCCCATTCTATGTAGTTGCACTGGTGTGGTGTACCATCTCATGAGCATTTTATATGATTGTTCTTGGTGCAGTACACAGATTGAAGTTTTGGCTGTCGCTTCCCATATGTCCACCCAGTCCTCTCCCTCTAGTGCCCCCCCTAGGTCCGTCTCCCATTGGCCAATGTATCGTGGGTCTTTAGCGTCTTTGGTAGGGGCGCTGAGTTGTGCGTAAATAGTTGTTATTAAGCCCTTTTGTACGGTTTCGGTGTTACAGAGCTGTTCATAGAACGTCATGGGGGTGTGCGCTGCTCTTTTAACCTCTGGGGTTTTGGCGAAGTCTCGTAATTGCATATGGCGGAATACGTCCTTTGTAGTTAGGGGTGTTAAATGTTTCAAACTGTCAAACGTTCTAAAGGTGTCCCCCTCGTACATATGGCCATATCTCTGCATCCCCGTACTCTCTATGCCCCTAAAGTCTCGTGCGCTCAGCCCGGGTTCAAACGCTTTATTCCTCAAATATGGTGTCAATGGCGAGGGTGTGTGTTTAAGTGCGTACTTGGTAGCTGTCTTGTCCCATATTCGTATGGAATTTAGAATTGCCGGGCAAGTGGTTCGTAGGGCTGGTCTGTCTTGTTTGGGTACCCATATCCAGAATTGTGGCAGATCCGTGCTCATGAGCTTTGTTTCCAGGTCGACCCACCAGTGTGAGCCTTCTGGTGCGTGCCACGCTACTATTTGGGCTAACTGAGCCGCCAAGTAGTATTGGTACAGATTTGGAAGTCCCAATCCTCCCCTTGACTTCGGTCGGTACAGCACCTGTCTAGCTATTCTGTGTCGTCTTTGTGCCCATATAAAGTTATCTATGTGTCTTTGTAGTGTCGTTAGATATTGCTTAGTAACTTTAATCGTCAGGGCCTGGAACAGGAACAGTAGGCGAGGAAGCAACGTCATTTTTATGGCATGTAGTCTCCCAATCCATGAGATTGGCTTTTCTTGCCATTTTTCTATATCCCTACATAGTTTTTGCAATGTGGGTGTGTAGTTCGCGTCGTACAGTCTCTCTGGGTCTGCGATTAGTTTAATCCCTAAATATTTAACGTCGGTTCTTGAGAAATTGAGGGAGTGGTCGGCTTGTATGGCTGTGATCTCTACCGTATCCAGTTTCAGTGGCATGGCCACTGATATTTCGAAATTAATTTTGTAGCCTGACACCCGACCGTATTATTCGAGGAGGGAGAGAAGGTGTGGCAAGGATCCCAGGGGGTTGGTGAGTGTGCAGATACTTTGTATTCCTCCCCTCCCGCCCTAATGCCTGTTATGTTTCTATCCTCCCTCATCCGTTGCAGAAGTGGCTCTAGCGCTAGGACGAACAACAAGGGGGAGAGGGGGCAGCCCTGTCTGGTGCCGTTGGCGGGTTTAAATGGGGTTGAAGCTGTTCCTGGAACAACTGTTTGCGCCCGCTTTTATGCCCTTTATGAACGTTTACGGCATTCGTAGGTGCTCCAAGAGTGAGAAGAGGTAGTGCCACAGGACCCTGTCAAACGCCTCCTCCGTGTCCAAGGATAGGAATCAGAGAAGGCGTCCGGGTCCTCACCGCCCACCAAATGACATCCGCCCCTCTCCTGGTGTTCTTGTACAGTTGCCGAGATGGCACAAAGCCGACCTGGTCTGGGTGGACCAATGTTCCCAGTAGGGGGGTTCACGCGCGTCGCTAGGATTTTAGCAAACAACTTTACCTCAAAATTGATCAGCGAGATGGGCCTGTAATTCCCCGCCTCCGTCGGATCTTTACCTGGTTTGGGGATGAGAGTGATGTCTGCCGTTAGTGTTTCTGGGTTAGGATGTCTCCGTCCATCCATTCCGTGTACACCTTCACTAGCCGTGGGATCAAAGTGTCTCTAAGGATTTTATAGTAGGAGCCGTCGTAGCCATCCGGTCCTGGGGCCTTGTTTCCTTTAAGTGCCGTGATTGCCCTATCTATCTCCTCCTCCTCTATCGGAGCTCCCAACGTTAGTATGTCTTCCGGCGTTAGACGTGTCCTATTCGTTTTGGTTACGTAATTTGCGACCACTTGTGCATATGATTCATTGTTTCCGTTTAGTTCTGGGGAGTGATTATAGATGTTGGCTAGGAGCTCCGTGAAGATCTGGTTAATTTCCGTGGGGTTATGTGTCACCTGCCCTGTCTTGTCCCGGTTCGCCATTATGGTTTTGAAGAGACGTGTTTCTTAATGGTATAGAGATTAGGTGTTAAAGTAACACTGTAGTCACCTAAATTACTTTAGCTAAATAAAGCAGTTTTAGTGTATAGATCATTCCCCTGCAATTTCACTGCTCAATTCACTGTCATTTAGGAGTTAAATCACTTTGTTTCTGTTTATGCAGCCCTAGCCACACCTGCCCTGGCTATGATTGACAGAGCCTGCATGAAAAAAAAAAACTGGTTTCACTTTCAAACAGATGTAATTTACCTTAAATAATTGTATCTCAATCACTAAATTGAACTTTAATCACATACTGGAGGCTCTTGCAGGGTCTAGCAAGCTATTAACATAGCAGGGGATAAGAACATCTTAATTAAACAGAACTTCAAGTTTGTGGTACCAACATCAGTCCATCCTTGCAAGCGCGCTGTCTTGGCGTCATACTTGACTCTGGTCTCACCTTTGAGCCTCACATCCAGCATGTTGCCAAATCCTGTAGATTCCATCTTAAAAACATAGCCCGCATCCGCCCCTTTCTTGCACCAGATACTACCAAGGAGCTTGTCCATGCTCTAGTAATTTCCCGCATGGATTATTGTAACCCTCTCCTGATTGGTCTTCCCAATAGCCGTACTGCACCCCTACAGTCCATAATGAACACTGCTGCTAGATTGATTTTCCTCTCTAGTCGTTTCTCTCACACCTCACCCCTCTGCCAGTCCTTACATTGGCTCAATTCAAGGTACTAACTCACACCTATAAAGCACTGAACAACTCTAGCCCCTCTTATATCTCCTCACAGATCCATAGGTATGTCCCTTCTCGGTCTCTCTGCTCTGCCCGTGACCACCTCCTGTCCGTTGTCCGCACCCGTACTGCCAACTCGCGCTTGCAGGACTTCTCGCGGGCGGCTCCCTTCCTATGGAGTAGCCTGCCTACCGCCATCAGACTCTCCCCTAGTTTTGCATCTTTTAAGAAGTGCCTTAAAACCCATCTCTTTAGGAAAGCTTATGGCCTCCAAGACTAACCCCTACCTCACATTTCTGTCTCTTGCCCTCTCCTAAAGGGCAGTCCACCTTATTTGATTGCAAACTCCTGTCCTAATGTGTTTACACCCCACCTCCTATAGAATGTAAGCTCGATCGAGCAGGGTCCTCTTCAACCTATTGTTCCTGTAAGTTTATTTGTAATTGTCCTATTTATAGTTAAATCCCCTCTCATAATATTGTAAAGCGCTACGGAATCTGTTGGCGCTATATAAATTGCAATAATAATAATAATAATAATAACTTGCAATAAAGAAAGCCTAAATAGGGCTCTCTTTACAGCTCTAATGCGCATTAGGTCTCCCCGGCCGGTGGGCGGAATCAGTCTCGCCAACTGGCAGACGTAATGCAGAGGAGGAGCGGCAGCGGAGAAAGAAGCAGCGACGTGGGACATGCCGCTGCCTCTGGTAAGTGACTGAAGGGGTTTTCACCCCTTCAGCAACCGGGGATTGGGAGGTGGGAGGGAGAGGGGACCTGCAGTTCCAGGAAAACAGATTGTTTTCCTGGCACTGGAGTTTCCCTTTAATCACACACAGGAGGCTCCTGCAAGGTCTAGCAGAGCAGAAGAAAAGAATTTCTAAATTAAACAGAATTTGCAATAGAGGAAGGGTAAACATCAGATGACTATTTACAGGAAGTGTTTATGGAAGACTGTGCAAATCACATGCAGGGAGGTGTGACTAGGGTTCATAATCAAAGGGATTTAACTCCTAAATGGCAGAGGATTGAGCAGTGAGGCTGCAGGGGCATGTTCTAAACACCAAAACTGCTTCATTAAGCTAAAGTTGTTCAGGTGACTAGTGTCCTTTTAACTGGTGAATTTAGAAAAAAAGAATAACTATTCCAGACATCCACTCCAATGGAGATGGGTGTATGGGAATTAGTACAACCTAAAATAGATTAGTAGCATCAAAAACCAAAAAATAAAAACTCCTTTTTGAATGAGATACAGATTATCCCTCTGTGTTCCCCAATCACCACTTATTAAGTTCTGCTTGATAGCAGGGTATCCCTCTTAAGTTGAACGCTTCATGTACCCCTTATCTGTCTCGTAGGGCTGATACGCCATTACCCGGTGTGCAGACATTTGTTTCCTATTTAAGACCCTCTATTAGATATAGTAGCACTATGCTTTTAGATTCTATTTATTTATTTATTTATAAAATATTTTACCAGGAAAGACACATTGAGATTTCTCTCGTTTAAGTATGTCCTGGGTTTTTATTTTTTGCTACTAATCTATTTTAGGTTGTACTAATTCCCGTACACCCATCTCCATTAGAGGGTACGTCTGGGATATTTTTATTTTATTTTAATTTCTAGTAATTAGGGTTACCCCCTGTTATGCTAGTACTACCAGGTGACCCCTTCCTAACTAGGGGATAGGGTTATAGGTCTCCCCTAGCCTATGTACTTTGGCTTATGGCGGATGTTTTGACCTATCCCAGGGTTAATATCTTAAAAGCTGTTACTGGTGAATTTACCCTATAGGCCGGCCTTGTTACTCAGTGGGTACAGTTTGACGGACACAGATGCCCAGGAATGTTTGTTAGATCTTTGACCCCCTTACGAGGCACGCTATGCACACAGTGAAAATAGCAATTTCCAAGTCACCGCAATCCATGAAAAAGAAAATACTCCAAAATATGACATTTTGAGTCATTTGAATCTCTGGTTTTCTTGACAAAATGCTAATTTCATCATCATTAACTTTGGGCCATCAAAGCTGAGTGCATTGACTTCTCGGACACCTGTACTGCCGAACGCCACTTCCTTTTCTGTTAACCATGTTGACGGTGGGCCACGGGATTCCCAATGCCATGATTGGCCCACCATTTCCATTATTTCCACTGCGAGATTCCCAAACTAGAAAAACTAGCCAGGTTTACAAGTTACTAGCCACGGCACACCTGGAGGGTCCATGGAACACTTTCCAGTACTACATTTTTACTCTGCAATGACTAGTAGGCGAGTGGAAATTTTGAGCCATATATACAGCCAAATTACCTCCAAATGTCCAGATGGTGAAGGCTGCGTGTTGTGGGAATGTTAACTACGTTGTATTTTTATTTTATGCAATGACTAAAGTGCTAGCTATTGAAGTGTTGACTGGTGTGAGGTGTGCAGCGGAAGATAATTGTGCCATCATCTTCGCAGGATGCCCCACAATGCAGTGCATGTTTGCAACATCATAAGGATACCAAAGATTTGCATAGTGTGCCAGGCTATGCCACTGTAGCGTTGTATCAATCAACATTTTATAACCATGGTATTTGGAAAAAACAAATGCTACTAATCACTACCACATTATTTCAGATAATCAGATATTTGTTTCATGTTTGGGTAGCATACTGTTCATATTGTGTTTATTATAAGTCTGGGGCAGGATACCATTAAATAATGTTGTACGATGGAGACTTTTTTAGTTTAGAATCTGCTTTTTAGTACGGAATTTCTAAACTCTAGATGGCTACCATTAGAACTGCCAACTATGTGATACCTTGTAATTTAGAACCCCAGCTGTCCGCTACGCCGGGTGCTTTGCATTCTGAAATGGTTAGTGTGACGTAATCATGATGGGGTAGTGCGGTAATCCGGCCCTTTTGTCAATCATAGAGTTTGAATGGAACCACCTGTTTTCCCAGGTTCTCAGTGAAAGTCCATGTTCCCATATCGTAATAATTGTACGACAGCGGCCAAATAAACATCCTCTCCTGTTGATGAATAAAGGGTGTTTCTTTGTGCAATTTATTAACTCCTGGGTTGTTAAACATACACAGCATGTATTACAGAACCCATAGAAGCAGAACGTGTGTTAATAATTCCTTAGACCTTTGGTAAATAGGACCTCACTGTTTGTGTTTAACCCATATGATGTATAATGTGCTAGGAAAACACAAACCGAGATATTACAGATTGTCAAGCTCTAATGGGATTTTACCGACTCCTTGTTAAATCGGGATTTTTTTATTTTTTTTTATATATATGTCCAGGTATGTCGCTTAACAAAAATTAGTGATACGGAAGAAAAGTAAAATAATTTCAATTGGAAAATGTTATAAACTTTTTTGGGGATTCTTCCATTGGGGTTTATTCCCTTATCCATGAATTTTATAGAATTGACAAATGAATTTAAAATGTTTAACTGCAATATCGACTGGTTATAATCACTGCCTTAAAACTGCGAAACCCAGATTCGAATCCCAGTTGGACCACCTCTGGGAATGACACCCAATGACCACATTAAAACACCTGCCTAATATCGTGTAGGTCCCCTCGTGCTGCCAAAACATCTATAAAGCATTGAGGTGTCCTGTGATATCTGGCACGTAGACATTAGCAGCAGATCCTCCAAGTCCTGCAAGCTACAAGGTGGGGCCTCCATGGATCTGATTTGTTGTTCCAGCACATCCTATAGATGCTCAATCAGATTGAGATCTGGGTAATTTGGATTTCAAGGTCTGGCACTGTGCATTATCCTGCTGAAAGAGACCTCTGGCCTCAGGGACCATCACTGCCAAGAAGGGGTTGGTGGCCTCCAACATCTGTAGGCAGGTTGGACGGGTCAAAGTAACATTCACATGAATGCAAGGACTCAAGGTTTCCAAGCAGAACATTGCCCAGAGAATAACACTGCGTTATTCTCATAGTGCATCCTGCTGCCATCTCTTTACCAGGTAAACGAGCGCACACACACTCAGCCATCCACCTGATCGAAAAGAAAACGTGATTCATCAGACCAGTCAACTTTGTTCTATGGCTCAGTCTTGACACTCTTTGCCAGGGGTCATCGCGAGCCCATACTCTGCAAATTGTGATGCACTGTCTGTTCTGACACCTTTCTATCATGGCCAGCAGTAAGCAATTTGAGCTACAGTATCTCTTCTGTGTGGTCGTACCAGACAGCTAGCCTTCGCTCCCCACATGCATCAGTGAGCCTTGGGCACCCATTACCGTGATGCTGGTTCACTGGTTGTCCTTCCTTGCACCACTTTTGGTAGGTACTAACCACTGCATACTGGAAACATCCCACAAGACTTGTCGTTTTGGAGATGCTCTGACCCAGTCGTCGAACGACCACTATTTGACCATTGTCAAAGTCACTCCGATCTTTTCTCCTACCCATTTTTCCTGCTTCTAACACTTGAAATTCAAGAACTGACTGTTCACTTGTTGCCTAATTAACAGACGCCATTGTAACGATATACTCAATGCTATTCACTTCATCTGTCAGTGGTTTTAATGTTGTGGATGAATCTTTTCCCCTTTCTAGAATTGTAAAGCGCGTTGGAATATGTTAGTATTATATAAATGCAGATTGAAGGGGAAAAAAATCAGCTTCATTTTATGTTATTTATAAAAAAAAAAAACGTTTGCACTAAAATTTGCAATTCCCTTCTAGCAATCTCCAGTTTATCAGATAAGCCATTTTTTCTAAAGTACCTTGTGAACATCCATCTGATTAATAAACTCTGAATCTGCGACATGGGCACTGGTGGGGGGCCTCGGTGAACAAGCTTTTAAAATGCTGCACTTCGAAATAATCATCTGCTTCACTGATTTGCAAGAAAAAGACGGGTTTTATCTTGTCAATCTCTAGCATATAGTGTGTACTCTTCATGATACTTAAAATAAATTCTATGCTATTCCAGAAAATGCTCAGGGTCAGATTGTTTGCTCCTCTGTTCTGGGTCCCCGGCAAGAGATTTGGAGCCAATCATTCCATCAAACTGGGGAATGTACGGTATATTGTTCAGCTGCCATTCACGGGAAATAAATCATTTTTTAATTCTTTATTTCAGAGATCAGGGAGATAGACATTACAGACAAATACAATAGTCACCTTTACAACTTGCAGCTCCAGGACGATGACATGCTGTGAGGTTTAGTACATGACATATAGTGCCGATACATAACTGGAATATCATTAGGGGTCATATTTGTGTCTCTGTCCCCCGTCTCTAAGTTTCTGAACTCTTTTTAGAAAGGGGAGGCGAATTCTCCGTCTCCAGGTCTGCAGCACGGTCTATCTCAGGGTCGTTATATCTCCATCTCACCCATGATACTCTTCCAACATTTGCTACTCCTTGTTAAATGTTGTCATCGCGTTCCGTCCCCAAACTGAGAGTTTGCAAATGAATCTTTTCTATTGTGCTTTCTGGCATCACGGTGGTGGTTTCTTTATGATTTTCTAACAGTATTTTGGGGTCTGTAGCTGATGCGTTTATTATTTTCTACCTCCCCTTTTTAAACCTATAATTTGCCATTTGTTTGTCAGTTCTCTACGATGAACAGTTTAATGAATCCCATTATTAACCCAATTTCTTTTGTGACCTAAGGTCCTTTGTTTGTTTCATTTCCAGCCCTGCAACATGTATTGTTTAGAAGACTTCCCTAAATGATTTACTGACACCGATTCCTTCCCTATCCTCCATGACCCAAACCGTACTGTGCAGCCAGAGCTGAACTCCAGCTATATGGTGTTACTGTGTATCGAAGGCTTATCTTCTGACGATAACACCCTTCTAATAAAGAGGAAATATCACAGCTCAGAGAGAGTTCCTCATTCCAGGCCTGGGTGCACACTATGACTATTGGAGTGCTTACTGGGTTAACGATTGCGGTGGAGGTAGATCTAAAGCATTCTTACCTCTGCCTTTGGGTTGCGGGCGAGGGCACCATTACATGCTGCTCTGTGTATGTGCAGGCTGCCCCCCACATTCCTTCAATAGTGCCATAATCGTGCATGCGCCCCCTGCATTCCTTCAATAGGGCTATAATCGTGCATGCGCCCCCTGCATTCCTTTCATGGTGCCATACTCCCGCATGCGTTTTTGGATGGGGTATTGGTTACTGTGCGTTCCCTTTAAGCAGTGTTTTTGGATGGGGTATTGGTAACTTTGAGTTCCCTTTAAGCAGTGTTTTTGGATGGGGTATTGGTAACTTTGAGTTCCCTTTAAGCAGTGGTTTTGGATGGGGTATTGGTTACAGTGCGTTCCCTTTAAGCAGTGTTTTTGGATGGGGTATTGGTTACTGTGAGTTCCCTTTAAGCAGTGTTTTTTTTGGATGGGGTATTGGTTACTGTGAGTTCCCTTTAAGCAGTGTTTTTGGATGGGGTATTGGTTACTGTGCGTTCCCTTTAAGCAGTGTTTTTGGATGGGGTATTGGTTACTGTGAGTTCCCTTTAAGCAGTGTTTTTTTTGGATGGGGTATTGGTTACTGTGAGTTCCCTTTAAGCAGTGTTTTTGGATGGGGTATTGGTTACTGTGCGTTCCCTTTAAGCAGTGTTTTTGGATGGGGTATGGGTTACTGTGAGTTCCCTTTAAGCAGTGTGTAACAGATCGACGGGCACCCCAACTGGGTACCTCCATTGAAGGATGCTCCTAGCGCTGCAGCAGACACCACAACCACCGAACCGGAGAAACATATACATTCTCTCAAGCATATGAATGCTGTATACATCCGAATAGGACAAACCATGCGAATAGGTTTACACTTCTAGCAGTCAAACTGGAACAGCATACAATAAATCCTCCCCCAATAATGAGACGACACTTAATTTTGAGGGTTAAGAGGAAACTGCAAATTTATTCACACAACCTCCTTTTAAGACATTCTTCCATGCAAGGGAGGGATCCACAACAATTAGTACAACAGCCAATAATGTACCAGTTACCTCCCACCCATCTCCTCCCACTAACTTATCTGTTAACATAATTAAACAGTCCACAATTTCCCCCAAGTTTTAGATGTACCCCAAATATGGTAGGTACACCTTTAAAAATAGCCCTGATCTGGGTGTGCAACATACTCAAAAATCACCCAGATCGGACCAGGGGTTCGGGAGTTATGGCTGTTTAAAGTTTTGACCGACCGCACAGGCAAAGTATCCGAAAATAGTTCCAAATACTTTGGCCCTGCGGTCGGTCACAGAAAAGTGAATGAAAACATACGAATTGCCGGGGTTCAGGGGCGTATTAGCCGCGAGGCAAACAAGGCATTTGCCTTGGGCGGCATTTTCCAGGGGGCGGCAAAAAAAGCTGCCCCCAAATGCCCAAGGCAAATGTCTTCTTAGCCTTGCGGCTAACAGACATGCCGGCGGGCTGCTAGGCTGGGCGGGCGGCTGGCGAGGGAGCACTTCCTCTGAGCTGTCTGCTCAGCTCCCTCGCGCGCCGCAGAGTGAGGCTGGGAGCCGGAAGATGACGTCATATTCCGGCTCCCAGCCTCACTCTGAGGCGCGCGAGGGAGCTGAGCAGACAGCTCAGAGGAAGTGCTCCCTCGCCAGCCGCCAGCCAGTGCCGCTCGCCCAGCAGCAACTGGACCACCAGGGACGAAGAGACCCCCCCCCCAGCATTCCCAAAGGTAAGGAGGCTGGGGGGGTGTTTAAATACATTTTAAAAAACGTGTTAATGTGGGTGTTAGTGTGTGTGTCTGTTAGTGTGTGTCTGTTAGTGTGTGTCTGTTAGTGTGTGTCTGTTAGTGTGTGTCTGTTAGTGTGTGTCTGTTAGTGTGTGTGTCTGTTAGTGTGTGTGTCTGTTAGTGTGTGTGTCTGTTAGTGTGTGTGTCTGTTAGTGTGTGTGTCTGTTAGTGTGTGTGTCTGTTAGTGTGTGTGTCTGTTAGTGTGTGTGTCTGTTAGTGTGTGTGTCTGTTAGTGTGTGTGTCTGTTGGTGTGTTTCTGTTGGTGTGTTTCTGTTGGTGTGTTTCTGTGAGTGTGTGTTTCTGTGAGTGTGTGTGTCTGTTGGTGTGTTTCTGTGAGTGTGTGTTTCTGTGAGTGTGTGTGTCTGTTAGTGTGTGTGTCTGTTAGTGTGTGTGTCTGTTAGTGTGTGTTTGCCTGTGAGTGTGTGTGTCTGCTAGTGAGTGTGTGCGTATCTGTCAGTGAATGTGTGTGTGTGTATTTAGAATGCGGGGCGGGGGGAATGGTTGGGTGGGGGTGGCACGTGGAGGGGGGGGGGGCGCCTGAGTTTTGTCCTGCTTAGGGCAGCACAAAACCAGGATACACCACTGCCTGGGTTATAGAGCCTGGGGAGGATTTGAATGAATCCCCTTGTTCGTGGGGTTCTTTCTACCGAACGGCGGGCCATTCGGAAGTTTCTACACAAATTCATGGAAGTCTGGAGGTCTCAGCGGTGTTTGCCTAGTCGAGTGTCCGATTTTAGTTCCAGACACTCGACGGCAAAACATAGCTGTTCGGGAGTTTAAGATGGCCGCCGCCACGTGTTCGTTTCCCGAATGGCGGCCACCCAGAGGACAAAACCACACATTGCCAATTACCCGTTTGCAACATTGTTGTGAACGGTAATTGGAGGCACACTTTAATCCTGGGTGGTCTGGTTGTTCGGTAGTTTCACTCAATATAATGAATGGAGTGATTCTACCGAGCAATCATACGAATGCTGCATACACATAACACAGTTTACCGAACAAGACAGCCTGAATGCAATCTGCTACACAGTCTTAAAGGGGCATTGTTCCTAAAAGTCCTAATATGTCCACGGATGTCCCTTAAAGGGCAAGTAGCAGCAATATAAAATACCACATGCCCGAATATTGCATTCAAAGGTACAAATTTACCAGGGACCATAGTCAGCAGGTAGGAGGCGGGCAGCCAGGCCTCTCCCAGTGGCGAGGCGGGATCCACCACACAGTGTTTTTAGATGGAGTATTGATTACTGTGAGTTCCCTTTAAGCAGTGTTTTTGGATGGAGTATTTGTTACTGTGAGTTCCTTTTAAGCAGTGGTTTTGGATGGGGTATTGGTTACTGTGAGTTCATTTTAAGCAGTGTTTTTGGATGGAGTATTTGTTACTGTGAGTTCCCTTTAAGCAGTGTTTTCGGATGGAGTATTGGTTACTGTTAGTTCCCTTTAAGCAGTGGTTTTGGATGGGGTATTGGTTACTGTGAGTTCCCTTTAAGCAGTGTTTTTGGATGGGGTATTGGTTACTGTGAGTTCCCTTTAAGCAGTGTTTTTGGATGGAGTATTGGTTACTGTGAGTTCCCTTTAAGCAGTGTTTTTGGATGGGGTATTGGTTACTGTGAGTTCCCTTTAAGCAGTGTTTTTGGATGGGGTATGGGTTACTGTGAGTTCCCTTTAAGCAGTGTTTTTGGATGGGGTATGGGTTACTGTGAGTTCCCTTTAAGCAGTGTTTTTGGATGGGGTATTGGTTACTGTGAGTTCCCTTTAAGCAGTGTTTTTGGATGGGGTATTGGTTACTGTGAGTTCCCTTTAAGCAGTGTTTTTGGATGGGGTATTGGTTACTGTGAGTTCCTTTTAAGCAGTGTTTTTGGATGGGATATTGGTTACTGTGAGTTCCCTTTAAGCAGTGTTTTTGGATGGGGTATTGGTTACTGTGAGTTCCCTTTAAGCAGTGTTTTTGGATGGAGTATTGGTTACTGTGAGTTCCCTTTAAGCAGTGTTTTTGGATGGGGTATTGGTTACTGTGAGTTCCCTTTAAGCAGTGTTTTTGGATGGAGTATATTGGTTACTGTGAGTTCCCTTTAAGCAGTGTTTTTGGATGGGGTATTGGTTACTGTGAGTTCCCTTTACGCAGTGTTTTTAGATGGAGTATTGGTTACTGTGAGTTCCCTTTAAGCAGTGTTTTTGGATGGAGTATTGGTTTCTGTGAGTTCACTTTAAGCAGTGTTTTTGGATGGGGTATTGGTTACTGTGAGTTCCCTTTAAGCAGTGTTTTTGGATGGAGTATTTGTTACTGTGAGTTCCTTTTAAGCAGTGTTTTTGGATGGGGTATTGGTTACTGTGAGTTCCCTTTAAGCAGTGTTTTTGGATGGGGTATGGGTTACTGTGAGTTCCCTTTAAGCAGTGTTTTTGGATGGGGTATGGGTTACTGTGAGTTCCCTTTAAGCAGTGTTTTTGGATGGGGTATTGGTTACTGTGAGTTCCCTTTAAGCAGTGTTTTTGGATGGAGTATTGGTTACTGTGAGTTCCCTTTAAGCAGTGTTTTTGGATGGAGTATTGGTTACTGTGAGTTCCCTTTAAGCAGTGTTTTTGGATGGGGTATTGGTTACTGTGAGTTCCCTTTAAGCAGTGTTTTTGGATGGAGTATTGGTTACTGTGAGTTCCCTTTAAGCAGTGTTTTTGGATGGAGTATTGGTTTCTGTGAGTTCACTTTAAGCAGTGTTTTTGGATGGGGTATTGGTTACTGTGAGTTCCCTTTAAGCAGTGTTTTTGGATGGAGTATTTGTTACTGTGAGTTCCTTTTAAGCAGTGTTTTTGGATGGGGTATTGGTTACTGTGAGTTCCCTTTAAGCAGTGTTTTTGGATGGGGTATTGGTTACTGTGAGTTCCCTTTAAGCAGTGTTTTTGGATGGGATATTGGTTACTGTGAGTTCCCTTTAAGCAGTGTTTTTGGATGGGGTATGGGTTACTGTGAGTTCCCTTTTAAGCAGTGTTTTTGGATGGGGTATGGGTTACTGTGAGTTCCCTTTAAGCAGTGTTTTTGGATGGGGTATTGGTTACTGTGAGTTCCCTTTAAGCAGTGTTTTTGGATGGGATATTGGTTACTGTGAGTTCCCTTTAAGCAGTGTTTTTGGATGGGGTATTGGTTACTGTGAGTTCCCTTTAAGCAGTGTTTTTGGATGGGGTATTGGTTACTGTGAGTTCCCTTTAAGCAGTGTTTTGGATGGGGTATTGGTTACTGTGAGTTCCCTTTAAGCAGTGTTTTTGGATGGAGTATTGGTTTCTGTGAGTTCACTTTAAGCAGTGTTTTTGGATGGGGTATTGGTTACTGTGAGTTCCCTTTAAGCAGTGTTTTTGGATGGAGTATTTGTTACTGTGAGTTCCTTTTAAGCAGTGTTTTTGGATGGGGTATTGGTTACTGTGAGTTCCCTTTAAGCAGTGTTTTTGGATGGGGTATTGGTTACTGTGAGTTCCCTTTAAGCAGTGTTTTTGGATGGGATATTGGTTACTGTGAGTTCCCTTTAAGCAGTGTTTTTGGATGGGGTATGGGTTACTGTGAGTTCCCTTTAAGCAGTGTTTTTGGATGGGGTATGGGTTACTGTGAGTTCCCTTTAAGCAGTGTTTTTGGATGGGGTATTGGTTACTGTGAGTTCCCTTTAAGCAGTGTTTTTGGATGGGATATTGGTTACTGTGAGTTCCCTTTAAGCAGTGTTTTTGGATGGGGTATTGGTTACTGTGAGTTCCCTTTAAGCAGTGTTTTTGGATGGGGTATTGGTTACTGTGAGTTCCCTTTAAGCAGTGTTTTTGGATGGGGTATTGGTTACTGTGAGTTCCCTTTAAGCAGTGTTGGATGGGATATTGCTATCAGTTTGTGTCATTATGTTCCTCTGGACTTTATCCCGGATTACGGAAGTTGTCCTTTGATTGCACAGTTTATAACAGCTGGTGTGACCTGCAGGAAATCAGTAACGTCTTGTTAATAACCAGGAACGCGTGTTCAGTGTGTGCAGGGGTACATTTACTGAGCAATAAATTGTCAGGAAATGAAAAGAATGCTCAGGCCTCAAAGTGGATTTCAAATGTAAGATCAGAATAGCTGAACAGGAAAAGTTCCATATCGGCTACTTCAGCCTTAAATTTTAAATTGACTTTGAATTATTGTATGTATTTATTTTTTGTGTAGTGAGACTTCCCCTAACATTTTAACTCTTCGTAAATCTCTTATAATTACTTGAAGATGGATAATTTATTATCAGAGCAAGTGGAGAGGATCAAGGGCCTTTAAGAATAACATAATTACATAATTAAACCTGCATAGAGATAAGGATAATCTGCCAAGTGTACTGTGACCTGGGATTCTTATGGCACCAGTTACAAAACATTATTTAAAGGGACACTCCCCTGTCCAGATTATAAATAAAATTACTATTTAGTAGATCTATCCACAATGAAAACATCCATGCATTTAATTATGCATATTTTTTCATTGGGGGTATATATAAAGCCAGTTTGTAAAAGCTGCAGATCTCTTGTCTGTAGCCTTTGCAACCCCTCCCCTTCTAACCCCGCCCAGACTTTCTGTGGCTGTCCAATCACAGACTTCTCAATGCAGATCAATGAGAAGTCTTTGCAAGGCAGAGGTTTGGGGTAATTGATGCTGTTTTAATTTAGCTTCACTGAGCTAACCAAACCAGGAAGTAACATGACCGGTTGTCGGCCTGGGGGTGTAACAAGGAACACATAAAGCATATATGAGTCTGCTTGATATTTCCGTGTTTGGAGGTCATTTTATCCTGCACTGTAAATTGTGCAACCGGTCATTATAAAATTGGGATGGTTTACTTGCTCATTGTATTTTCCCCAACGTACAAAATCTCTCTCCCCCTCCCTTCCTCTATACCACGTTTTATTTTTTGAGGTTTTACTGAAAAGCAATAAAATGTACATAATATTTAAAAAAAATACCCATATAGTGCACATTGCAGGCGATCAGGAAGAGGGCAGAGGAATTGCATGCTGGGAAATATTATTTTTACATGTTGGTAATGTCACTGCAACGTGTCCTTTAAATATCTGGAAGGGACACTTCAGGCTGTCACATTTGTTTCTTTCTTTCCTTTTTTTTTTTAAAGCTTCTGCTGTGAGCTCTGCCTGGTCTAGATTGTGACTCTGTCAACCTTGCTTAAATGAACACATCACGCACCATTACCACTGTAGCATGTCTCCCAACAGTCACGATTTTCCAAGGGCAGTTCTGCTTTCCTGGTCCTGTCCTTTTTGTCCTGAGTTCCATTGTGTTCCACTTTTGGGCGATCCGAGCGTGTCATCATTAGTCGTGCTCACGCGATGTTCAAGGCGTTAGGACCCTGGCGATAGTGCAGGGTCTGCCCTTGGTAGTCTGGCCTTTTAAGATTGCCAGTCAGGCTGACCTGCCCCCTTTACCCCTCTCCCACCGGCATCACAATATCTGCAATGCCCAAGCTGGGAGGCTTGTTATAGCCTGCTGTAGTAGTTTTGGTGCGAGGAATGCCCTGGTACCCACGTAGGATACTATTCTAACAGTTTGCCAACCTGCCTGGGGCCCACTGAGTGCCCTGTTATCTCTCTGTAGTGGAAACTGACAATTGAACTAAAACTCCTAAAAGCCCAAGACATGGAGTCCTGGACAGCAGTATTTTTGAAGCAAAAAAAACAAAACTTACTCTGGAGGTTAATGGGACAAAACTATAAATAAAAAAACCCACAAAAGTAGAGAAACTAAAATGTTTATTCATTCCCCCTTGCTCTCTGAATGCTCCCATTTCCTCGCAGACTCTTTGTTAGTGGAAGGCGTAGGTCACTAGTCATCAGTCACTAATTTTTAACCATATGTAGCAAGCCACTACACTTACCCAAAGCAGAGCTGACGAGGTTCAGTCATGTCTGGAATTTTACAGAATAGTCCTGGTTATATTATCATCCCCGGACTCTGTTCTGCATTTTAAAAATGTTATCTGCCTGACCACCTATTCCAGGGCCGTGCTCCAGTGGTGGTGGTGGAAGCTGGTGACATAGCCGCATTATAAACGGTGGGTAGATCTAACGGACTATATAGCGGCAGGCTTATAAATTATATGACTGTCATATGGCGGCGTGTTAGGGGTGGGGAATAGTGGCAAGGGCTACTGTTAAAGGACCACTATAGGCACCCAGACCACTTCAGCTTAATGAAGTGGTCTGGGTGCCAGGTCCAGCTAGGTTTAACCCTTTGTGCTGTAAACATAGCAGTTTTAGAGAAACGGCTATCTTTACCTATGGGTTAATCCAGCCTCTAGTGGCTGTTTAATTGACAGCCGCTAGAGGCTCTTCCGCGCTTCTCACTGTGATTTTCACAGTGAGAAGTGAGAAGACGCCAGCGCATTCAGCCAGGGACGTTAGAAAAGGGAGGAGAGTCCCCAGCGCCGGAAAAATGTAAGGGATTAACCCCTTCCTCCCCCTTCAGCGTCACGGGAGTGGGAACCTGAGGGTGAGGTCACCCTCAGGGCACTATAGTGGCACTATAGTGGTCCTTTAAGCGTGATCTTCACGCCTGTAAATTGATTGATAGCTCTGCTGCCAAGTATTCCTGGGCATTTCTCAAATGTAGACACCTATGGATTTGTGTCTAGGGACAGGGTCTGAGTGTTCACAATGAAATCTAATTACTAAAAAAAAATGTGTACATCATGGCCACCCAGACCACTGGATCTCACTGAAGTGGTCTGGTTGCAGTCCGTTTCATCCTGCAATGAGGAACATTGCTGTTTTGTAGACTGTTTACATCGCAGGGTAAAGTCCACCTCTAGCAGCTCGCATACTGACATCTGATAAAGGATCTTCTAAAACTCGTCACGTGACATGGAATCCCCAGTAGGAACGCATTGAATACTTTCCTATAGGAACACTTGAATGGGTGCACATTAGGTCCCCAATGCTCCTCTATAAGGAGACTATGATTGGACCATCGCTGAGGAGGCCAAGCCTCTTCCATGATGTCATTTGAGGTGGGAAGGTAAGCAGCGCCGAGAAAGCCTCGAGATAATCCTTTAATTTAATTGATCTTCATGGCAAACAGGAGAGATAACTTTAATGCCACTAGGGGCAGGAGCCCTACAGGTTTGTAGCCCTAACTACAGTGTTTCTTTAAGCCTATTAACATGCATTGTGTTTTGTTAAGTTTTGGCGATATCCTGTTACTGATCGGAATATTTATTACTGAAATCTCTGTATTCAGTGTAAGGTGGTTTCTTGTCTTGCACTGTGGCATTGTCATAATGTCTGAAGGACACTTTGTAAAATCGCTCTAAAGTCCCATACACACTTTATGGCATTAGTGTAACGTCCCATGCACACTTTATGGCATTAGTGTAACGTCCCACGCACACTTTATGGCATTAGTGTAACGTCCCACGCACACTTTATGGCATTAGTGTAACGTCCCACGCACACTTTATGGCATTAGTGTAACGTCCCACGCACACTTTATGGCATTAGTGTAACGTCCCACGCACACTTTATGGCATTAGTGTAACGTCCCACGCACACTTTATGGCATTAGTGTAACGTCCCACGCACAATCTATGGCATTAGTGGAACGTCCCACGCACACTCTATGGCATTAGTGGAACGTCCCACGCACACTCTATGGCATTAGTGGAACGTCCCACGCACACTCTATGGCATTAGTGGAACGTCCCACGCACACTCTATGGCATTAGTGGAACGTCCCACGCACACTCTATGGCATTAGTGGAACGTCCTACGCACACTCTATGGCATTAGTGGAACGTCCCACGCACACTCTATGGCATTAGTGGAACGTCCCACGCACACTCTATGGCATTAGTGGAACGTCCCACGCACACTCTATGGCATTAGTGGAACGTCCCACGCACACTTTATGGCTTTAGTGTAACGTCCCACGCACACTCTATGGCATTAGTGGAACGTCCCATGCACACTTTAGATCTGTCTTGACACAGGGTACTTCGTTGTAGTCACTGTACGGATACAATGTCTGGTTGACTTGCTCCTTGGGTGGATTCATGGATTGTAAGCTCGTCTGAGCAGAGCCTTCACCTCTTGTCTTTGGTAATTTTTGTATGTCAGTTACTTGGTGTCTATTATGTAATTTCTATAATTGTAAATTGCAGCAAAATATGTTGGCGCTATATAAATATTAATGCTATGGACACTCTGTAGCTGGCCTGGCTTACAGCGGTTACTGACTACAAACTGTGTCTGGCTGAACATGTTTGTGCCCGGTGGGTACGCTGTCTGTATGACCAGCCTCTGGGTGGACACAGCGGTTACTGACTACAAACTGTGTCTGGCTGAACATGTTTGTGCCCGGTGGGTACGCTGTCTGTATGACCTGCCTCTGGGTGGACACAGCGGTTAGCTTACTTAGAGCCGCTGCTAAGAGGTTCCCTGACATTTATCCATTGTGTTTGTAGTTGCAGATAAAAGAACGCTACTGGGAGACCAGACAACCTTTAACTACGGCTCGCTGCCCGCCTTGAAGCCCAAACCCTGCATGGTGAGTGTTCTATCAGTGTCTGTCTAGGAATCTCTCCGTCCCTGTATTTTATTTATTGATTTAGTCCATCTAAGATCCTATACAGCCCTTGTACGGAAGACTGATTCAGTTTGTAGAGAGCTCTGGATAGACGTCACAATGAAACACCTGGGCTCTGGCATTAAGCTATGTTCCATGATGTAGATCCTTCGTACTCTCCATGCTGCGTCTGTTACCAGTGTGAAAACTAGTGCAGGGCCAGGTGAGGGCTGCAACCAGGCTGCTAGGATAATGACTTACAGCACGGGAGTGTGTTATTCTGTGTCCGCTTCTTATAATACCAGTAAATCATTTTAAAATTACGTGTTCTTGGCGGGTTTTAAGGTGTGTACTATTTCAATTGTTCTTGCTCTGCCAGCTACTGGTAGGAAACCTAACGTAGACCATGGTTAGAGGGGGCAGAGCTGGGTAAATACTGCGTGCCTAATTATATTTAATGTTACTGTTTATAACAATTTACTGACCAGAATGTGAGCCATTCTCAAAGTGATCATATTAATTGCACACTCTAAGCATCCAAACCACTTTACCATAATGAAGCGGTTTTGGTGCATAAATCAGGCTCTTGCTGTCTTACTACACTGTTTTCTGCCATTTAGGAGTTAAATCACTTTGTTTATGCAGCCCTAGTTTACCCTTCCTCTATTGCAAATTCTGTTTAATTTAGAAATTATTTTCTTCTGCTCTGCTAGACCTTGCAGGAGCCTCCTGTGTGTGATTAAAGGGAAACTCCAGTGCCAGGAAAACAATCTGTTTTCCTGGAACTGCAGGTCCCCTCTCCCTCCCACCTCCCAATCCCCGGTTGCTGAAGGGGTGAAAACCCCTTCAGTTACTCACCAGAGGCAGCGGCATGTCCCACGTCGCTGCTTCTTTCTCCGCTGCCGCTCCTCCTCTGCATTACATCGGCCAGTGGGCGAGACTGATTCAGCCCACCGGCCGGGGAGACCTAATGCGCATTAGAGCTCCCCATAGGAAAGCATTGAAAATGCTTTTCAATGCTTTCCTATGGGGAATTGAGCGACGCTGGAGGTCCTCACACAGCGTGAGGAAGTCCAGCGACGCTCTAGCACAGATAACCTGTGCTATAATCCAGGAAGTGCCCTCTAGTGGCTGTCTAGTAGACAGCCACTAGAGGTGGAGTTAACCCTGCAAGGTAATTATTGCAGTTTATAAAAAACTGCAATAATTACACTTGCAGGGTTAGGAGTAGTGGGAGTTGGCACCCAGACCACTCCAATGGGCAGACGTGGTCTGGGTGCCTGGAGTGTCCCTTTAAAGTACAATTAACAGCAAGAGACAAGAACTTATAAAGTAAACACACTGTGCTGTAAAATGTGATAGAAAATTTTAAAAAATTTCTTTCAGGTGTGACTAGGGCTTCTTGGGCGGAAACAAAAGTGATTTAACTCCTAAATGGCAGAGAATTAAGCAGGTAGACTTAAGGGGCATGATCTATACACCAAAACTGCTTAATTAAGCTGAAGTTGTTTTGGTGCTTAGAGAGTCCCTTTAACTACTTCCCTGCTGAACTTCCTCGGAATTCAATGCGCAGGTTTTTTTTTTTTCAAATTTTCTCCTCTGATGGCAGGAACAGAAATGTAATAAGTGCAGTAAACCGCCATCTTGTGTTTAGATTATAACTTAATATGTTTCTTACTTCATGAAAGATTGCCATATCTGTGCCAGAGCTCACATTGGGGTGTTTGTTTTGCACAATTATCCTTTCTTGATGCTGAGGGTCAGCACATGAAAAGAGCTGCCCTGCAGTTTGTAACGTTCAGCGGCTGCAGCAGGGAATCTGTTAATCAGTCCTTTTCTATTTTGAATGCTTAGTGATTGAGTTTCTTTCTACAGCATATGAATGCTTTGTACTGTAGGGCATCACTTTTCATGCATTGTCTAACCTCTCGTGCCAGTTATTTACGTTAAAGGAAACCTGGTTAATTTGGCTGCCCTAAGCAAAGGAGAGTTCTTATATTTTTATTTTTGATTCCTGAAACCCAAATGGAGCTTGCAAATTCTCATTCTAATGCATAATGTTCTGACCCCGCAGGAGACAAGTGGTTACCGGAAAGTAAAATGGCGGATGGTACTGTGTTACACGCTGTGTGTGCTGACTCTGGGAATCCTGCTGGTTATCTTCCATTGGAAACCTCGACTGTATGTCCTGATGATCTGCAAAAACTGCCCGCTGGCTGAGGCAAACTGGGTCATCATTAAGGTGAGAGAGCCCTGGCTCACTTAGGCAAGAACCTTACTTAGCCACCTATAGGTCCAACTAGCCGCGCTACAACATCAGCTGAGACAGAAATTCCTCCAGTTCATTTATTTTATAAACATACGATCAAAAGGTAAATAATGTCTATAAATTATTATGTTTAAACTGCCCAATGAGTTTCAAGTTTTATAAAATGAAAACCGGAAAACATACGTAAATCATTGCAAAAAGATAAAGTGTTTAAGGTACTAGCGTTGTTCCTTTAAAAGTAATGTAGAAAAGATACTCACATTTAATGGTTCTACACTTGCGGCAAATCCTCAAACTGGGAAATCCTAATTTAAAGGGAAACACTGCAACTTGGGAGGAATAGATAAAGTCAACTCATGAAGCAAAAGGATTTTTATTTTTTTAATAGAGAATGGGATGATCTACCGCCCCAAAACAACCACACAAATAAAACAATATTTAATGTGCCCTTATAGTGCAAAACGGAGTATATTCATATGTACGTACACTTATTTACAATTAAAAAATAACTTGTGTTTTTTAATATATGGAATAAAGTAATATATTTTATATAAGTCCTATTCCTGGTCCACATTTCTGGTTCCGGCTATATCCTGGGTGGGGATTATACCACCAAAGCTATATACACTAGAGCAAGTCACTGCTCAAAGAATTGTAAGTAGAATACCTCTTTTCTTCTTTTATTATATGTATATGTACCTGTATATATTTTTCTGATTAAGCACTATTAGACACACTCCTGAGCAGATCTGCATACATCCTGAGGCGGGGATTGTACCGTCCAGGCGCTATACAGCAGAGCTCTTTGCAGCTCAGAAAAGTGTGAGTTTAACATCTATACACCTTTAAAGGAACACTATAGTCACCTAAATTACTTTAGCTAAATAAAGCAGTTTTAGTGTATAGATCATTCCCCTGCAATTTCACTGTTCAATTCTCTGCCATTTAGGAGTTAAATCACTTTGTTTCTGTTTATGCAGTCCTAGCCACACCTCCCCTGGCTATGATTGACAGAGCCTGCATGGAAAAAAAAACTGGTTTCACTTTCAAACAGATGTAATTTACCTTAAATAATTGTATCTCAATCTCTAAATTGAACTTTAATCACATACAGGAGGCTCTTGCAGGGTATAGCAAGCTATTAACATAGCAGGGGATAAGAAAATCTTAATTAAACAGAACTTGCAATAAAGAAAGCCTAAATAGGGCTCTCTTTGCAGGAAGTGTTTATGGAAGGCTGTGCAAGTCACATGCAGGGAGGTGTGACTAGGGTTCATAAACAAAGGGATTTAACTCCTAAATGGCAGAGGATTGAGCAGTGAGGCTGCAGGGGCATGTTCTATACACCAAAACTGCTTCATTAAGCTAAAGTTGTTCAGGTGACTATAGTGTCCCTTTAAAAATACTCTAATACAGAGTTAATATATTGCACTATTATCTGTACATATTGGTCCTGTGAGATCTGGAATTGCCAATCTTTGATTGTAAATAAGTGTATATATGTATATGAATATACTCAGTTTTTGCGCTATAAGGGCACTTTAATATGATTTTTTTATCTGTGGTTGTTTTGACGCGGTAGATCTGTTACAATAAAAAGGCTTTTACTTTGTAATTCAGTGCATCTCTATGAGAAGATGCTGATTGGCTAGGATGGCATTTGTGTATTAATTTGTGATTGGCTTAGCATGACGCACTTTGAATGCCGACCGTTCTCATGCTCCGCCCATTCCTTTTCCAGGATGTGTTTGGACAAATCTCTATAGCCGAGGTGAAGACGGAGCACGGCGTGGACCCCGGGTATGTCAAGATTCCAACCCAGCCGCGGGGGGAAAAACCTGTAATTTATACAAACTCTCCATTTTATAAAAACCAGGAATGCTTTGTTTTCCATTCTGCTTAATATTGATTTATTGACACCATGTCATTCACCAAGATGAGAAATCAAAGGGAATTTTAAATTTCAGTTCAACTGGAAAAATTTGGTTTTCGTTCGGCTGCTTTGGTCTTACGTTTGAAATTCATTTTGAATTCTTACTTCGTGCATCACCCGGTTTGTATGAGATGAGAGAGTGTGGACAGGGACGGGGTTATTCCAGGACATTTTAGGTGACTTTACGACCTGCTGATAACCATTTATGGAACTGAAAATAAAATTGATAAAGTATTTTATTTAAACAGATACATTATCGACCACATAAGATAACAATGTAAATAGTGCAGTTAGTTTGGGAATGGGGGGTACTGGCATTCAAAGAACCCATCCAGCAAAGTTGTAATCCTAGATATGACAATCTGCGCACTCCATGACATTTTCAAAGTTCCAATTAACTTCCAGCCAAGGGATTTATTAATATCTAGCGATACTGCCTTTAATATGTATATTACTATAGCGCCCCCTATTTGTTCTTGGTGCTCATTATAGACGTATAGGCAGCATGAATACATGGAAATGACTCTGTAAGTTGGAAGCTAGCTGTGTTGGTTTGCATCACGGCTGTGTCATTTGTTCAAACCTCAGAGCTGCAGGTTCTTTGCTTGGCAGCGTTAACACACCCTTTCTGCCTTCCAAGGCAGGTAACATGAATGCGATTATGTTGGTTAATTAAAAACCAATCATCTATAATATTTTTAGTTATCCTTCATGATAATAACAATGTTGGGTTTTGGGCTTAGCTATTTTAGATTTATTCTTGGTATTTAGTCAATAAATTAATTAATTAGCCGTATTCCAGAATGGAATACACTGAGTGGATCTTTATTTCAAACTAAATATTTCAACTAATATACTGTTTTTCTAACACCATGTATAAACGCAGATTTAAGGAAACTCGGTTCGGAGGTGGTTCTTTCTACATAGAATTAATTGTTGCCATGTTCTGTTTTGTGACCCTTACTGTACCCTGAGAAAGTTTGTAGGATGCCCCAAACCACCAGTCACCTTTATGACAATCAAAGAAATATTCTCTATTTGTATGTTTTTGTTTGTTTTTTATCCCAAAGCCTGGAACAAGGTCCCAGAGACCGTCTGGATGCGGTAGAAAATGGCAGCGTGGCTATTGCTGTGGCTGAGGAGGACGATTTTAAGGACACAATCCGGCTGCATCGCAAGGAGGAGGTGAGCATTCAAACCATGGTGGAAAAATAAAAATTAAAGACGATAAAATTAACAGCACCGTTCATAACTATCTGTAAACTAGCCTTTATGTTAAAACAAACGTCTGTGCCTGAGGAACATCTAGAAAATATGAGGCTCAGTGTTAGTCCATCCACACGTTGGTAGAAGCCATCATTTGGTGCTTTTTATCTTACCACGCCATCCATGTATTGATTGGGAAGTTTTACATATATTTTGGGAAAGACACAAAACGCTCTGTGTGTGATTTGTACAATGCTTTAAAGTGGTTCACGTGCTTGTCTCCCTTTACAGAGTGATGTGCTTCGGTACTTTATTCACGAGGGTATGCGCTACATCTGGAGTGATCGGTCAATGGATTTCGTGACGGTAAGGTAAGACGACCTGCGACCGGGCGAGGGGTTTTCCGTAGAGTCACTGTTTAGAGCCACAGCCACAGTTTCCATTAGAGCCATTAAAAGGTGTATCTGAAACCAGACTGCCTGTCATTGCAGCTAGGGGGGACTCTGTGGTTGGTGAAACTAGTTGGGTAATAAGATAAGAGACCCCTGAATGTACTTGGAAACCAGAAACAAACCGAATGTACCATGTTTGGTTAAATTCTTTAACCCCTTCCTGACCGCGGAAGTATCAGGTACATCCAACAAAAAAACGGTCCTTAAAGACTGCGTACGTACCTGATACGTCCGCGGCTAATTTGAGCGCTGGAAGTAATCATGATCGCTTCCAGCCTCTCTGATGGTATTGCAGCGATGTCTCAATGTCGAGGCATCGTGCAATACCTCTCCTTACTTCTGGGCGCCGGGTGATCGCTGCCCCTGGAGCGATCACTTCCTGGTTGCTCCACATGGCTCCTGGCAGTTAAGCAGAGGATCGGAAGCCATCGGGTAGGCTTCCGATGCTCTGCCTGTGCTGAGTGCCTCAAGGGGTCGATGCACTCAGTGAATAATTAAGAAAGTTTTAAAAAATATAGAAAATAAATGTAACTTTAAAAAAAAAATGGTTTGGAAATAGCAAAGTGCTACTTGTACTTATTGCCCTATAACGTGCAAAAAAAGCTAAGAACATGTTAACATGGGGTATTTCTAAAATCAGAACAAAATGTATAAACTATGTAGCACTGGTGTTTTTTGTCGGTTGTAGATGCGCAACAGATTTTGGGGGTCAAAGTTTAAAAATGTGTGTTTTGTTGGTTTTTTTTTTTTACATTTTTTTCATCATATTTTATAATTTCTTTTATAGTAAACTATATGATATGAAAATGATGAGAAAAACGGTATATAATATGTGTGGGTACAGTAAATGAGTAAGAGGAAAAGCTAAAAACAAACACCGCAGAAATGTAAAAACAGCCTTAGTCCTCACCGGTAAGAAAATTGAAAAACGGTCTGGTCACTAAGGGGTTAATGCTGTTCTGCTGTGCATTTTGAGGTAACATCGTAGCGTTGAAGCAAGGGGTTATAATATGCTTGTAACCGCTTTACCTGTCAATATGTTCCATTTACATACATTTTTCTTTTTAATTATAGTTTGATGCTTGTTAAGATGCGGGATGTTGAGATGTAGGATATATATTATTCAGTAGATGCTAAGAAGTATAAGGCTGGGATCACGATGTACATGTTAATTGCATCAATCTATTCACAGTTCGTTAACGGATGGCTTGACCTGTGGGGATTTGCACAGATTCAAATCAGGACTGAGTATCGCAGATCACAACTCACGGTGAGCTTCGATTCAGACAGACTATCCACTAAAGTGTGAATAGCCGATTTGGGCGATTCTTTTAATTCTAGTTTGATTTATTTTGCCCTTATTTTTTTAAATATAGCTTTAAATTCTTGATAATTCACAGTGTATTAAACAACCCTGAGAGTGTAGTCTTATTTTGGCACTATAGATATTTAGAACTACATCTCCCATGATGCCTTGCCAGCTGTCATTTCATTGATATCTGCATTGGGAATGTTATCACTGAACTGTGGGTTGATGTGCTGGAACCTCACAATGAGCAGCCATCACCATTTGTATTGAAAGAAGATCCATGGTGATTGTTATTTTTTTATGTAACTTCATTGCAATGAAGTTGCTATAGTGCGGGGAGGTCCCGACCTCTGTCTTACTTAGTCCGCTAATAAACGCTGATGTTGTCAGACTATTGAAGCTTCGGACATTGCGCAGACGTGCAAGGGCCAGGCGTTGCAGACTATGGGGTTAAACTGATCGTTAATAGTGTAATCGAAGTAAGGCAGCACCTCGGACATGCCTGCACCATAACAACTTCACTGCGGAAAAGTTGTTATGGTGCCCCTAGTGTCCCTTAAAGTCATGTGCAGAATTTTTCATTTTATATGAGATCAGTCTGAGGGAATATCTAATCTGCTTTCTTTATATCCTCTCAGGAAGCAACTTTATGGCCCTAACGAGATAGATGTCCAAGTGAAATCCTACGGGATTCTATTAATCGACGAGGTAAGATTACGGATCCTCTTCTGTACTAAGATAATTATTTATTATGTTTTGGTACCGTTTCTATCCCCTTATCTAGCGTTAAGCCTAGTGGCTTTTGTTAATGTTCTCGTTTATATCGCAATAACATTTTTTCATTTATGTTATAAAGTATTTGAGGGGCCTATCTGTGTCTTATATGCCATGAGAATTAATATCATTATAGGCCTCTTTAGCACGCTATTGTCCCCCTGGGGGAATATATTGTTCTTCTGTACATAACCTTCAGAAGACATTATATTAAACCTCCACAAGGTTATTGTTATTTGAAAATACAAAAACTCAAAAAAAACATACATATTGCTACAGCGTTTCAGCGCTACTATACTATAAAACTTTTCAATACCTCAGACGAAGGCGCTAAAGAAGCGCCGAAACGCGGGTCAGGCTTACTCTTTACTTTTTAAATTCACTGCACGTTTAGTTAACACTATGGATAGTTTATGAGGGACTTTTGTATAATACCTATGAGGGGATTTAGTTAAGGACTATTTTCTAGCCAGCACGTAAGGTTCGGCTTTTCCTGATCAGGAATCCTATTTTCTTGGTTTTCTATCTAGTAGCCTCCAGCCTTGATTTTACTAAACTTTTTCAGATAGCGACCTTGAAGTCGATTCATTTTTAGTAATTTTTATGAAGGCTTAGCTGCTATTTTCACCTCCAGTGACCATTACCCCAGGATTCCTTTCCGGTGGTGGTGGTGGTGGTGGTGGTGGTGGTGGGGGGGGGGGGTTATTGATTTCGATTCATTGTAGCTAGACCTCAAAAGTTTAATATTGCTCAGCAACTTACAATCAGCTGGTTAACCCTTTGAGTAAATATATCTGAGGGATTCCTCTTGGGTCCGGGGGCTAATGATTTCAATCTGTTGTCGTGAAACTTTATAAGTTTTACAGTGCTTAGCAATTTACAATAGTTGATTAACCCTTTGTGAACCGTGTATTTTTCACTCACCACAACCACTTTAAGCAAGAGTGACTTGGATCTATTCAACCTTTGTTCCTCCTACCTATAACTATAGAATTCACAAGTTGCCTTCATTGCTACAGAACCCCTTCCAACCCTTCAACATTGCAGAGCTTATTAGCTTCTGATTTTTATTTTGTGTGTATTTATAAGTTTCCTTTTTTTTTCTATTTTTGTTTTGTGGTTTTGGTTATATATTTTTTTTTAATACACGGAATTTGAAATCATATTGTATAATACATGATTTTTATATAGGGACTTCTTTGTGTCCTCTGGACTTGGACATTTTTCTGTATATGCTAAAGGTTGGCAAAGGATCATGGGAGAAATAGTTCTTCGGCTGGTGTCTACCTCTTTGTCACTCCTGCAATAAATCAGGAACTGTGTGTGTGTGTGTGTGTGTGTGTATATATATATATATACACAATATATTCAAATGTAAACCATCTTCAATACAGAGAGCACAGTGTGCATTAACAGCCTGATCTTCAGTAAATTGCTGATAACTCCTGTGCTCCTTACTCCTTTCCAGACAGGAGATTGCGTTTAGGGTATTTTGGTACGGCCCCTGTTAATTGCCAGACGCAACATGTTCTCAGCATGACTAACCAGCTTAAACAAAAAATTCTGGAACTCAGACCAAGTCGATACAGCTTTACCACAGCTGGAACTGGGCATCCACGGAGTCAGAAAGCAGGCGTCCCCTCCGCTGCAGCTATGTGAATTGCAGTTCAGTCTCCACCCAAGCAGAAACTGGGGAGAAAAAGGACACTCTGTGAAACATGGCGCAATTATTGAAAAAAAAATGTATTTGTTATTTAAATGCACGGCACACGCCATAGGATAGCACAAATCCAAATGTACAAAGCGGAGAGCTGCCCAACGCGTTTCACGGTTAGCGCAGTGCTCATTGCCATTTCCAATTCGAATTGTGCTCTCTCGCCAGGTGCTGAATCCATTCTACATATTCCAGATATTCAGCGTCATCCTGTGGTTTTTCGAGAGTTATTTCTACTATGCCGGCTGCATCATAGTCATCGCTGTGGTGTCAATCTGTATCTCTCTGTACGAGACCAGGAAGGTACGCTAGTGTGTGTCAGGACACGTTGAGCCAAATATCAAGAGAAAATAATGAAATCTTGTGATTATGGAAACATTTTAATAATAATAAAATTAGATTAAAGGTTTCATTTATGACTGCCTCCGGAACCCTTATTTATGTAAATAAATACTTGCTGCTAATCTGGTGAAGCTGATCCGTGTTCTGCCTAAACGGAGCCAGATTTCTAGCGGGTAATGGCAATGGGTGATCGCCCTGAACACGTGACGGCTTCAGTTTTTATAGCTGGTGCTAACCTGCTCCTCCTTCTGTCTCAACAGCAAAGTATGACGCTACACAATATGGTGAAAGTGATGGTGAGCCTGAAAGTACGACGTGCAAATGGAGGTAATTATGCGCTCTGTCAGAATTTATAGCTTTTTAACTATTAACGGAGAACGGTCACTGCCCTGGGATTTACATTATTGAAAAAAACATTAAATATTACCTAGAACTTGTGTTTTTTGTTTTTTTACGTGATGCTTGTTTTTATTTTTAATTTATATTAAAGTTAGTAAATGATGACATCATCCAGTTCAGAGACGCAAAGTCAAGGCGAATGTAGAGGAGAAATAGAACCACTGGGGGAGAATTGTCTCTAGTCTGATATAATATTTGATATAGGTTTATTCTCCAGTAGCCGTTCCACTCGTAACATAGTAGCCATGACTGCTATCAGTTTACACAGAGCCCGGGTCACTGCTTTCTGTACTGGTCTTTACTCAGACTTGCCACCTTAATGACTGGAGCTTGTTCTCGCCATCCAACTGGCTCTTTTACAGAGGAGGTTTTCTTGAGTTCTGAGGATCTTGTTCCTGGTGATTGTATTATCCTCCCTGTGGCCGGTGTGATGCTGCCGTGTGATGCCGTCCTGCTGTCCGGAGAGTGCATGGTGAATGAGAGCTTACTAACCGGTGAGAAGGGAGAACCAGAAGATACATTTTACACAATATTTTCACATCTGAATGATCTCCATGTTTTTAGCTTTCTTAATTATTATGGTTTTGTTTTGAGGCGAGAGTGTTCCCGAAATGAAGACTCCTTTACCCGATAGCGTGAGCACCGCGAACACCTTGTATTCTTCTGACGAGCACAGACGGCACACGATTTTCTGTGGGACACAAGTCATCCAGGCCAAAAGCTATGTGGAGCGAGATGTCTTGGCGGTGGTGACAAAGACAGGTAAAGTCTCTTAAAGGAACGTTTCATGTATAACTGACCAGCACTGGTGCTGTAATGGACCACACAGTGCCAGCTTTCTGCTACCAGGTTGTGCTGGTAGATCTTCTAGTCTGAATATTGGTTTTATGCCTCACAACCCGGTTTCTTTGTTGAATTTTTGTGTAGGTTTCAGCACCATCAAAGGCAACCTCATCAGCTCAATTCTTCACCCCAAACCCATTAAGTTCAAGTTTTACAGAGATGCCTTCTTGTTTGTCCTCGTCCTAGCCGTGTTTGGTAAGTACTTGGCACATGCATTACTATAGATTACAAATTAAAGCGAAACACATGCATTAAAATGATACGCAAATACATTACAAATATAAATTCATTTCACATGTGAAGTTTCTGAGGTCCTTTCCTGGGCTAGGAAGTGGCTAAAACCTCTCAGCCAATTCTAGACATCCCATTGTTCGTAGAGGTAATGATGAGCATAAACTAACTAGATTGAAAACATGGTGTGCCTATTAGAAGACCCCATTCAATGCAGTTACTTGTATGGAAGGCATTTCTCCTTTTTGACGTCTGTTGTTGACAAGTCTTATTACTCAGCAATTCTCTGCAGTTATAAACAATAGAATCTACTTGCATGAAGGCTGAAGCCGTACGCATGAGTTCTGTTTGCTGGGAGTGCACCTTGTTAATATTGGATTTCACCCCGAATATGAGGGCTTTTCAATAAGTGTATACAACTGGAAAGCCAAACTTGAATTTGAATAATGGATGGCAGGGGTGGGGGCCGGGGGGGAGGACAATAGGTGTGTCCCCCTTATTGTTTTTTTAGGGCCCCCACCCGCCGCGCAGGGGTGGGGGTCAGGGCGAGGGGAGGACAATAGGTCCCCCCCCTTATTGTTATTTAGGGCCCCCACCCGCCACGCAGGGCCGGGGGTAGAGGACAATAGGTCCCCCTTCAGTTTAATAGCCCCAACTCGCGCAGCACAGGTGGGGGCTCGGGAGGGGGGACACAGTGTGTTTGTTTGTTTGTTTTTTTTAACAGTGAGCAGCCACAGGCAGCAGAATTTACAAATACTAAGTAATCTTTACTTAGTATTAGTAAATGTGACGGAAAGACCAATTTAGGTCTTTCAGCCTTTTGGTAGATAGTTCCCTGATACCGTGGGAATTAGGGAGTTATCTACTAAGCGGCTGCAAGATGCCACAGCACGAATAGAATCGAAGTTTCATTCATTCAAATGAAATTCCGATACGAACAAAGTCCCGAATTGCGTCCTCACACAAATGTAGAAACTGTTCTCATTCTGTTCGGACGCAATTCGGTAGTTTGACGGCGTTCTGTCTAAATCACCGGAAGCATCGCGGGAACAGGGAGGAAAGCTAAGAATTGTGGGAAAATTTCTCTGACCACCAGAAACGGAGCACACTTTGCTCCTCCGCTGGTCAGAGATGGTCAGGCGTAGGAAACCTCCATAAGACAAGTAGTCCCTACTTTGTCTTATGTTTTAAAGAAAACTAGAGCAGACAGGAAGAAATGAATAACAGATCCTGACAGAGGGAGAGAAGAGGAATCGATTGGGGAAAGGTTCGGCATGACAGTGCCGCTTTAAATGGAAAAACAAACTTCTGTTATTCTGTATCTCTGTACAATGAATACTTGGAAAATATATATACTAAAAAAATGTGATGCTAAATAATAAAATGATTGTGTGTAGATATATATATATCTATCTCAAAAAACAAGAAAGTTATGTTAGGGGAAAAATGTGATTGAAAACCCCTTCCACCTAATGTCAGTGTACAGTCAATACTTTGTTAAAACACAGATCTGCACACCAGTCAAGTCATAAGCCAAAGCTGTTGTGTACAGCTAACACAAACTCCGAGGAATCCGTGTTTAAAATGGAATGAGCCAAAAATGTCTGTCTTTGTTGAACTAATTTGCATACGCCCACCCAGAATCCCTTGCAGTACTAACATCACTGCAAATTGGAGAATACTGTGGGAAAAGCAAATCTTATGGCTTGACTGGTGGGCAGATCTGTGTTTAACAAAGTATTGACTATATATATATATATATATATATATATATATATATATATATATATATATATATATACAGGGAGTGCAGAATTATTAGGCAAGTTGTATTTTTGAGGATTAATTTTATTATTGAACAACAACCATGTTCTCAATGAACCCAAAAAACTCATTAATATCAAAGCTGAATATTTTTGGAAGTAGTTTTTGGTTTGTTTTTAGTTTTAGCTATTTTAGGGGGATATCTGTGTATGCAGGTGACTATTACTGTGCATAATTATTAGGCAACTTAACAAAAAACAAATATATACCCATTTCAATTATTTATTTTTACCAGTGAAACCAATATAACATCTCAACATTCACAAATATACATTTCTGACATTCAAAAACATAACAAAAACAAATCAGTGACCAATATAGCCACCTTTCTTTGCAAGGACACTCAAAAGCCTGCCATCCATGGATTCTGTCAGTGTTTTGATCTGTTCACCATCAACATTGCGTGCAGCAGCAACCACAGCCTCCCAGACACTGTTCAGAGAGGTGTACTGTTTTCCCTCCTTGTAAATCTCACATTTGATTATGGACCACAGGTTCTCAATGGGGTTCAGATCAGGTGAACAAGGAGGCCATGTCATTAGATTTTCTTCTTTTATACCCTTTCTTGACAGCCACGCTGTGGAGTACTTGGACGCGTGTGATGGAGCATTGTCCTGCATGAAAATCATGTTTTTCTTGAAGGATGCAGACTTCTTCCTGTACCACTGCTTGAAGAAGGTGTCTTCCAGAAACTGGGAGTTGAGCTTGACTCCATTCTCAACCCGAAAAGGCCCCACAAGCTCATCTTTGATGATACCAGCCCAAACCAGTACTCCACCTCCACCTTGCTGGCATCTGAGTCGGACTGGAGCTCTCTGCCCTTTACCAATCCATCCATCTGGCCCATCAAGACTCACTCTCATTTCATCAGTCCATAAAACCTTAGAAAAATCAGTCTTGAGATATTTCTTGGCCCAGTCTTGACATTTCAGCTTGTGTGTCTTGTTCAGTGGTGGTCGTCTTTCAGCCTTTCTTATCATGGCCATGTCTCTGAGTATTGCACACCTTGTGCTTTCGGGCACTCCAGTGATGTTGCAGCTCTGAAATATGGCCAAACTGGTGGCAAGTGGCATCTTGGCAGCTGCACGCTTGACTTTTCTCAGTTCATGGGCAGTTATTTTGCGCCTTGGTTTCTCCACACGCTTCTTGCGACCCTGTTGACTATTTTGAATGAAACGCTTGATTGTTCGATGATCACGCTTCAGAAGCTTTGCAATTTTAAGAGTGCTGCATCCCTCTGCAAGATATCTCACTATTTTTGACTTTTCTGAGCCTGTCAAGTCCTTCTTTTGACCCATTTTGCCAAAGGAAAGGAAGTTGCCTAATAATTATGCACATCTGATATAGGGTGTTGATGTCATTAGACCACACCCCTTCTCATTACAGAGATGCACATCACCTAATATGCTTAATTGGTAGTAGGCTTTCGAGCCTATACAGCTTGGAGTAAGACAACATGCATAAAGAGGATGATGTGGTCAAAATACTCATTTGCCTAATAATTCTGCACGCAGTGTATATATATAGCGAGAGAGAGAGCAATTCAGAACTCAAGCTGTCAATCAATGCTTGTGGCTAGAATAGTTCATTCAGTATTATGAGAGGAAGGGAGATGGTAGGAGCGCAGTGCGGTGTGCGGCAGATGTGAGGTTTGAAGGACGGCTGCTCTGTGTTTGTAGCTAACAGTCTTTGTTTCACACATGTTGCTGAATGAGTGAATCCTCCAGGCTTGTGTTTATTTCCAGAGAAAAGTGCACTGTGAAAAAAAAGTGCACTCTTGGCAGTCATTCTAATCACACAAATTCATCACACAGCCCTCCCTCCCATCCACGTTACGGAGGTCTGAAACGCAAGTTAACCATTTACGTGGCCATCCACGTTACGGAGGTCTGAAACGCAAGTTAACCATTTACGTGGCCATCCACGTTACGGAGGTCTGAAACGCAAGTTAACCATTTACGTGGCCTAGGCATGTTGGCTCTCACCAGCCAGAAATACAGGCTCTTCCAGATTGACAACTATGTATCTTTCTTTTGCCAATATTTATTTAAGATTTTTTTTCTATCAAGTGACAAACCGATACATGAAACGCATCCCACACCAAGGAGACAAAGAGAGCAGAGATATGTCAACAAACAGGGCTGGCCCTGTATCTGGACTGAATATAAACCGTTTGACATGTTCTGGTTTTATTCCCATGAGGGGGGAAGTATTTACCCATTGCACACTTCCTGAGATAATTTACTCAATCTATAGGGGGAACATACAGCTAAAATAATTCTTGTTTTACATTAAAGACACAAACTTGGCCAATTTCAAATCTATTCCCAGTATATCAAAATGTTTACCTCTGTCGGAAGATCACAGACCCTTTGATGTTGTTTTGTGAGGGATCCTGAGGGCGTTATATATAAAGCATGTCGTCTGCCCACATCTCATATTTTTTATTCTTTAACCAATTCTTCTCATTTTCAGCATTCTTTGGAACCATTTACAGCCTCGTAATACTGATCAGAAATAAGGTAAGTGCTCCGATAAAAATTGTTCTGCAAAGGATTGTCCCCAGTATTGATTAAGAAATAATACAATAGAATATATCATAAAGTAGTGATAACCGACTCCTCAGCCCAGTTTAGCCCTTTTAGCTGTGCATTCTAGGTAGCCATGTTTTCCATTGTGTCACCTTGTAACGTGACTCTTGGTCCCTTTTCACACAATGTGTATCTGCAGCTTCCTGTCTATCAGTTAGTGATTCGTGTTCTTGATGTGATCACCATCGCCGTCCCTCCGGGATTGCCAGCTGCCATGACTGTGGGTACAATCTATGCTCAGGGCCGTCTGAAAAAGAAAGGGATCTTCTGTATTAGTCCCCCACGTATCAATGTGTGTGGCAAGGTCAAGATGGTGTGTTTTGACAAGGTATGATCAATGTGTATATTTAGTGCTATGTTCTATGTAGACAGTGCTGTGTGTTCTTCAGATTAAATCAAACTGACAAAGTGGCTTGATTTATATCATAAAGGAATGTAGTGTTAGAAAGCATGATCTGTACTAAGACTTGGTGTCAGCATGCAGCCAGTAAGCAGTATCTGGTCAATCCATGAAGCTATGGATATTACAATATAACACATCTATTTCACAAGCTGCTTATGCCTCTGCTTTGAATCTTTCCTCCTCCTTTAAGACCACAGAGTGACAATGCGCTAGTGTTATGATACAATTGGAAGGCTATCATATTTATTTCTGTAGTCTTTCCTCTTACTGACGTATTTACGAACTAGTTTAGTAACTGCTAATCGGGCCAGATCACACTACAGTTATCAGTAGAACATAACGCATTGGTCATGCACGCCTATAATCTTTCTTTCCTTAAAGGGTAGTAAATCAGCGCATCCAAAATCAACTGTGTCCTAAGACATAAAATAAAGTCCAAGTAGTCAGTGAGATAACTCAGTGGATAGGACTCCAGCGGTGGTATTATACAGTAAATGGTTCGATTCTAGACAAAGTTAACTTCTTCAACAACATCTAGGCCCAGGTCGGACTTGGAAACTAGCAACAAACTAAACATACATTCCTTGGTCACATACTTTCATATTATGATTATGTGTTTGTAATGTGTCTCGTGTTTAGTCCTGGAACTCTTACAGTCCGTTCATGTTCTGCTCCTAGACAGGCACTCTGACCGAAGAAGGGCTTGATGTTTGGGGAGTCGTTCCCCTGGATAATGTAAATTTCCTGCCCATTGTGCATGAACCTCGATACCTGTTGGATGGGCCTCTGCTCTATGCCCTCGCTGCCTGCCACTCGGTGACCCTACTAAATGGAAGTCCCATCGGTGATCTCATGGACGTAAAGATGATGGACTCAACAGGTTGGGTAAGTTAGAAGTAGCCGGGAAAACGATGCAACAAGGCTCTTCCTGCTTTTGTGGTATTAGTTTGCGGAATAATTTGGTGAAATTGAAATTCCTTAAATTCAAAGTAAATTTCACATTTTAGGCCAAAATTTTGAACTCTTGACAATTCCCACTTAAAACTGAAAAGTATATGTTCATTAGATTTAGCCAGCTGTTCTATTGGAATATCCATGCTTGCTTAGTTGCCGTTCTTCCTGTCCGAACACATTTGCCGGTCTTAACATTCGCTACTACGTACACGGCTGCTCAGTGGTTTCTTATGGGATATACTTTCCACATGCTGTGGTAGTTACTTTCATGAAAATACATGAATGAAACTACTTTGCATAAAAGAATGGTTGAAACATTGTTTTCATAAATGAAGCCAGTAGGGTGCCCATGAATTAAAGCGCAAACTTGTCATAAATGAAGTTTATTAGTGAGGGGGGCGGGATACATGAAGATGATCCAGATATTTATGTCCTTTTTTGTGTGTATTTTAGACCCTGGAAGAAGGTGAAACAGAGGAGCAATTGATTTCTATTTTCGGCACAAAGATTTTAACCATGATCAAGCCACCCCCTGGTGACGAACAGCCCCATGGGCCGGTGAGTGTCAGCTCTGTGGGTCCCTCCTAGACGAGTGCAGGCAGTGCTATGGAACAGCCCTTACTCTTCAGTTTCAGATAAAACCTCACACTTAACATTCAAATAGCAAGAAACTTACTTGTCACTTTTCAATTAACAGAGTCGTTAATCACTTTATGGTTTGTTTCCGTGGCTTACACTGCTTGTCTGGAATTCAAGGGGAATTTTAAATTTCATGCACCCATGCAGAGGGTGGAGTCACTAAATGGCAGTCACACGGTGCAGCACTGCCCCAGGAAGCACCTCTAGCAGCCATCTGAGGAGTGGCCAGTGGCTAGGCTGTAATGTAAACACTGCATTTTCTCTGAAAAGATGGTGTTTACAGCAAAAAGGCTAAAGGGAATGATTCTACTCACCATCAATAATCTGTAGTTGTTCTGGTGACTATAGTGTCCCTTTAAAAAAAAATTCCCCACGGTAGTAATTAATCCTGACAAAGTTATCTCCATCTATCTCTATGGACTAACTAGGATATTAAATCGACTTAACACAAAGTAGGAATACTAAAAATGAAAAACAAGCTTGTATTGACATACTGAGCTATTTTCCCCCCAGAAACACCAGGTGCCGGTGGGCGTTTTGCAGCGCTTCCCATTCTCCTCCGCGCTGCAGCGAATGAGCGTCATTACCAAACTACCAGGAAGCTCGCACTGTGATCTGTACATAAAGGGAGCCCCAGAGATGGTTGCCAGTCTGTGCAGGAACGAGACCGGTGAGTCTGGCTTCTCAGAGCAAACTGAGAGAGGGCTGGGTATTCTAAACTCAGAGTGTGTGTTCAATGGGAAAATAACCTGTTAGATCTATAGGGTCCATTTATACAGTGTTCTAACAGGTGTAATAACCTGCCCTGAGTGTTCTCACAGGGGTAATAACCTGCCCTGAGTGTTCTAACAGGGGTAATAACCTGCCCATGTGTGTTCTAACAGGGGTAATAACCTGCCCATGTGTGTTCTAACAGGGGTAATAACCTGCCCATGTGTGTTCTAACAGGGGTAATAACCTGCCCTGAGTGTTCTAACAGGGGTAATAACCTGCCCTGAGTGTTCTAACAGGGGTAATAACCTGCCCTGAGTGTTCTAACAGGGGTAATAACCTGCCCTGAGTGTTCTAACAGGGGTAATAACCTGCCCTGAGTGTTCTAACAGGGGTAATAACCTGCCCTGAGTGTTCTAACAGGGGTAATAACCTGCCCTGAGTGTTCTAACAGGGGTAATAACCTGCCCTGAGTGTTCTCACAGGGGTAATAACCTGCCCTGAGTGTTCTCACAGGGGTAATAACCTGCCCTGAGTGTTCTCACAGGGGTAATAACCTGCCCTGAGTGTTCTCACAGGGGTAATAACCTGCCCCGAGTGTTCTCACAGGGGTAATAACCTGCCCTGAGTGTTCTCACAGGGGTAATAACCTGCCCCGAGTGTTCTCACAGGGGTAATAACCTGCCCCGAGTGTTCTCACAGGGGTAATAACCTGCCCCGAGTGTTCTCACAGGGGTAATAACCTGCCCTGAGTGTTCTCACAGGGGTAATAACCTGCCCTGAGTGTTCTCACAGGGGTAATAACCTGCCCCGAGTGTTCTCACAGGGTTAATAACCTGCCCTGAGTGTTCTCACAGGGGTAATAACCTGCCCCGAGTGTTCTCACAGGGGTAATAACCTGCCCTGAGTGTTCTCACAGGGGTAATAACCTGCCCCGAGTGTTCTCACAGGGGTAATAACCTGCCCCGAGTGTTATAACAGGGGTAATAACCTGCCCCGAGTGTTATAACAGGGGTAATAACCTGCCCTGAGTGTTCTCACAGGGGTAATAACTTGCCCCCAGTGTTATAACAGGGGTAATAACGTGCCCCGAGTGTTATAACCGGGGTAATAACACTCAGGGCAAGTTATTACCCCTGTTATAACCTGCTAGAAGTAGAAGTTAGTTTCTGTTTAGTTTGTGTAGCGAGTGTTGCAGGGGGCATAATATTCTGTCCTATGTCTTGGTAACGCTCTATGTTGTGGTAATGCCCTGTATGGTATGTGTGCGCAGTGCCCCCGGATTTCTCTGCCATGCTACGCCAGTATACCCAGGATGGGTACCGTGTTCTTGCATTTGGATATAAAACGCTCCCTTCAATCAACTCGTTTGAAGACGCTCAGGCGATGGCTCGGTGAGTATCTCTTTTTTTTTTTTTTTTTTTTTTTTTAATATTTTTTTTTTTTTAAAGTAACATTCCTGTATTATCAGAAAGCATTTGTTACCAGTGTCATTGCTTGGTCAGGGGTAAAAATATCAGAGATATTTCCTGTACTCTCGTCCCTGCATTTGTTAATATTTTTTTGTAGCAGAGGAGAATACTTCCAATTTAGCACTTTTCCCCCCCCGATTTGCAGTTCAGTTTGCAATGCACTATAATCCAGTGTTTAGTGAATAAGCCCCAATTCCTTTGTGATGTCCTTGCAGGGAGTCTGCCGAACGTGATCTCACTTTTTTGGGATTTCTTGTGATGAAAAATGTTTTAAAACCGGAGACTGCTCCCGTTATCTACGAACTGCGCAAAGCAGAGATCCGAACTGTCATGGTGACCGGTAAGTCATAAAGTCGGGTAATGAGAAATTAAGCCAAGTATTTCAGGCTGTGGTTGTTACTCTACGTATTCTGTCTCTTTCTTTGGCAGGTGATAACATGCTGACCGCTGTAAATGTTGCCAAGAGCTGCCACATGGTGGAGTCCACTGAGAAAGTGTACTTTGTGAATGTCTCTCCTCCTTTGTACAGTAGTGCAGCCACTCTGAAATTCATCCCATCGGAGTCGTCGCCAGGGGAGGACCCCCGAGAGGTAAACCACCGTATACTTCTTCCAGTTAACTAAAATCCATGTTTCCATTGTCTCTAACGTTACATTCCATTAAACAATGTGGAAATAGTCCGGTAGGATGTAGCTGGATTGAATTATCTGATCTGGGAATGTCAGAGCGCAGATTAACGATTAACTCTTTCAGTGCAGTTACTCGAGATGTGAAGAAAAATTAGTTCGGAGAGGTTCCGTATAAGGGGGTCAATTTAGGGAAAGGGATCCTTATTTCCTCTCCCTGCATGTAGTTTAATTTAATGTTCTGTTTTTTTTTTTTTCAGGGATTGTACCAGCAAGGAGGGACCTTCCTCAACAAGGAGCCCTTTTGCTTTGCCATGAATGGAAAGTCTTTTGCCGCGTTGACGGATTACTTTCCAGATTTACTGCCCAAAGTAAGTGCATCGTTTAGGGGCTCGGGTCAGCCATTTAATCTGCTATGTATTTTGGGGTGGGATTTGCTGATATTATCTAGATTGGCAATGTCTGGTTTGCTCCATTTATATGTGAGAATATTTAGCGACCGGTCCTGGAGATGCCTTTGTGGATGTCATTTTATTTGAAGCAGGTAAACAAATTGCCAAATACTATGAGAGACAAGTAAACTGTCAGCTTGTATTCAACATAGACTTGTATATAGCTGGCGGGTTAATAGAGGAAACAATGCAAGGTTTGTGGGATGAATGGGGAGCGATACAGAAAATAATAATTCTTTAAAAGGTCGGTATGTTAATGGAATTGCCGCCCAGCCGCAGTAATCCGAGAATGAGATAATGAATTAAATAACTTTATGAGGGCAGCCAAGCCGAACGGCCGCACATCAGACGAGCTCCTCAAAGAAACGCCTGAAATAAGCCAGAAACTACAATAGACTCTAAAATTTACCTGCCTTGCAGCCCAAAAGAAAAGGGCTTACCACTGAGGAAGTGATCCAGCGAGTCTGCGGCGGACCACAAGCGACATACCGGGTTTCGACCTGCGGCCTGTAAGCGGCCTACACGGACGGCACGGGGGAAGCGGCCGGCCCCTCTGCTGACTGTGGCCGAACTACTTGGACCTGGAGGTCTCCCCGACACACTCACTCCCCCCCACCCTGCCGGAGAGGGATATCCCGGCACACGGCTCACGCCCCAGGTGCACGGCAACAATCTAGTCTACCCACTCTAAAGGTCCAGCACTACGCAACATGGCGGACACCACGTGCAAGACGGAATGCAGGGCCTCATTGCCGCCACTATCGGAACGGCTGGACCACCTGCTGGGCGACTTTTGGGCAAAGATTACGAGCCACAAGTGCGAAAGCACTGGCAACAAACCAGCGGGTCACCGAGCCACGACCAGCGACTACAGGAGAAGGCCCAACTGCAGCATGGAAGGCAGGGAGGAGAAGGCCGGAGACCCGACACAAGCCACGGCGGGTCAGTAACAGCCCACCAGCGGTGAGTTGCATACCTTACAGGCAACAAGCCCCAGGTCCGCCCGCTCAATCTCCCCCTTCCCTAAAGGTGACCACCGACCCTCCTGGGCGAAAACACCCCGCCGGACGCCCCCAGACTCCCAAACACGACCCAGCCAATCGTCTTTGCTTAGTGGAGTTGGGGAGCAAGGGGGGACCCCTGATACCTCACTGAATCGCCCTGACAGCAGATTCCAGCAACCACCAACCCTGCAACCCCGGCCAGAGACACCAAACCCAAAGCAAGCTCACCGTGGGCCAGGGGACTTCTGCCACCTTGTCCTCAGACTCCATCCCGGCTGGAAACTGGATGAGCATCGAAGGGGGGGGACCCCCACCGACAACAACTTCGGGCACCATCCCTAAGGTTGGAGGGGATCGGTTAAACTGCCCGACCTGGACTTGGCATCACTTCATAAAGACTATACACACCAGGCTCACCACGATGTGTACACTCAGTCGATCCCTGCACCTGAGCTAGCTACCCTATTAGCGAGCAACACACTTTGAATACTCACTAGCGATAGCCTTACATTCAACATGCAGAAACTCAAACAATTACCAGTAAATCTCTCACAAGCATATTCTGCATTAGCCACACCCTACTCTATAGCACTACACACCTATTACCCTGCTTTGTCTAATCTTGTAATCTACTATTCATGTTCAGCTGCATAGAACAACACCCAGATAAGCGACATTACTATATATATTTAAAAAAAAAAAAAACTGTGCAGTACCCACTAATGCCTAACTATTGTCATGCTATGTTAACAAACGCTTACCCTAACTGTTGTGGCATTGTACGCCAGATGTGATTCACCCATGCACAAATAAAATGAAGAATATAAATAACTTTATGAACATTTCTGCCTGTGTGCGAGCTTCTTAGAGCAGGAACATATACCTGCATCTATAACTCTTGCCGTTTGCGTTGTTTAGATCCTTATCCATGCCACCATATTTGCCAGAATGTCACCTGACCAGAAAACGCAGCTGGTGCGCGACTTCCAGGAGCTGAAGTGAGTGGTTCTCAATAAATGGGGTGTTCTTTTAAAATGGGCGGAATAGCAGGTTTGAGGGTACTTGCAGTAGATTGTAAGAAGATTTAGATTGTAAATGGAATGATATCACAGACTGTTTGTTTCAGGACTGCAGGTAGACATAGAGGTAGATGCAGGGACCCAGAAGAACAGATTCTGATTGGTTAGAGTGAAGGTAGGTAGTGACACATTACTGGTCTCCTAGAAATTCCCATGACTTGGTTCTGCTTCTTGTTCATGAGATGGGTGGAACCTGTAAGGTCAGAGTTGGTAGTGCAGCCCCTCACCTGAAACCTCTTCCCATCACTAATCAAGTTCTGTACTGACCATTCTAAACAGTTACTGCGTAGGAATGTGCGGGGACGGAGCGAATGACTGCGGCGCACTTAAAGCAGCAGATGTGGGGATCTCGCTCTCTGATGCGGAAGCTTCTGTCGCGTCTCCCTTTACCTCCAAACTCTCTAACATTGAGTGTGTGCCAGCTGTCATCCGGTGAGTATGCATGGGCAATGGATCTGCCTTCACAGGGCAGTGCCTCATTTTGTGAGCATCATTAACCCTTCCCAGTCCACAACAGAGGCAGTGCCTTGCAGCACCCAACACAATATCACCTTTTATAATTGGAAACAAAACTGTCATAGATCATGCCTAAAATAGGCCAAACATGTATTTTTTTTATAAAATTGAATATAATTTTACTTGTATTTAGTTCTGTGAATATTGCTTTAGTAATGGATTATAATAACAAGTTCTATAATGGTCTTATGGGATCTTTCCCTTTAACTGAGTATTTCTGGAATTGTAGGGAAGGACGCTGCTCTCTCGAGACGTCATTTGGAGTGTTCAAATACATGGCATTATACAGCCTCACTCAGTTTATAACCGTGCTGGTCCTATACACCGTGAGTACACTCTGTCTGTGTCTGTGTGTAACGTTCTATGTGTTAACATTAAAATTGGGCTCTCTGAGAGTTCTGTGTTTAATATTATATCACATTGAGGTTTGTGTGTGTGAAAGACTGTGAGTGTGCCCAGCTTCATGATAATAAAACATTTTGTATGTAAATCTTGTGACTGAGTGAGGATTAATAAGAGTGAGTGCAGACTGTTGTAATATCCTTCCCAACAGGTGAGCACTAATCTTGGCGACTTCCAGTTCCTGTTCATCGACCTGGTGATCGCTACATCTGTGGCCATCTTAATGGGCAGAACTGGTCCTGCCGATGAGTTGGGGATTAAACGCCCACTAGGAACCCTAATTAGTATCCCTGTGCTGGGGAGTCTCATCCTGCAGATCCTGCTAATCTGGATTGCCATCCTTCTGTCTGTCTTTATTACCCAATCACAGAGCTGGTAAGTTAAACCAAACCGGATCAGGTCAGTCGCTGGGGCCAAGTGCTATGACCCATCACTAGTACGGATCATGTAAGCCACTGGGGCCCGAGTCTAAAAGACTAACCTAGCCCGGTGTAGACATACATTTAAAGTAGGAAAGAAACCTAAAAACACATTTACATTAAATCCATGCTGCTTTCCATTTTTATTCAAGCTGTTTTGTTTTATTGTTACCACCTGATTATTTTTATTGCAGGTTTGTGCCCATAAATGCCACCAGCACAGCTCCGCAGCATCTGCCAAACTATGAGGACACCACTCTATTCTGCTTGTCCATATTCCAGTATCTGATCCTGGCCGTCGTTCTGTCTAAGGGATACCCCTTCCGAAAGCCACTTTACACCAATAGTAAGCTGTCACTCTGTGTATCCCACTCACATCCTCCAGAGACAATCGCTGCTACCTTTAAGAGAGTTATCTCTCCAACACACAACTTTTATACCAACACCACCAGTAAACCATGCCAGCAGGCTTTTACTTTGCCAGTGCCTCTGTCTATAACCTTGGAGTCTATTCAAGGAATAATTTACGAGAGCAGGTTTAGACGCTTTTGGTTGGCTCATAATTCACTTTACTTTACATTTCTCTTTATTCACTATCAACAATAAACAAAGCACCGTAAACCCAGTGGCTCATCGTTGTTTTTGAACGGATCTCATTGCTGTAGTGAGATTTATTTAAAAATAGCTCCTGCTGCGTTAAAGCTAAAAGGTTCAGCTAAGTTTCGCTCACATGAATTTTGCTGAAATGACGAAATTTACCCTTTGTGAATAACTCAATGGGTTAGAATTGTGACCTCAAGCAGCATCCGGCTATTTGGTAAATGTAACATTATGTCTTTGTGTTTCTGTGCAGTTCTGTTCTTGCTCCTACTATTCGTCTTGCTCGTGCTGGCATTCTGGATAAACCTCTATCCCCTGAATTTCATGATATACTTGCTGCAGTTGAAGAACATTCCCGACTTTAACTTCAAGTTTGTGATCATTGGACTGGCGGCCGTGAACTTCATCGCTGCCTTCCTTGTAGAGGTGAGTCTGTCATGGTGTCGGCATTATCGTTCAGATCGTAGGATCAGCAAGGCATTTAGGAATACTAATATTTTATCATATCTGGGCTGTTAAATGGGGAGTTTACTGAAAATGTACAATTCCTGTGTCAATTCTCCCCAAAGTTAGTATCCCCCGTGAGAGCTGGAGGATTTGGGGATAAATATTTAACGATCTCCTTGTTAAACCTATTTATTTTCTATCATTGGCGTTTAATATCGCTTAGTCACATTTGCACATTTCTTTGGTTAGAACTCCACGGCAAACCCTTTCCTCTCCAGAGGCTTATTCAGTGCTCGGCCATGATTTGAAGCACTCCCCCTCTATTTAGAAATATTATAAGATCAGATGAAACTCGCTTGATATGGTTCTTGCCTTTGACAAAATCGTACAGATCTCTTATTAATTATGTATAGCGCTTATCTGAGCTTCCAATTAGCCTCAAACCACCAAAAGTACACCGTTGCACTGGACATACCCCTCCAGTCTCCCCTACCTGATTGTCTAACCCCAGCTTCGCCCCCATGCCCGCCCTCAGCACTGAAAGCCACACACGTTGTAGTATGGGGGCACAGTGTTAGCGAGCACCTGTTCAGACCTGTTCAGGGCCTGTTCCAATGCACATTGAGCCTTAGACACACAGTGACACAGAAAGCTGATCCAGATCCAGTAAGGGGGAGCTCTGCCAAAACGTACAACAATAAGACAGGCGTGCCAAGACTCGACTGCACAGAATAGTTTAACCCTTTCATACCTTATCACTCTCACCGTGACTGTGATATTACCCAGAATATTCCTGACCTGGGTCATGGCTGGCTACTTGTTTCTGTCTTGGCCTAAACCTGTGTAAGATGCAGAAGAGGTCATGTTGCGCTAGGGAGCAAAAATTCCCTCTGAACCACTGGCAGGGGAAGTTACTGAGCTGTCAATTTAAATGGATTATAGGGAACATATAACAATACTAACAATATATTTAACAATACTCCGCCTTTCACCTGTCCAGGACCTATACAATAAATAATATTATCCCCTGAATCCCAGGGTGTGCGTGACATTCAGTGACGGCTAAATGGATCTTTCCTGATTAAATATTCTGGTGTCCTCATCATTAACAGCAGCATTAAACAACGCAAGTAAAATTTACAGAAATCAGTGGATTGTATACAGTCAAAGTTAGGAATATAGCTATACATTGAATGCTCGTAATAAAAGCAGTTTAAAGGGACACTCCAGGCACCCAGACCACTTCTGCCCATTGGAGTGGTCTGGGTGCCAACTCCCACTACTCCTAACCCTGCAAGTGTAATTATTGCAGTTTTTTTATAAACTGCAATAATTACCTTACAGGGTTAACTCCACCTCTAGTGGCTGTCTACTAGACAGCCACTAGAGGGCACTTCCTGGATTATAGCACAGGTTATCTGTGCTAGAGTGTCGCTGGACGTCCTCACGCTGTGTGAGGACCTCCAGCGTCGCTCATTTCCCCATAGGAAAGCATTGAAAATCTTTTTCAATGCTTTCCTATGGGGAGCGTTAATGCGCAATTGCGGCATTGCCGCGCATGCGCATTAGGTCTCCCCGGCCAGTGGGCGGGATCAGTCTCTCCCACCGGCCGACGGAGTCAGTAGGAGGAGCGGCTCGGAGGAGGAGACAGCGGCGAGGGACATCGTCGCTGCCTCAGGTAAGTGACTGAAGGGGTTTTCACCCCTTCAGTAACCAGGGATTGGGGGGTGGGAGGGAGAGACAACCATAATGTACTTTTTTTTTTTTTTTTTTTTTTTTTTTTTTATTGACCTATTACATTTTAAATAAAACTTAAATAGATTGTAAAATAGTGTTTATATCGGACTAGATGTCAGATTTAAATGCAGCTTTGACTTCAGTATGAGCTGAGTAGAATTGAAGAGGCTTAATGCAGAGAGGGTTTGGGGATTGGGCCTAAGGAGGAGTAGAGATAGATACAGTTATTTCAAGATTCTCTGTGAGAATGGTGTCTGTTTTCTATCAAACCTGTGTCTTATCTGCACCATGTCGCTTTAACCCCTGTATCACAACTCAACTTTGAATTCTATGTGCCGTCTTGCTCAGAAATGCTTCAGACTTGAGAAAGGGAGGTTCTCCCAAAAGCTGTTAGTCCAATAAAAAAGGTATTACAAGATACGAATTGTATCTGTTTTTACATCTACACCACTGGACTAATACTGCTACAATCTCTACTTGAACAGTTATTTCTAGGAATGTACTGCTAGGAGGGGCAAGCAGAGGGGGGAGTGGGAGGTCACAATATAGAATTTTGCCAAATCCGATCAGCCAGATTGTTAATAACTACATGTGACTGCAAGTACAAAATATTACAGTACTACACTGTAGGTAACAATAATAGCATTATTATAATAAAGTAATAATCTAGTGGCAAAGGTAAAAGAATTCCGGTGCAGTATATTCTGTACCTTAACGTTGCAGTGTTCAATTGAAGAGGCTTGATGCAGAGATGGTGTGGGGATTGGGCCTTCAGTTAGGACACAAAAAAGGCAGCAGATCTGGGAGATTTAATACATTTCTTTAAAAGAAGGGCTGCTATATACATCATTGGCCTTTACTAGGGCTGTTATGGGCATCAATGGCCTTTACTAGGGCTGTTATGGGCATCAATGGCCTTTACTAGGGCTGTTATGGGCATCAATGGCCATTACTAGGGCTGCTATATACATCATTGGCCTTTACTAGGGCTGTTATATACATCATTGGCCTTTACTAGGGCTGTTATGGGCATCAATGGCCTTTACTAGGGCTGTTATGGGCATCAATGGCCTTTACTAGGGCTGTTATGGGCATCAATGGCCTTTACTGAGGCTGTTATATACATCATTGGCCTTTACTAGGGCTGTTATATACATCATTGGCCTTTACTAGGGCTGTTATATACATCAGTAGCCTTTACTAGGGCTGTTATGTGCATCAATGGCCTTTACTAGGGCTGTTATATACATCATTGGCCTTTACTAGGGCTGTTATATACATCATTGGCCTTTACTAGGGCTGTTATATACATCAATGGCCTTTACTAGGGCTGCTATATACATCATTGGCCTTTACTAGGGCTGTTATATACATCAATGGCCTTTACTGAGGCTGTTATATACATCATTGGCCTTTACTAGGGCTGTTATATACATCAATGGCCTTTACTAGGGCTGTTATATACATCATTGGCCTTTACTAGGGCTGTTATATACATCATTGGCCTTTACTAGGGCTGTTATATACATCATTGGCCTTTACTAGGGCTGTTATATACATCATTGGCCTTTACTAGGGCTGTTATATACATCAATGGCCTTTACTAGGGCTGTTATATACATCATTGGCCTTTACTAGGGCTGTTATATACATCATTGGCCTTTACTAGGGCTGTTATATACATCAATGGCCTTTACTGAGGCTGTTATATACATCATTGGCCTTTACTAGGGCTGTTATATACATCATTGGCCTTTACTAGGGCTGTTATATACATCATTGGCCTTTACTAGGGCTGTTATATACATCAATGGCCTTTACTGGGGCTGTTATGTGCATCAATGGCCTTTACTGGGGCTGCTATATACATCAGTAGCCTTTACTAGGGCTGTTATATACATCATTGGCCATTACTGGGGCTGTTATGTGCATCAATGGCCATTACTGGGGCTGTTATACTCATCAATGGCCTTTACTGGGGCTGTTATGGGCATCAATGGCCTTTACTGGGGCTGTTATATACATCATTGGCCTTTACTAGGGCTGTTATGGGCATCAATGGCCTTTACTAGGGCTGTTATGGGCATCAATGGCCTTTACTGGGGCTGTTATATACATCAATGGCCTTTACTAGGGCTGTTATGTGCATCAATGGCCTTTACTAGGGCTGTTATATACATCATTGGCCTTTACTAGGGCTGTTATATACATCATTGGCCTTTACTAGGGCTGTTATATACATCAATGGCCTTTACTAGGGCTGTTATATACATCATTGGCCTTTACTAGGGCTGTTATATACATCAATGGCCTTTACTGAGGCTGTTATATACATCATTGGCCTTTACTAGGGCTGTTATATACATCATTGGCCTTTACTAGGGCTGTTATATACATCATTGGCCTTTACTAGGGCTGTTATATACATCATTGGCCTTTACTAGGGCTGTTATATACATCATTGGCCTTTACTAGGGCTGTTATATACATCATTGGCCTTTACTAGGGCTGTTATATACATCATTGGCCTTTACTAGGGCTGTTATATACATCAATGGCCATTACTAGGGCTGTTATATACATCAATGGCCTTTACTGGGGCTGCTATATACATCAGTAGCCTTTACTAGGGCTGTTATATACATCATTGGCCATTACTGGGGCTGTTATGTGCATCAATGGCCATTACTGGGGCTGTTATACACATCAATGGCCTTTACTGGGGCTGTTATGGGCATCAATGGCCTTTACTGGGGCTGTTATATACATCAGTAGCCTTTACTAGGGCTGTTATATACATCATTGGCCTTTACTAGGGCTGTTATGTGCATCAATGGCCTTTACTGGGGCTGTTATATACATCAGTAGCCTTTACTAGGGCTGTTATATACATCAATGGTCATTACTGGGGCTGTTATGTGCATCAATGGCCTTTACTGGGGCTGTTATATACATCAATGGCCATTACTGGGGCTGTTATGTGCATCAATGGCCTTTACTGGGGCTGTTATATACATCAGTAGCCTTTACTAGGGCTGTTATGTGCATCAATGGCCTTTACTAGGGCTGTTATATACATCATTGGCCTTTACTAGGGCTGTTATATACATCATTGGCCTTTACTGGGGCTGTTATATACATCAATGGCCATTACTGGGGCTGTTATGTGCATCAATGGCCTTTACTGGGGCTGTTATATACATCAATGGCCATTACTGGGGCTGCTATATACATCAGTAGCCTTTACTAGGGCTGTTATGTGCATCAATGGCCTTTACTAGGGCTGTTATATACATCATTGGCCTTTACTAGGGCTGTTATATACATCAATGGCCTTTACTGGGGCTCTTATGTGCATCAATGGCCTTTACTGGGGCTGTTATGTGCATCAATGGCCTTTACTGGGGCTGTTATATACATCAGTAGCCTTTACTAGGGCTGTTATATACATCATTGGCCTTTACTAGGGCTGTTATATACATCATTGGCCTTTACTAGGGCTGTTATATACATCATTGGCCTTTACTAGGGCTGTTATATACATCATTGGCCTTTACTGGGGCTGTTATGTGCATCAATGGCCTTTACTAGGGCTGGTATATACATCATTGGCCTTTACTGGGGCTCTTATGTGCATCAATGGCCTTTACTGGGGCTGTTATGTGCATCAATGGCCTTTACTGGGGCTGTTATATACATCAATGGCTTTTACTAGGGCTGTTATATACATCATTGGCCTTTACTGGGGCTGCTATATACATCAGTAGCCTTTACTAGGGCTGTTATGTGCATCAATGGCCTTTACTAGGGCTGTTATATACATCATTGGCCTTTACTAGGGCTGTTATATACATCATTGGCCTTTACTAGGGCTGTTATATACATCATTGGCCTTTACTAGGGCTGTTATATACATCATTGGCCTTTACTGGGGCTCTTATGTGCATCAATGGCCTTTACTGGGGCTGTTATGTGCATCAATGGCCTTTACTGGGGCTGTTATATACATCAGTAGCCTTTACTAGGGCTGTTATGTGCATCAATGGTCATTACTGGGGCTGTTATGTGCATCAATGGCCTTTACTAGGGCTGGTATATACATCATTGGCCTTTACTGGGGCTCTTATGTGCATCAATGGCCTTTACTGGGGCTGTTATGTGCATCAATGGCCTTTACTGGGGCTGTTATGTGCATCAATGGCCTTTACTGGGGCTGTTATATACATCAGTAGCCTTTACTAGGGCTGTTATGTGCATCAATGGTCATTACTGGGGCTGTTATGTGCATCATTGGCCTTTACTGAGGCTGTTATATACATCAATGGCCTTTACTAGGGCTGTTATATACATCATTGGCCTTTACTAGGGCTGTTATATACATCATTGGCCTTTACTGGGGCTCTTATGTGCATCAATGGCCTTTACTGGGGCTGTTATGTGCATCAATGGCCTTTACTGGGGCTGTTATATACATCAGTAGCCTTTACTAGGGCTGTTATGTGCATCAATGGTCATTACTGGGGCTGTTATGTGCATCAATGGCCTTTACTGGGGCTGTTATATACATCAGTAGCCTTTACTAGGGCTGTTATGTGCATCAATGGTCATTACTGGGGCTGTTATGTGCATCAATGGCCTTTACTGGGGCTGTTATATACATCAGTAGCCTTTACTAGGGCTGTTATGTGCATCAATGGCCTTTACTAGGGCTGTTATATACATCATTGGCCATTACTGGGGCTGTTATACACATCAATGGCCATTACTGGGGCTGTTATACACATCAATGGCTTTTACTAGGGCTGTTATGTGCATCAATGGCCTTTACTGGGGCTGTTATATACATCAATGGCCATTACTATGGCTGTTATATACATCAGTAGCCTTTACTAGGGCTGTTATGTGCATCAATGGTCATTACTGGGGCTGTTATGTGCATCAATGGCCTTTACTGGGGCTGTTATGTGCATCAATGGCCTTTACTAGGGCTGTTATATACATCAATGGCTTTTACTAGGGCTGTTATATACATCATTGGCCATTACTGGGGCTGTTATACACATCAATGGCCATTACTGGGGCTGTTATACACATCATTGGCCTTTACTAGGGCTGTTATATACATCAGTAGCCTTTACTAGGGCTGTTATGTGCATCAATGGCTTTTACTAGGGCTGTTATATACATCATTGGCCATTACTGGGGCTGTTATACACATCAATGGCCATTACTGGGGCTGTTATACACATCAATGGCTTTTACTAGGGCTGTTATGTGCATCAATGGCTTTTACTAGGGCTGTTATATACATCAGTAGCCTTTACTAGGGCTGTTATATACATCAATAGCCTTTACTAGGGCTGCTATACGCATCAATGGCATTTACTAGGGCTGTTATACGCATCAATAGCCTTTACTAGGGCTGTTATATACATCATTGGCCTTTACTAGGGCTGTTATATACATCATTGGCCTTTACTAGGGCTGTTATATACATCATTGGCCTTTACTAGGGCTGTTATATACATCATTGGCCTTTACTGGGGCTCTTATGTGCATCAATGGCCTTTACTGGGGCTGTTATGTGCATCAATGGCCTTTACTGGGGCTGTTATATACATCAGTAGCCTTTACTAGGGCTGTTATGTGCATCAATGGCCTTTACTAGGGCTGTTATGGGCATCAATGGCCTTTACTGGGGCTGTTATATACATCAGTAGCCTTTACTAGGGCTGTTATATACATCAGTAGCCTTTACTAGGGCTGTTATGTGCATCAATGGCCATTACTGGGGCTGTTATACTCATCAATGGCCTTTACTGGGGCTGTTATATACATCATTGGCCTTTACTGGGGCTGCTATATACATCAATGGCCATTACTGGGGCTGTTATACACATCAATGGCCATTACTGGGGCTGTTATACACATCAATGGCTTTTACTGGGGCTGTTATGTGCATCAATGGCCTTTACTAGGGCTGCTATACGCATCAATGGCCTTTACTAGGGCTGTTATATACATCATTGGCCTTTACTAGGGCTGTTATATACATCAATAGCCTTTACTGGGGCTGTTATATACATCAATGGCCTTTACTGGGGCTGTTATACACATCAATAGCCTTTACTGGGGCTGCTATACACATCATTGGCATTTTACTAGGGCTGTTATGTACATCAATAGCCTTTTACTAGGGCTGTTATACGCATCAATAGCCTTTACTAGGGCCAGGGCTTCAGGGAGCAGAGCAGAGAGAACACAGCTCCCTTGCCGCGTCTCACAGGGAGACAGGCGCCCGCCACACTGAAGCCCCACTGGACCCCAGGGACAGGTCCACGCCAGCTCTCCAGGTAGGGAGGCTGGGTGGACATTTTTAAATTTTAAAAAATGAATAATAATTTGTGTTTCTGTGAGTGTATGTGTGTGTGCACGCGTTTATATATGCCTACGAGTGTATATTATTATTTGGGGGTGTGGGGGGGGTGGATCTTGGGTGAGTTCCCACACTTTATTCCCCAGGACTTGATCCCTGACTAGGGCTGTTAAATATATATCTTTGGCCTTTACCAGGGCTGTTATATACATCCCTAATCCTTACTAGGGCATAACCGCAATATTGTAGGGTTAACACATCTCTAGTACCTCTCTTCCTGACCGCCACTAGAAGCGCTCTCCCTGTGAGAACCGGATAAGGCTTGGTTCCCAAACAAATGTTTCTCCTAGAAAGGATTTAATTAGCGCAGCACGGCTGTGCATGCGCACTAGCCCCTAATGCTTTCCAATGGGGAAGGTGGAGAGGGCCAACATGGAGGCCAGAGCTGTGATTGAGTAAAGTTAACCCACGTTTTCATGTTTTCCTGTTAACATTGTTTTATTTCTTTCGAACTCTGTGCTCAACTCCTTCTCCTCCCATCTTCCAGACCGCCCTGGACCACGGATGCCTAAACTGCCTGCGGCGCCTACGAAAGAAAAAAGAGTCAAAGAAAGTGTATAAAAGATTAGAGAAATACCTTCGTGGTCAGCATTCATGGCCTCCTCTAAACCAGACATTGTACCCCAGCTCTAGTCATGCTGCTCTGAAAAGGTAGCAGAACCCACACTGTCACAAGTTTGCAATCTATGCAAACGAAGATTAGGTCACAATGCCACGTTTTCCCAGCATCCTTCTAACTCTGCTCTTTTCTGGGGACCCAAATGGAGTATAGTTTTAACGCCGGGAGCAGAGCTTTATCACGTAGCCAAAGTTTCCAAACAAAATGTATTTATTTTTGTAGATTTTTAAAAGACAAGGAAATCCTTGGAACCACTGTTTGCGAAGGAGTGAAGCCAAAGTCTGCTGAATGGGAGATCATGTCTTTATTTAAACTACTGTTTATGCAGCGCCAAATGTGAAATGATCGTGTCTCCATAACACTGGTAATAAATACAATGTTTCTATCCACAAGGATCCACTAAATGGGAAAATATTTCCTGTAACACTGGAATTGTTTACGGTGTTGAGAAGAAAATTGAAGGATAAAGGGTTTTGGGATTTTTCTTTTTTTTTTTTTTTTTTTTTTTGCGTTGGAAGCCTGTAAATGTTAACATCTCTCCTAGAATCAGTTTGTTCTGTTTAAAACCATTATAAATCATGTTTTACTTTTTAATTCCCCTGCAGACAGTGGATCCCGCAAGCACCAGTCAGGGATATTCGCTATACTGTGAAATGACAATGAATAATGCCACTTCCTAGATTGGAATAGCCAAACTGCAAAAAGTCTTAAGTCCTGCTGTCTCAAGTCTTCATGTTTATTTTTCCCTTGAACCAAATAACCCTTAAACATTACTCCTGCTGCACTGATGCACTTTTCCCTCTAAGAAAATGAGATCTTACATGTGTTATTTGTCAGTGAAGAGAGTCTGTCGTTGCATTTTTTTAATGAGACTGTACCCAGTATACCTGTCTGCGTCTTTCGACTAATCCACTTTGGAGAGAAAACGTTGTGTAACTTAAAATACAACGGGTTTTCTGCAGATTATACGAGTCGCTAGAAACCTGACTTTTGATTCTATAGAAACATTAAATGTTATTAAATAAAGAAGTGTATTGTTTATTTAATATGCTTACTGAGCTGTTATATTGTGGGCCATATTGTTTACAATTAGAGTGGGTTATTATTTATTGGGAAGATTTATATATACATACGGTAGTTTTCTAATATTCTTTTTAAAGGTGGTAAACTTTTATCATATTCATTTTTGACCCTTATGGGTACAAGTAGAGGTTTTAAATTCTCTCTAGACATACAACCGGAAAATTAATGTTGTTCTACGGCAGAGGACTGAATGGCCAATGGGAGATGAGCTAAGCAGTTATTCAGTCTCTGATTGGACATTAGCTATCCTGCCAGTCTGTCTAACCTCCTGTAAGTACTTACCTGATATCACATGTAGTTCCCATTCCTCTAGTAAGCCCCAGTTTAAAACCTAAAGGAATTTTGTCTTTTTCTGTCTTATTGCTATAGAAAAATTCCATTCCTCCATGACCTTTTGCACAGATTGTTAATTTTTCTTTACAAATCACCAGCATGTTCTGCAGCTAAAACACAAGTAAGTTAAGACACTGAAGAATTTAAAGGACCACTATAGTGCCAGGAAAACAAACTCACTATAGTGTTAATAGGTCCCCCCACCCTTATGGCCCGCCTCCCGCCAGGCTCTAGGGGGAGGAAGGAGTTAAATTCTTACCTTTCTCCAGCGCCGGACTCCCTCGGCGCTGGGGACTCTCCTCCCTCTTCTGCCGAATGCGCATGTGCGGCAAGAGCCGCACGCGCATTCAGCCGGTCCATAGGAAAGCATTCTCAATGATTTCCTATGGATGCTGGCGTCTTCTCACTGTGAAAATCACAGTGAGAAGCGCGAAAGCGCCTCTAGCGGCTGCCAATGAGACAGCCACTAGAGGCTGGATTCATCCATATGTAAACATAGCAGTTTCTCTGTTTACAACAGGCAGGGCTAACCCTAGATGGACCTGGCACCCAGACCACTTCCTTGAGCTGAAGTGGTCTGGGTGCCTATAGTGGTCCTTTAAGCCAGTGGGTAAAGAGTCGACTCAACCCCCTAGGGTAAAGCGGTTTCATCTATAATAAATATATGTTTAGTGTCAGGAAAACAAACTTGTTTTTCTGACACCATATAGTCCTCAGGGTCCCACTCCCGCTGGGCTGAAGGGATTAAAACCCCTTCAGCCACTTACCTTAATCGAGCACCGGGCTCCCTCTGTGCTGGGGAACTCTCCTCCCCCTCCGACGTCAGCTCCCGAGTGGAGCTGAATGCGCATTAAAAACGCCCATAGGAAAGCATTACTCAAGCATTACTCTGACTACCTTACACGTGGTCTGAGACCTTATATTGACACCCTTAAGCCATCCCTGACGAGCTAGTATTTTTATTTCAGATTTTTAGGCTTTTTCTGGTCTCTATATATGGCCTCAGTCTATATAGTTAATCACCAAGTGATAAAACAATGTCACCCATAAATGATCTGTAAAACAATCCAAGTTTGGTTTGATCTAACTCCGCACCATGTTTCGATTGTGGTCCGGCCCAAGCTTTGTGTGCCGCATCATTCTCGGAAGTGCAGAATGTAACCATCACTGCTTTAGTGAGTGAAACAATGTAACAATATAGTTTGCAGTCTAACTGACCACACTCCCTATCCCGGTTTTGCAGACGGGGGGAGGTAGCAGAGAAATCTACCGCGCCACGCAACAATCTAATTCTCTGTCACTATGTATCATCGTTCCACTCTGCAAGTGTTCTACCAGAGAGACTTTCACATCTTCTATTTACTTGTAAACTTATTTTTTAAACCTTTCCCCGTATTGCTTTAACCTCCAAATATTAATATATTATTGATGGTTTATAGATTAATATTTGATATACCGCCCCTCTATTTTTACAAAGTTAGGCTGTTTTAGGTCCGTGAGACAAAATACTAATAAAATCTAAGACTAATTAAACAAATCCTATAGCTCCCTATACAATATATAGATATACAATCTATGTATGAAATGGTGTCTTGCCAAGTCAGACTGTCTATGAATTAGGCGTGATACACCCAGGGTTATTCATGGAAATGTTGTTTTGCCCAAAGTAGCCAAACTGAAAAATTATCTTAATTTTGTTTCTGACAGTTTCTTCAAATCCCCACTGGGGGGCAACACTGATCAGGGGTTCCCGTAAAGCAAGCAGTAGATTGCACATTTCGGGGGGGGGGGGGGGGGGGAGGAAGGGATCTTCTCTGCAGAATGCAGCTTTGTGAATAATTCAGGGTTTTTGTTTGTGAATGTTCGGTCTGCGTGTTAATTGGATTTATGAGCTGTTTGTACCCTTGATTTTACATAGAGATAATGTGAATTTCATCCTTGTAGGATGCTCGATCGGTCATAGACTTTGTCTATGTGACATCACTTTTCCTGTACATGTAAACAGATTCTAACTAGAGACGTTTCTAACTTACCTGAATTGTTACACCATGTGCCTGAGACACCAACTTGAAATTCAATAAAAAAATGAATAGTTTCAACCATCTGACACATCTGGTCCTTGTTCTTTTATTTCCCTGGAGTGTGTGGAGTCTATCATATTCTGCTGATCGTTCATATGTACAGCGCTATGGAATCTGATGGCGCTATATAAAGAATACAATAATAATAATATGTGGATTTATTCAAATGTTTATCTTAGTTTTATTCGTAGCCAAGTGTAAATGCATATTATATAAAATATATGATGATTTATAATGAGAGGGTTCTATATAGGATATACGATAAGACTGATTTGTTTTATACTATAGAGAGATTGAGAAGGAAACATCTGACATTAAATATATGTATACAAAATGTAAGTTTGGCACTATTCCTTAGGATCGTACTTAAATGCTGTGACCAGGGTGCAAACCCGCGATAGAAATCATAAAGGTGCACACCTGGATTAAAAAATGTAAACTTAATTTATTGTGCAAAAAAAATATTCAAAGGATCGACGTTTCGCCCTCTATAAGGTCTTTCTCATGTGAAATGATATACCGTATATAACAATCTGGATTGCTTTTCCTTGAATGTAGTTTGTTCAGTTTTGAGACCCAGTGGGCTACATTTTGGGTGCTATAACACACGTGTTGATTGTAGTTGTTCAATGCTGATTAAATACCGTATACAATGTGTCTACACTTCGGTAAGGAACCCTATATTGCATTTTATTTTATGTTCACATGACACTTCTTATTTGGAGGTAGAGATATAATTAGAGGAAGAGAATGGTTGTCCCTGCAGCATTGAAAGTTGTTTGCTTGAAGCCAACACGTAAGTGTGCGTTCCTGGGTCGTCTTGCTCATGAAGTTGGATGGAAGTACCAGGCTGTGACAGCAATTTTGGAAGAAAAGCGGAAGGGAAAGGTCAAAATTCACTATGAGAAGAAGAAACTGGTCATGAAACTGAAAAGGCAGGCAAAGAAGAACATAGAGCGCAAAATCGCCAAGTATACCAATGTTCTAAAACCGTACGGCATCCGTGTTTAAATAAAGAAAACTATCCTGCTTTGGAATAAAACATATAAAAAAGTTTTAAAAAAAACTTTCAAAATGGTGCTGTCACTAGAAATGTACTTTGCATAACTCAACTTTAGACTAATCTTCATAGATTCATGTGTTTATGTAAATTTATAGTAATTTTTGCTGTAATTAAGACTTGATGGTGTGTTGGTTTTGAGGAGGTTTTTCGCTTCCTGTAGAGGCAGCAATTTTGGACCTGAATCATAGTTTTCAAATCCTCCTTTACTATTAAAACAAAAGCCCCAAGATTGATTATCATCATGCAATGTCCGCAGCCAATCAGAGACTGTAATTTGTGGGGCAGCTCTAGTGAGCTCGAAACGGTTTAGATGTTCGGTGGCCCAGGAAACCCGAAGCTTGGCTTGGAACTGTTCTCTGTATTCAAAGCATGAAACACATTTTAAAAATTATCAAAATAAGGTAGGTGCAATTTAAAAAACACACAAAAAGCTGTTTATTCATCAACGATTTCGGTGTCGGTGTCTCTAATTTTCTTCTTTGGTAATGCCACTTTAGCATTGTGTAGAACAGGATCCGACGACCGAGTTGTGCAGCCCATTAAGAGACCTATTCAATAAAGCATTCGCCTTATGCAGAGCCAAGTGGACTTGAGGCCTTTTAAAAACACATGCGGTAAGCAGTTGTCTGTCTCTGATTATTACAGGAAATAAACCACATTTGTAAATGGAGATTACTGTAGATTTGTCTGTAAACTTTAACGGTTGCTCACACAATCTGTGTTTTAAGTATTTCATGGATAACTTTGGATTAAAATTGGACAGTTCTCACTAAAACCAAATGTGAAATGTGAAAAGAGTTCTGACGGGGGAAAAAATATATACGTAAATTCTTTTATCAAATATTTACAGACCTAGCACCTAATCTCAAGGTTTTTATTCAAATAGCTTAAGATACTCTTAGGGGTGACGCGCAGGCCCGGTTTCATCTACTGTGCAATATATTGTAGCAAAGGTAAGAGATTAATGTTTTATTCAATATTTTTAATCTCCATATAAATCTGTTTCTTCACTACTTTTTGCCCAGGTGATATACGTATTCAAGTGTGATAATAACCCTTTAACTCCATCGTTTGTAGCTCCTCATTCCCGGAATGAGTGGATTGCCTCGGGGGCGGAAGGAATCGTTACACAAAAGAGCCGGTCCAAGAGAGATCATTTGTTCGTTTTTGCCTCAGGCTTGTTCCATGGGTTTTGAGGATGATGTCAAGGTAAAAACAAACTAAAATAAACCAAAGGTACGTGACAGGAAAGAATGAGCAAATCTTTTCCCGTCAGCTGACAATCCGTAAATTAAGACCCAACATGAGAGCGGCAGAGAGCTTCTCAGTGAGTTCCTGTATCGCCCCTAACCTGGGGCTTTAATAAATCCTGGATACTAACCAGACCAACTGAACATGGCTGACAGTAAGCCCGCAGCGCCATGAGTCATATCCACTAAGCAGTGTTAGAGAATGCCAGGCACTCTCTGAGCACAAAATATACACCTTAACCTTACTGTTTAAATGCGTTTCTTCTAAAACTGATGGCTCCACGATCCAGCAGTATTAAAACCAGGTCATTGCTTTACATGCGGTCTGGACTGAACCTCAGAATCATAGGAGTAAGTAAGTGACCACCAGATTTTGAAAATAACCCCGAATACCTTCAGGCAGGTAATGTAGGCCAGTGGAATCTAAACACGTTTCATTACGTATTTTCTTGTTTGTGTGTAATGTGAGAGAACCGCCATATTAACTGTGTGGACTATTTAACTGTTTAGCCACACCCACTGACAGATTAATTCAGACCAATAAGGTTGCTGCAGGCCGCGTTCTGCCCTCGTGGTTGAACCGTTAATACTGAGAACGGATAGGTTATAGAAATATTAATTGAAGGGTGGATTGTCAGGAATTCAAAGTAAATTTAGGTCAAAGTTTTTCCAGTCTAGCTATTTTGAATATAAAATATATCACAGTTTTTGTATAAAGCCCAGTGAATGTACTTTCCATATTTGTTTATCTCCAGGTCTCCATATTTGTTTATCTGTTTATCTCCAGGTCTCGGGGCTTTCGGTTTATTAGGTATCTATATCTGAACCACCGCTCGGTGTAATAATATCAATAAATCAGAATTACGTGAATTTGCAAAGTCCTTTCGATGGAATAGTTTGGTTTTTTTCTTTGTATTTGGCCCAGTAATGGACACACACGCTGTCTGAATTTTCCTGGAAGTTGGTATTTGATCTTCTCAGTGCCAAGGTGAATGAGGCATTATAGCTGTGACAGTAAAAGGGTTAATATAGTTTGGATTTTTCGAAAGCATTAGAGACAGATTCCCTTCTAGCTGAGGTGTCCATGTAAGATAACAGTGCCTGCAGAATTAAACATGTCTGAACAAGCCTACCTTGCCCTCCGTAGCTTACACTCTCACGGTAGGACCTCTGTTTCCCATTTTTAGGTTTTAGTCCATGAGTTTAACCTCTTCCTCAATAATGTTCAACATCTAGGGGTAAAGATATCGTGGTTCATGATTTAACAACTCCTACACTTTTAGACACTGTACAGCGCTCCTCAATATGTTGGTGCTATTGAAGGTGGGGAGAATATTTGAAAAAAGTAATGGCTCAGCTGTCGGGAATAGTTACTAAAGCAGTGTATGTGTTCTGATCTCCTGGTTGTCAAGACAGTGACCTGTAGATGGTGTTTTCTAACTGCGCGGGCGCCTCTCCGGCCCACGTCTATTAGGGCAGTCGCCATTCTACGATTAAACTAGCTGCGCTGGTAGATGAAGGATATTTGAAGGATTTTTCCACTTTGGCTTACACTTTGCAATTCATTGGCTTATTCTCCTTTATTTCATGTCTGGTGGATAACCCCGCATACACCTCCACCACGTTATCCGTTTATTGGACCCGGTTACAGCAGTGAGGGCAGGGAGCAATGCGTTTAAAGTCTCTCTCTAATTGGACGGTTTATTTTAATAGTGTTACACTCTCATCCCTTTATGTCACTGAGTGCCTGGGAGGAGAGCAGTCATGGGGTTAGAATTAGGGAAATCATGTTTTATTCACTAGAAGACTGGGGGGGTCAATACTTTCTATATGTGTTTTTTTTTTCAGTGGGTTTTAACACTAGTTCCATACTTCTCTACTGATGGATTTACCTGGAGGACAAGAAATGGTTTCACAGATCTTTATTGCTCTCCATCACACCTTAAAATGCAGGCAGCCATTGTTCCTCACATAAAGAAACTGTCAGTGAGCTGATCACTTGTTAACAGACAGAAGGTGCTAACCTCAGTTGGGGAACAGCTGCAAATGGATAATTGTCAGATCAACAAATGGAAGTGTTGATATAGCCCTTCTTCACACCTCTGCCACATGTCACGTCCTTAGAATAACCGTGCTCAGTCTGCCATATCCCCTTCCAGGCCCATTTAACAGCAATATACCCCGTCACTTCCCATTTGCAGGGATTGTATTCCCAGAGCGCGTGTTGACTTAGTATCCATTTCTTCAAAATTGTGTTGAAAAATGTCCCCAACATACACTGTCTTTGGCCAGCTCTACAAATAAAGCCTAATGGGGAAAAGGGAAATCAGGGTGTGATGAACGGTACCCACTCTTAAAGGGGCGCCTTCATTTCTCTGGAAAATACATCATTTAATAAAATATGAAAAATCTCTTATAGCCTTTATTAACCTTTTTATCATGAGATGCTTAGTTTTCTTTTAAATGTACAATAAAGATTTAGCGATTAATGTCACAATCTAGTTCAGTCCTGGCACAGCCTGGCGCACATTACGTTGGAGGAGGAGCGACAGATACATTGTTTCATGTCTTCTTTTCTCTCTGTGCTCTCTCTATACTGACTGCCAGGTGCAAAGGGCGGAGCTTATAACAATGATTGACAGGGAGCTAAGATGGAGGTGGCTCTCTCTATACTGACTGCCAGGTGCAAAGGGCGGAGCTTATAACAATGATTGACAGGGAGCTAAGATGGAGGCGCCCAGTTGCAGAATAGTAAGGTACCGATTTTGTTTGATTTTTCGTACCTCACAATACATTTCTGTTAAATAAAAGGATAAGTAAATATAGTTTTAGAAATACTATCAAAAGACAATCCTCCTTTAATATAAATAGTGTGGAAACGGGAGGGTAGGAAGATATAATAAATTATAACAGCCCTCTTAGGTTTATTAAAGTTTATTAAAGTGGTTTTGATGCAAGGAAGTTCTCCGTTTAAATATCTATTTTACGTCCTTATTTTTCCATGACTTTTATCTTTAGCCCCCCCCCCCCCCCCCCCCCCAGTCATGTCATATTAGAAAGGCCTTCCCACTGAGCCATGAAATTAGGCTAAACTGACCGATTTCCTTCACCAGGAAGAAGAAACGTCTCTGCCCAAAAAACGGGAATAATCATCTTTTTTTAAGGGAGGTTATCATTATGACTGGAGCATACAGAAGGAAGTGGGTGAATCAATTCTGACGCGTTTCGTGCCTACTACCGGCTCTTCATTGAGCAGTCCAAGTACTTGTCATGCGTGAGTGCACCCCCAGCCCTGTACAGGGCGCCAGACAGGGCACAGTGCTGCGTGTGAGTGAGGTTACCACCCAGCCGCTGTAAATGGACGAGGATATTCAGTGGAAAACTCGACTTAGCCGTATAATGTCGGTTGCAACAGGGTGGAGCCCGTATGCCATCGCTTTAGATCAGTGGTAGTCAACCTTTTTCTACCTACCGCCCACTAATGCATCTTTTTGGTTGAAAAAATTTCCTTACCGCCCACCAGTTTTCGCGCAAATGCAGAATATTTTTTAGAAAGGAGGGTGTTTTAAAAAAAATAAATGTACGTACATTTATCTTTTTATTTCTACTTAATGCAGGTTTATAAGGTTTTTAACTTTATAAAGTTTAATGAGAAAACAATAAAGTAAATTGAAATTACCTTTACTAGTGATTAATGAGATCCTTGCGGTTGATGCTGTGAGACTAAATATTTGATATCTGGTTCGATTTTCGTAAGGAACAAACGAAGGTCTCTTTCAGTGATATTCAGACGACTTCTCTGTTTGCGCATAATATGATTTCTCATTTGTGCGCCAGCTCATCTCCTCTCCCTCCTCAATTCCCCTCCCCACTTTTTTTCCCTTTTTTCTATTTTTTTTAACTTTCCTTGTAGCAATGCCCAGTAGGAAGGTTGAGCTAGGTAGCCCACTTACTATAGTCCACTATAACAGACAGGCACACATACAAACACACACACACGACACCCATACAAGACACACACGACATACAAGACACACACAGACACACACACACATACAGACACACACACACACATATACAGACACACACGACACATACATACACACATACATACACACACACACAAGACACACATACACACGACACATAGATACACACGACACATACATACACACGGCACACATACAGACACACACAAAGACATACATACCAACAGACAGTCACACATACATACACACACATAAGACATACATAGACACACACACATGCAGACACACACACACACACACACAAGACATACATACATACAAACACACACACATTATATTTAAGTCACCCTCCTGTTTCCTACCTTTTAGATTCAGGAGGGTGACTTTCCCTGGGGTCCAGTGGTGGCTCAGGTGGATGGGAGTCAGAGTTCCCACTCTGACTCCCTGGTCTTCCTCCCGCGCGGCTCTCAGTGTTAGCTGGGAGGAGTGACGTGCAGTCACTTCCTCCCAGCTCTGTGGGGGCCCGGTTGCACTGTTAAAGCGCCCAGCGCTGACCGGGCCCCCTCACAATCCACATCCATCGGGTGGCCCTGACAGCATGGGCCACCCGATGGACCCCTCCATATGCGGCCCCGGGCCGCAAATGGTCACGGCGGTACCCAGTCGCAGGGGTACCGCCGGCTCCCACCCGCCCGCCAGGTCGTCAAAACCTGGAAATCCCTACCGCCCACCTGGAATCCTAAAACGCCCACTAGTGGGCGGTAGGGACCAGGTTGACGACCCATGCTTTAGATAAACAGAAATGAAAGTACACAGAAAAGAAAGAGGGAAAAAAATGAAAGGGGATCTGTCGCTTTCTGTTGATTTTTTCTGTGCACATTTTCCAATGTCCCCCAAATGTGCTGGGTGAGGGGGCCGCAGGATGTAGAGGTAGGTAGCTGGGATTAAGCGCAGGTAACTTGTTTTTCTTTGTTTTTTTACTATATATTGGGGCTGATGTGTACTGTAGTCATTGCTGCCGCCCAGCGATGGGAGTGAGCACAGGACTTATCTTTCTGCATTCGTAGCTGGGATTAGACAAACGTTAACAGCGGAGCTCCGCCTCTTGTCAGCTTTTGTCAACCTCTGGTTTATTTATCAGACAAAGTAGTCTCTACCAATATCCTGGATTGCGTTGGAATTCCTGTGAAATCGATCGGTATTTCATGAAGAATTTATCTCTGAACAGTGACAAATCCGCTTTAAGTAAATTTTCAGTTACATCATCCTGGAACCGCTACAATACACTGCCCACAAACTCAACTACTGCACTCTACTACTAGCCAAGGAGATCAAACTAGGGACTGTCCCTGGCAATCTCAGTCACTGTGCAGGTATAGGGATAGAATAAACCTCATGAATGCCTTCTCTCTACTAACACATTGTGATTGATACATTGCTGATTATACATTTTATCTAAATGGGGAGTGTTAAACCTCAGAATGTGCAGAGTAGCTTTAACCCTTTCATGACATAAAGGAAATGTTACAATCACACAGGGTTCATTTTTCAGGATTTTACCTTTTTTTTCTGCCCTGATTTTGGAGAATTTTTGTTTATTTCTGGACTTGTAGCAATTATCAGGTTTTAACAAACTCTATGTGACAGTTTAAAAAAGACAGCTATCTGTGACCTTTAATGCAGTGCCCCTGCACTGCTAGTCCCACTAATACAGAGGTTGCAGCTTCATCAGGTCTTCCAAGTGCTGCCTGCAGAGTGAACCTGTTTCTTTAGGACCCAGAGGAAAAGTCCACAGGATTGGAGTAAATGCTGTGTCCCCTTGTGAGAGCCTCAGATACAGAGAGAACTGGAACTGGAAGTCAGACTAAGATCTACAAGTGGTAAGATTGCAGCCAGGCTCTGTGCCCCTTTATTTACTAACATCTATTAGGGGGAGCAAAGTACATTTAAAGTCAGAGTACCCCAATCAGCTTTCCACTGGGACTCCCCAGATGTAATATTAATCCTGCTAACACATTCCTGGGGTTCAGGCTAGGGTAGGGACTTTGGAGTGCTGCTGCAGAAACTGGTTGTGGAGGGCTTAAATGGGGGGGATTCAGCACACAGCTTGGAAAAAATATTTTCCTATGAATTTGGCTGCAGCTCCCACACAGTCAGGGGTCTTGGAAGGGGTTTACAAGGGAAGGCAGCTGTGTAAAAGTAATGTGTGACCTGCACCCCAGGGTAACAAGGCAGGGTAACAAGGCAGGGGTAGGTCTGCTAAAACAGAATAGATTTTAATTTCCTCTGATATATGGTATATGCAGTGATTATTGTTATAAAGTTATAGTTAATAACAGATCAGGAGTAGATCAATCAACATTTATAGAGCACTAACATATATGTTACAAAATGTGTCCCATTTACACATAGAACATACAGAATACATTGTTACATGTTAAAATAGAATGTTTATAATCTGATGTGTTATATGTTTCAATACAGGATGTTTATCATAAACTGTTATATGTTTAAAGGCAGAGTGTTTACGATAGAATGTTATGCTTTAAACAGAATGTACAGAATGGAATGGTAAAAGGTTTAAGGACAGAATGTACAGAATGGAATGTAACATGTTTAAAGACAGAATGTATAGAATAGAATGTTTTTTATTTTTTTTTATTTTTTTAGAATGCACATAAGTGTTTTAAGACACAATGTATAGAATAGAATGTTACATGTTTCACAATAGAATGTTATTGTTTAATTACAGAATGTACTAAATAGAATGTTACATATCTCACAATAGAATGTAATTAATTATAGAATGTACAGAATAGTAAGCTGCATGTTTTAAGATAGAATGTACAGAATAGATTGTTACATGTTTCATTATGGAATGTACAGAATAGAATGTTACATTATAGAATGTTATGCTTTAAAACAGAATGTACAGTATGGAATGGTAAAAGGTTTAAGGACAGAATGTAAAGACTAGAATGTTACATGTTTAAAGACAGAATGTATAGAATAGAATGTTTATTTTTTAGAATGCACATAATAGATACAATGTATAGAATCGAATGGTATTGTTTAATTATAGAATGTACTAAATAGAATGTTACATGTTTTACTATAGAATGTACAGAATAGAATGTTACATGTTTCATTATGGAATTACAGAATAGAATGTTACATGTTACATGTTTCATTATAGAATGTACAGAATAGAATGTTACATGTTTCATTATGGAATGTACAGAATAGAATGTTACATGTTACATTATGGAATTACAGAATAGAATGTTACATGTTACATTATGGAATGTACTAAATAGAATGTTACATGTTTTACTATAGAATGTACAGAATAGATTGTTACATGTTACATTATAGAATGTACAGAATAGAATGTTACATGTTACATTATAGAATGTACAGAATAGAATGTTACATGTTTCATTATAGAATGTACAGAATAGAATGTTACATGTTACATGTTTCATTATGGAATTACAGAATAGAATGTTACATGTTACATGTTTCATTATAGAATGTACAGAATAGAATGTTACATGTTTCATTATGGAATGTACAGAATAGAATGTTACATGTTTCATTATGGAATGTACAGAATAGAATGTTACATGTTACATGTTTCATTATAGAATGTACAGAATAGAATGTTATATGTTTCATTATGGAATTACAGAATAGAATGTTACATGTTACATTATGGAATGTACAGAATAGAATGTTACAAGTTTCATTATAGAATGTACAGAATAGAATGTTATATGTTTCATTATGGAATTACAGAATAGAATGTTACATGTTACATTATGGAATGTACTAAATAGAATGTTACATGTTTTACTATAGAATGTACAGAATAGATTGTTACATGTTACATTATAGAATGTACAGAATAGAATGTTACATGTTACATTATAGAATGTACAGAATAGAATGTTACATGTTTCATTATAGAATGTACAGAATAGAATGTTACATGTTTCATTATGGAATTACAGAATAGAATGTTACATGTTACATGTTTCATTATAGAATGTACAGAATAGAATGTTACATGTTTCATTATGGAATGTACAGAATAGAATGTTACATGTTTCATTATGGAATGTGCAGAATAGAATGTTACATGTTTCATTATGGAATTACAGAATAGAATGTTACATGTTACATGTTTCATTATAGAATGTACAGAATAGAATGTTACATGTTTCATTATGGAATGTACAGAATAGAATGTTACATGTTTCATTATGGAATGTACAGAATAGAATGTTATATGTTTCATTATGGAATTACAGAATAGAATGTTACATTATGGAATGTACAGAATAGAATGTTACATGTTTTACTATAGAATGTTACATGTTACATTATAGAATGTACAGAATAGAATGTTACATGTTTCATTATAGAATGTACAGAATAGAATGTTACATGTTTCATTATGGAATGTACAGAATAGAATGTTACATGTTTCATTATGGAATGTACAGAATAGAATGTTATATGTTTCATTATGGAATTACAGAATAGAATGTTATATGTTTCATTATGGAATGTACAGAATAGAATGTTACATGTTTCATTATAGAATGTACAGAATAGAATGTTACATGTTTCATTATGGAATGTACAGAATAGAATGTTACATGTTTCATTATGGAATGTACAGAATAGAATGTTATATGTTTCATTATGGAATTACAGAATAGAATGTTACATGTTACATTATAGAATGTACAGAATAGAATGTTACATGTTACATTATAGAATGTACAGAATAGAATGTTACACATTTCATTGTCTAGTACTTACTCTGTTTAAACACTAACAGGAATGGCTTAGTCACCTCTCAGACTAGGAAAGGATCCCCCAGTGATCTGTAATATAATCTGCCGCGGTTGTTTATATAGTTTTAATAAGTATCACCTCTTTTTACATAAATCCTGGATCTATTCGGGTTTAATTGAGAGGGGGTCACAGGGACAGCTAGTTGGATTAATATTAATTATTCAGGATCCTTACCATCCTTCGAATTGTGATTTGATTTGACTTTTTCGTATCTAAACAGCAGCCTAATTTTTATTATTATTATTAATTCCCAATCATATAATTGTAATATTTTATTTTGCATTTAAAACAGAAAAATGGAAATTCATGCATTAAACGTTAAATGTCTAATTAAACCCTCCATTCTCCATCCCGTGGCATTTTAAGGGTTACTTCTGCCAGTCCAGCGGGCACTGTGCCACCACGCATGCAGTTGTTTGGTCTGTTGGCAGGGATGTGGTGGATGGCAGACTGTGGCACTCATTAGTCAGTATGGGTCTCTGAGCCAGCTACGCTGCTTTACAGGGAGATATCCCCTCCCTCCAGCCCCCCTCTAGCTAAGTACATTGTAATTGGAGAACTTTTTTTTTTTTAAACTTTTGGTCTGTAGCCAAAATCAAACTTACTGTCTCAGATTGCCTTTGTTTCTCCCACCCCTAGCTAGAAAGCTATTAAAGAGGGATAGAGAGTGGGGGGATGGGAGTGGTCCTAGGGGGGAGGTGAGAGGCAAGGCTGATTTTGGATGGGGTGGAGGGTTGGGTAACAGGAGGGTATACTGATGATTCCCAGATGTTACCATACAGTATAGGAAGGAATCCCGATCTCCAGGCTAAAACTTCTAGCAGAACAAAGAGATTCATTGACTTCAGAGCAGGCTATCCTGCTAGTTGGTGGGGGGGTGATTAGTCTTACAGCTGGAGGGTCTGATTCACATCACAGCTGGCTGTTGGAGGTGCAGAGAATTGTTAGGAAAGGGTTCGCTGGCAGATGTTTTATAAAAAGGGCTTCAGGTTGTTGTTTTTTTTGTCAGTTGTCCCTTTCATGGATTCGGCCAGAGATGGACCAAGCATCTCTGCTTCTACAGAATGTCTTGGGCTCCAGAGTAATGATTGACAGCTCAGTGTAACAAGGTGTTCTGTAGCAGCTCTATGGTTTTATGTGACCAGTCTGTGCCATATAGGAGATGTCCTATAATTTACACGGACCTAACTCTGCCAAGCAAGAAGAAAAAAATGGTCACTTCTCTCCCAAATTCCAGTCACAAAATTCCAGTTGACAGTTGGATATATTTTTCATGCAGAGCGTGTTGGATCGCCATTTTGGCTGAGCGTCCTTAAATTCCCCTGCTGTACTGAAACACAATTTGTATTACCCCCAGTCTGACTTTAATGTACAAATAATTTGGAATAACTCCAAAGGGTCCTATTCACTAAACAGTGTGATTCAGAGCATTGACGTTTAATTCAAAACAGCAGAAAAAGGCATCTTTCCTCCAAACTGTTATTTTGGCCCGAAATTGTAATGTTCATTTTACACCGAAGATGGCTTTGTGTCTGGCGGTTTTCGTGTTACGTGAATTCACCAAAGGAAATTGCCATCCATCATACACTGTGTTCAGGGCCAAGTCTCGCAGTAATAGACGCAGGGTAGTATTTCTTTTATTTAGTTACATGGTAGTATAACCTTTCACACAACTCTAATTCTGCTTCTCATCGAAAAGAAGGTGAAAAGCCCAATTGGACGGAATTCCTACTTTTGCCCCAAAAAATTTTCAAATGAGAATTTTTTTTCTTATTTCTAAAATTTCAATCAGATTTGTCTCATTGTATCAATAAGCTGATAGAAGTCCGTAGCTAAACTTTGATATGTTTTGTAAGATCCTTGTGTTAAATGACGTGGGTGCTGAACTTTAATTTTCTTTGTGAAGACCTAATGATCCACCTCTTTAAGGAATTTACTGATGGTAATAATGACTAAACCGATGATGTCATTATCGTGAGCAGCGAAAGGATTGGGGGCACACCCGAGACCTGCATTTTGCATGAAAGGTGCTGCCGCAGTGACATTGGGGTACTTTGAAAGTAGTGGTGGGCTTAACAACATATGGCCATGAATGATACTCTAACCGCAGAGAATGTTTGCAAATCTCTTCTGAAGGTACACTTTGTGAACTTCAGAAAAAATATATAATGTATAAAATATTATAACGTTATCTTTCTCCAAACGGGACCGACAGCTCTCTATGGATGAATGTGAAGGACTTGTCTGATCCTGCCCAACCCCTACTCGAGACAGGGCAGATACTGAACTTTTTATTTTTTATACAAGATTGATCAGGTCTCCAACAACGTTAATTTAGTCGACTAAAACTAACAATTCAAATGACTAAAATACAACTAACACTAAAACTTTTTTTTTTTTTTGTCAAAAGAATACGACTAAAATTAAACCGAAATTTTCCGCCAAATTTACACTGGTTTCCAAAATACTGTCCTTCAACACCAGGTACTGTGCCTGGACACCTCCAACACCCTACCCCATCTCCAGCCTTCCAGTAACTGAATTCTCTCTCTGGGCCTCCACATCACCTAGTCCTTCCTCCAGACTTTCAATATCCATATTCTTTCGCTGGGCTTTCAACACCTTGTTCTCACTCTAGGCCTCCAGTACACAGGGATCTTTTTGTACTTCCATCGCTCTGTCCTGCCTCTGGGCCTCCATCAAGCTGTCCTCTCTTTGGGCCTCCATCTAGCAGTCCTCTCTCTGTACCTCCATCAAGCGGTCCTCTCTCTGGGCCTCCATCAAGCTGTCCTCTCTCTGGGCCTCCATCAAGCTGTCCTCTCTCTGGGCCTCCATCGAGCTGTCCTCTCTCTGGGCCTCCATCGAGCTGTCCTCTCTCTGTGCCTCCCTCTAGCGGTCCTCTCTCTGTACCTCCATCAAGCCGTCCTCTCTCTGTACCTCCATCAAGCGGTCCTCTCTCTGGGCCTCCATCAAGCTGTCCTCTCTCTGGGCCTCCATCAAGCCGTCCTCTCTCTGGGCCTCCATCAAGCTGTCCTCTCTCTGGGCCTCCATCAAGCTGTCCTCTCTCTGGGCCTCCATCAAGCTGTCCTCTCTCTGGGCCTCCATCAAGCTGTCTTCTCTCAGCCTCCTTACCAAAGTCACTCTCTGGACTTCCATCATTGTGAAGGGGGCAGTTTAATCTAAATAATGCAGCTAGTATTTGCCAAAAGCCTCCATTACATTCTAGCTGATCCATGTTGTATCTGCTCACAAAAATCCTTTTTCACAGTTTAACAACATTCCCCTGCCCCGCTTTTTATTTTTTGCAATTGACTAACAGAGGTAGTCATTAAAAAAGGCTCACAAATCACAAAGAAGCCAACCCGTTCATTGGGTTCTGCTAGAATTACGATTAGCATTAAATCCAGTCGTAATTCAATGATAATATTGTTCAAAACCGGTCGAATAATCTTTGACTGGGTTTTTCGGATAGAGTGTTACAGAGGCGAAAGTTTGGAACCTTCGCAGTGAAAATTAGCAAGAGAGAAATGTGTCTTAACAGAATACCTTTACTAAAATGTCAAACCATCTCGTTTGAGGGAGGGCGCGTGTGACTGCGTGTGGCGGTCCTGCCGGTGGAAATTGATGTAAAGATTGGGGGCCACGGGTAGGAATTGGCACAGTCCCAGCTGCCTGAAATCTTCCTGTAATAACCGTACTCTTTGCATTCCCCGCCAGAGATTTGTTAACTTATTTTGGGTCTGGTGATTTTTTTTTTTTACAAAGCTCCAGACTGAATTCTTTTCTTTCTTTTTTTTTTTTTCTTGTTCACTAGAAATGTCTGCTCTCTTTTTCCTTGGCCTCTTCCCACTTTTAGATGTATTTAATGGCTGTTAGCAAAGTTTATAGCTATGTTTCTTGGGCCAAAGTTGAGTAAAAATATTTCAGGATTGGGCAGGGGCTTAACCGCAGGACGGAGCGGACGCCATTTCTCATGGCTCCCGAGATACACAGCCAAATCCCTTTACAATTGAGGGCATCACTGCCCATCCGACTGCCATGACCCGCAGAATCACCTTGGGGGCGACGTACGGAGACAGTACATGCCTTTTTTTCCCAGCAATCCGGGCTGAAACGGCGGAAAAAAAAGGCTTGCGTCCTACTACCTTCTTCCAAGCCTCGTACTGGAGGAGTGGCAGAATCCGTTCCAGTGACTGGACGCAAGAGCAAAGACAGCTGCAAACACTGCGTCGAGAATTCTACCTGAAATGTGGAGGTGATCTCAAAGACCTGGACAGCATATATTGCACTGATACTCTATCCTCGGCAGAGGAAGCTCCAGCCCTATTTGGGAAACTGGGACTATCCGCACCTCCTGATGACTCAGCCAGCACCCACACCAAGGACCTACCACTGTAGTCCCCTTCACCCCATGACGCCAAGAGGAAACATGGAATGGGACATGACTGATTACCTGGACACAGCTCACACGAACAACCAAGGGCCACATCCTCACTGTTTTGGTTCATTTACTTTGTTACAAGTTTGTATTACTGTTTGATATGCTTGCCAATGCCTGCCTCACTATCAGGGTTTTCTCGAGTCAGGGAACACAGGTGGGGAGCTACAATCCACGACCCCGCAAGCAAGGGAGCCTGCTTCAACGTTTAGCTATCTGTTAGCATAGAATTATGAGTAAGTAGTGAGATGTTTAGGCCATTTGCTCAGACATCGCATTTCCGGCTAGGAGCATCTAGGTAAGTAATATTTATCAATGTTAGGGTATAAGAATTGTAGCTTCTGGATAAGGCCACGCATTATAAAAGTTCAAATAACAATAACAACAAGCTGTGATACCACTCGGTAGAAACTGTAAGACATAATGTGAAAAACAAAAAGGAGCATACATTTCTGCTCATAAGACATGAGCTGTGATCACACAGATACTTCGCCAGCCGGGAGTCACCCAACACCACAGGTAGGCCAGAGTGCTAAGCCAGTCTCTATGTCAGGTAGATTTCTTCTCTTCATCTCCGCGCATGTATGAACCATTTTTATCTCCTCAAAAACAGAATTCCAATTGCATCCAATCAGTTTCCTAACAAGATAGTTGTAACGTGTGCGTTTGTTTTAAACAAACTGCGATTTGTCTACATAGTTGGGCGATTTGTCTGTATTCCGTAACTCTGAAATATTAAATGAATGAATCCCGAAACAATCGAAGTGGCCAGTGGACGAACTGTTTGTTTTGTGATTTGGAATTCTGTCCATGGCGACCAATAAAAAAAGATGATTGATGGAAGTTCTAGTTGATGGTTCTTTCCTTGTGTTGGTTACAAGCGTGATGACTTTTCGTCCAATCGAATGCTTCTTGTTGTGGGCAGACATGCCTGCGTGGAATCCACCACACTCCATTAATGGAATGAGAAGCACAGAATCCAATACTTCTTAAGGAGAAGCATTGGAAGCGACACTGGGCATGTGCCCGAGTAACAAGCTGAGTGACAGCTCAGGCCACCGTTCGAACGCGCTGAATGTGAAGACTCTAAAGTAGATCTTCAACATGCCCTCAGTGGCCGTCAGCCTGACAAGAAGTGTGATCCTAAAAACATAATAATTGCTGTTTCTCTCATAGCTGGAGGGAAATGTTGGGTCACTGCACCAGGACCACTTCATTTAGATGGTTCCGGTGTTCAGAGTGTCCCAGTCTTCCCAGTACATCTCATGTTGCATTCAGTCGCCGGACATATGTTGCCTTCTTTCTCTTCCTCAGTATCGTTCTACTTCCTCATCTCATTCAGTACTGTTTTCTAACCATCGTCTATGTTGCTAATTTGTGCGATATGTTTATTTCACGATGTTCGGTATATTGTTTTCTGCACCCCTTCAATGATACAAAAACTTTGAATAAATGTCAGTTTAAAAAGCAAAGTCAAAGAATAAAACCCCCCACAGATTTTGGAATAGTCGGTGTATGACGTTATGGGTTTCGGCAGGGACGTATCACCATGCTCGGTGAGGAATAAGGTCTGTTCACTGGACTGGACTGAATTGGTTTGACTTGTCCGCAACAATCTGACTCAAGCTGACTCTGCGAGTTTCGGCCACTTAAAAGGAGCACGGCAGGAATTCTTCCTGACGCAGAGAATGACTCCCGCCCCAGAAACGCGGGTCAACTTCGGTCATGTGTAAACGCTTCCAGCCTGTCATAAAATCTGGAAAAATACCACCATTGCCGCTTGCCGTTACACTACTGGTGGCATCACTCACCAATGTCACACAACGACAAATCACACAGTGACTGACTGCTTCTTATAACTGGGAATAGTTATACGGGTACATCAATCTTACATCCCATGAAGGAGCTAAAATCCCATGTAAAATGTTATTATAAAGCGCCAACATATTCCACAGCGCAGTACAGTCAATGAGTTATAGTTAGACATACCAGTATACAAGGATCAGTGTGCTCGGCCTGTGGGCCTGTAATCTACCCCAGTGAAAGGGGTTTAATACACTAATTTTTCTATCATCATACGGAGTTATTTAACCCTATCATGCCACTCTCAAGGACACCATGTCACAAAGACTCAGCCAGATTATAGCGACCCGCGAATCTTTAATAATATCACTTGAGAAAGGCTTGTGTGAGAACTGAAACATTGCTTTATGTGACATAAACCCCTTAAGGACACATGACATGTGTGACATGTCATGATTCCATTTTATTCCAGAAGTTTGGTCCTTAAGGGGTTAAAGAGCCCTTTACACCTCCTGTGTGTCCGATACTTTCTGTTTCTCATTTTTGGGTGACTGTCACCTTAAATAATCTTTCCAGAAATCAGGTTTAAAACAATGCAGTGCAAATAGAAATAGGTTTAACGGGATTCCCAGGTTTGAGATCTTTCCTGTGTTTCAGGGTGGAGGCCGCCATCTTGTAATTACATCACGGATTTTAAAACCACAGTAACCATTACTGATAAAAATCAAAAACCAAAGGCTGCAGAGATCATGTGATGTTTGCAGCCAATCCAAGTCTGTGATTTGCATAATGTCTCCCAGCATTCCACTGTGCCCAAACCTTGATGGAAATGCTTTGACTTTTTTAGTACAAAAAACCTGCTGGAAAAATGATCAGCACAAAGCATCCACCATTTATAAGCTACTATTCAATGGGGCAGAGACCCGGTTTGTCGCTTGGTCCTTTTAAGATTCTCCTTAAGGAAAATGCTGATCCCTTTAAAACCTAAGATTTCAAATTTATTTTTTATTTTTTAAGGAAAATCTTACTTACGGGTTAATTTGTTGAGAATACTTTGTGGAGCAGCGATTGCGAGAATTCACAAATCCATTTTTGTGCAGTATGTTTTCCATGATGCTTAGCGAGCCTTAGAAGGAACATTGGGTGCTGGTAGATATAGACAATGTATCAAATTATATTCCATAAAATGTATAATCGATAATCATCTTTAAAATGACTGTATCGACGTGCAATGAATGTGAGTTGTCCCTTTAAAGTCGTTTTTTTGGGTATGATGATATACGTTGTACTTCCTTATAACACAAGTATTTGTTTCTGACTGTTGGTAGGTGAGCTATGATAACATGTACTGCAGTTTCTTCTCAATAAATGACTGCCTGCTATGGCAGCTTTATTAATATAAACGCTAATTTACCATAATTTAGAATGTGCTTCACTGAAAGATTATTGAAGAAAACTCCTGGAATTGAGCAGAACTGATAAGGAAAATGCTAATTTAAGGTCAATGTAGCAGCACTGGGAAAAAAGGCAAATTTGGGGATTAAATATCCATCTTTATCATGTTAAAAATTGCAATTTCCTGGTAAATTCTCCCCAGTTCAATGAATAACCCCGCAGGTGTAATGTCTGGACTTGGAGACGGTTTGTGTCTGCGAGTTTTGCACCTTTGTCACAATGTGTATTTGTTTTTTTCCAGAATCGTTTTGGGGCCCGCTTATCTGTCATCATGAAATTTGTGTGCCTGTTTGTGTTCTGCTTGCACGGTGAGTGACTCCCCTTTACACACACTCCTTCTCTCTGCTGCTCTTTAAAATATAAAATATTATCTACACAGTTCATACCTCCCAAGTGTCCCTATTTAGGGCCCAAATCCATCTGTCTCTATTTTCTCTCCTAATGTTCATCTTTTCTCAGAGCTCCATATTGTTGTTGTGTCTGAGTGTATAACAGAGCTCCACAGCAATAATACTCCCAGTAATGTGTCTGTGTGTATAACAGAGCTCCACAGCAATAATACTCCCAGTAATGTGTCTGAGTGTATAACAGAGCTCCACAGCAATAATACTCCCAGTATTGTGTCTGCTTGTATAACAGAGCTCCACAGCAATAATACTCCCAGTAATGTGTCTGAGTGTATAACAGAGCTCCACAGCAATAATACTCCCAGTAATGTGTCTGAGTGTATAACAGAGCTCAGCAGCAATAATACTCCCAGTAATGTGTCTGAGTGTATAACAGAGCTCCACAGTAATAATACTCCCAGTAATGTGTCTGCTTGTATAACAGAGCTCCACAGCAATAATACTCCCAGTAATGTGTCTGAGTGTATAACAGAGCTCCACAGTAATAATACTCCCAGTAATGTGTCTGAGTGTATAACAGAGCTCCACAGTAATAATACTCCCAGTAATGTGTCTGAGTGTATAACAGAGCTCCACAGCAATAATACTCCCAGTAATGTGTCTGAGTGTGTAACAGAGCTCCACAGCAATAATACCCCCAGTAATGTGTCTGAGTGTATAACAGAGCTCCACAGCAATAATACTCCTAGTAATGTGTCTGTGTATAACAGAGCTCCACAGCAATAATACTCCCAGTAATGTGTCTGAGTGTATAACAGAGCTCCACAGTAATAATACTCCCAGTAATGTGTCTGAGTGTATAACAGAGCTCCACAGCAATAATACTCCCAGTAATGTGACTGAGTGTATAACAGAGCTCCACAGCAATAATACTCCCGGTAATGTGTCTGAGTGTATAACAGAGCTCCACAGCAATAATACTCCCAGTAATGTGTCTGAGTGCATAACAGAGCTCCACAGCAATAATACTCCCAGTAATGTGTCTGCGTGTATAACAGAGCTCTACAGTAATAATACTCCCAGTAATGTGTCTGATTGTATAACAGAGCTCCACAGCAATAATACTCCCAGTAATGTGTCTGAGTGTATAACAGAGCTCCACAGCAATAATACTCCCAGTAATGTGTCTGAGTGTATAACAGAGCTCCACAGCGATAATACTCCCAGTAATGTGTCTGCGTGTATAACAGAGCTCTACAGTAATAATACTCCCAGTAATGTGTCTGATTGTATAACAGAGCTCCACAGCAATAATACTCCCAGTAATGTGTCTGATTGTATAACAGAGCTCCACAGTAATAATACTGCCAGTAATGTGTTTTTAAACTACAATAAGTGTGTTTAGAAATCAGTCTGTGTAAATAAGATACATTGTTCTTCTTCTAAATTACATTTACAGCATAAAATGCTCTGAAATGTTCCGCCCCCTAGCCAAACCACAGCCCCACCCATCGCCATACCTATTGAAGTGAAAGTGTCCCAGGTAATGGCTAATCCCGGCACTGTAGGTGTTTGTGAAATGTTAAATCCACATCCTTGGAACAGGCTAAGGAGGACTAATGCCAAGCCCCCTGAAATAGACTTTGCCATAAGGAGCCGCGTGAATGCCATGGCATACTCTTGGCGCAGTGGTTGTGTTTTTGTATCAGTACTATGTATATTAACTCCCTGTGTGTTTCCATTGTCTTGCAGGGATTTTTGCACAACAATACGAGGTTGAACATTACAATCCATCAGGTAAACACTCATTGTACCCAAACACAGGGCTCCGAAGGGAAAGAAAGTGTTAAATAAAAATCACAGAATGTGTCCACATTTAGCACGTTTAACACAAATTAGCACCTGGTAAATCTCACATGTGGTCTTTCTCTCCCCCCAGATATCCCATTTTACTACGAATATGATGGCGAAGGTGAGTAAGCGACCGGTCAGTGATAAATCAGGGAGCTTTCTCTCCAGGGTCGGTCTAGGTTTGCACAAATTATCATTAAAAATTACAAAAGAAAAATATATAAAATATGAAGACACTATAGCAACAAGTACTAAACGTGTATTCAATGATTAAACCTGTACGTAAAGGGTTACTCCAGCCACCATGACCACTTCAGCTTTTACAAGAAGCAGAGATATCAGCACGTTTGTGCCGGGGACTGTTACTCCCCAGCACATGTGATTTTGGCAGCTTGGAGCTCTGTCCAGTTCTGTGCAAAATGTACGAATGTCGTCTGTGCACACAGCGTGCATTCGAGAGACAAGGTCATCCTTTTTCTTGAAAGGAAAACGCCGCAGACGGAAACTTGGTCTTCCCTTCTGCCTCCCTGCATTTTTTATTTTTTGTATTCTTTAAATCCCCTCCACTGTTTTCTTGCCTGTCCACCCTTTTCCACCCTCCCCGGCTCAGAGTGTGCGCATGTTTTCCGAGCCCAGCAAATGGTCCAATCAAATGCTTCTCTAAAAGCTTCGTCCGGTGTTGGATTCCAGGTCCGTTTAATCCTTTCTTTTTAGTACTGTTCGTGGAGGACCTAGTACTAAGGCATTAAAAGCTACGAAATAAGATGAGAGAACCCTTTGACTATTAAACATTCTTATAGCACAGAAGGGTTACTGAATACAGGCCAGATTTAATATTATTTTAAAGCGACACCTTATACTGTACAGTAAATATTACTCATTAGATATAATATAACCCTTACAGCAAGTACAAAGCTTTAAACTGCATTAAGAAACATTCTCCTGCATATAAATATTAAGTTAGCTTTATTTAGACTACCGCGGCCTAAAATGTGAAAACTCACTCTGAATCTCACGTTAGTAAATAACGATGTTATTAAAAGAGGGGATGGTCTGTAATCCAGGTGAGAGCGTAGATGACTTTTTAAAAGGGGAAGTTTTAAATGTATATATCTCTAAATAATAAGCAGAATTCTGTTCAGTAAATAATCCCCTCGGCGGGTTTAGTGCTCAGACAGTTGTATAATTTAGGGGTAACGGCTAATTATTGATTATGTAAATGTGTTTGCTGTCTGGCACCTAACTTGACATATTAATTCTTCCGATATAAAATGGAGAGCACGTGAGAGGACTGCGCCACTTTTAGCACTTTGTATCACTATTCTGTTAGAAACACTTTGATAAATCTCCCCCAATTCGTGTCCTTTTCCTTTCTGTGCAGAAGCCATCGGGGGCCAAGTGCCAGGGATTGAGACCTTCCCTGCCCTCCCACCAGAAAGCCCCCATCTCCAGACCCTCCCGCAGCACGGACCAGAGCTGAATCAATATGAAACCCTCCCACAGCAACAGCAACAAACTCAGCAAGAGGAAATCCCGATACCCAACCAAGGTAATCTGCAAGCCGTCGCTGCCGGGATCATGGGGGGGGATCATGGTGGGATTATGGAGGAGCAGGGTAAGAGACGGGCTCAGGATCCAGTGTACTGGCCCTTTAAACGTGTGTGTAATGTAACTGCAGCAGCATTAACGGTTCTGGGGGCTCTCACTGCGGGATTTACTGCCCAAAGCTCTAACATTCCCATCCTTCTCTGGCGTTGATGTCAAACTACCAGATTAGTCTGAATCAATTTATAGAGAGAAAGGAATTGTATGGGCATGGACTCAACTTTGTAACATGAACTGCGTTAAAAGGGAGGGTGGTACAATACCCCCAATACTATATTACGGGAGGAGGGTAGTAATATAGGTTGCATTAAATGGACAGGGAAGATGGGCTGTATAATACCGTATTAGAATATTTAATATTATTGTGGCAGGGCAGCATTAATGGGGAAGGTGGAGGGAAGGAGGGCGGCATTATACTTTGGTCAAAGTCACTCAGATCTTTTCGATTGACCATTTTTCTTGCTTTCAACCAGTGGCGTACACACAACCCATGGGGCCCCGGTGCGAAAACTGATCCGGGGCCCCCCCCTCCCTCCGCGCGAGCGCTTACACTGCGCAGGCTGGGGCCGCAACACATGGCGGCGGGCACCTGGTCGCAGGTCTGTGACCCGTGCGACCGCGGTATGTACGCCAGTGCATGCATAAACACATACACTTAAAGGACCACTACAGACACCCAGATCACATCAGCTCAATGAAGTGGTCTGGGTGCCAGGTCTCTAGTTTTAACCCTGCAGCTGAAAACATAGCAGTTTCAGAGAAACTGCTATGTTTCACTTAGGGTTAATCCATCTCTAGTGGCTGTCTCATTGACAGCCGCTAGAGGATTTTCTGCGATTCTCACTGTGAAAATCACAGTGAGAAGACGCTGAACGTCCATAGGAAAGCATTGAGCAATGCTTTCCTATCGGCGGTTTGATTGCGCGCGTGGCTCTTGCCACGCATGTGCATTCGGAGCTGAGAGGCGGATGGGGACGGAGAGATCCCCAGCGTTAAGGGAGTCCGGCGCTGGAGAAAGGTAAGTGCTTAAGACACACACACACTCTCATGAACAGACGCACACATTTACTGACAGACACACACTCAGTGACAGACGCACACAAACATACTCAGTAACAGACACACACACTAACACACACTCTAACACTAACACACTCACTAACACACACACTCTAACACTAACACACACACTCTAACATGAACACACTCACTAACACACACACTCTGACACTAACACACACACTCACTAACACACACACACTCACTAACACTAACACACTCAAACGTTTTTTTTTTTTTTATTTAATCCCCCAGCCTCCTTACCTGTGGGAGAGCTGTGGGGATTCCCTGGGGTCCAGTGGTGTTGCTGGCCCTGCTGTCACCCGGCTGGCTGGCGGGCGCGCGAGGGAGCACTGTCCCCTGGGTGCTCCCTCTTCAGCTCCCTCGCGCGCCGCGTACTGATGCCGGAGCCGGAAGATGACGTCATCTTCCGGCTCCGGTTTCAGTGCGGTGCGCGAGGGAGCTGAAGAGGGAGCACCCAGGGGACAGTGCTCACTCGCGCGCCCGCCAGCCAGCCGGGTGATGGCCGGCTCCTGGGCCCCCCAGCAGAAGAGGCTGGTCCTGTGGGTACATACCTGGGTCGCAGGGCGGCCGGGCCCCCTGGTGGGCCGGGCCCGGTCGCAGCCGCGACCCCTACGACCATGGTATGTACGCCGCTGCTTTCAACACATGAAATTCAATAACTGACTGTTCACTTGCTGCCTAATATATCCCACCCATTGTAACGACATAATCAATGGTATTCACTTCACCCGTCAGTGGGTTTAATGTTGTGGCTGATCAGTGTGTGTCCACTGCATGGGGTTTAAGGAAGGTCGATGGGTAATGGAAGAAACGTAGTCTGTACTTCTAGTAATATGTTTGTTCCTCTGCCTTGCAGATCTATATCAGACGGAACCCACAGAACCGGGACCCCTGGGTAAGAGATATTTTACTTATATTAGTAAAAGCAGGATATTGACCAGTTATGGTTACTATGGGGAAAAGCACTTAACAAATAATATACTTATTCACAAGTCTTTTATTAATTTGATTGGATAGCGCCATTCATGTTCTTTTAATACGTAAATAATTGTGGGCTCTCCAGCTTTCAGTGGAAGTTAAACTACAGCTCCCATAAGCCCCTGCTTACAGTATGTGCTGAGCACTACCATAAAACCTTATAGAACCAATTTCATTGGCTCAGCCACTTCCTGGTAACGTTTAAGAGGAAATGAAAATGTGAGATTTTGTTTTCTATGTAATACAGTGCTCTGAAAGGGGGGGGGGGGGGTCTTTTATATTTGAAAATTAAAAGAAAAGACCGAATGCTGTTATCTTTTCAGATTGTCGGGAAGAGCAGTATCCCTGCACCCGATTATACTCCGTGCACAAACCCTGCAAGCAATGCTTGAACGAGATCTGTTTCTACAGGTAAGGACCAGCTTGGAGCCGATTCAGAAATGTTTGTATTAAATATTGTACCAATAAATAATATACAATATCCTGCCAATAAATAATGATATTCTGCCAGTAAATAATATATAATATTCTGCCGGTAAATATGTAATATTCTGCCAATATATATTATGATATTCTGCCAGTAAATATAATATCCTGGCTTTAAATGGTATAAAAAACTGTTCACTGTGTAATTCTTTTCCAAGCTGGGGTCATTGTATATTGTCAAATCTAATGGGCATATTTGTATTTTTCAGTCTGCGGCGCATGTATGTAATAAATAAGGAAATCTGTATACGTACCGTGTGTGCACACGAAGAACTTCTGAGAGGTGAGGAATAAAGACACTTCACTCCCCTGGGTGTGATGCCCACCACAGAAACTCCCCTGAGTGTGTGATGCCCACCGCAGACACTCCCCTTCCCTGAGTGTGTGATGCCCACCGCAGACACTCCCCTTCCCTGAGTGTGTGATGCCCACCGCAGACACTCCCCTTCCCTGAGTGTGTGATGCCCACTGCAGACACTCCCCTTCCCTGAGTGTGTGATGCCCACTGCAGACACTCCCCTTCCCTGAGTGTGTGATGCCCACTGCAGACACTCCCCTTGCCTGAGTGTGTGATGCCCACTGCAGACACTCCCCTTGCCTGAGTGTGTGATGCCCACTGCAGACACTCCCCTTGCCTGAGTGTGTGATGCCCACTGCAGACACTCCCCTTCCCTGAGTGTGTGATGCCCACCGCAAACACTTCACTCTGTTGGGTGTTTCATGCCCACCACAGACACTCCCCCTTCCTGATTGTGTGATGCCCACCGCAGACACTCCACCTTTTTTGAGTGTGACTTTTTCTGAGTAAATTTTACATCCTTTTTAACGGATTTTCCTCTTGTTCGCAGCTGATCTGTGTCGGGATAAGTTCTCTCGCTGCGGTGTCATGGCGTCTAGTGGCATGTGCAATTCCATGGGATCTCATTGCAGCAAGAGCTGCGGAGGCTGCTAGTGGGCGGTACTATAGGCCTGGAGTACCCACCACACGAGGGAGCGGACATCCCTCATCCAGTGTGATTTATGGAGGTGCTAGCATTATTTTAGCCTTTATGTTACTTATTGTACTGTATGTGCCCCCAGTTTGGGCACACGGGCAGATTGCCCAGTTATCTCCACTGTCTTTGCCATATGATAGCCAGCCCTGTGTACTGCACTGCTCTGACATCTTAACCTGCTTCTCCGCTGGGGACTGGCTTCCCCAGCAATTATCAGGGCTTTCGCAAACGAACCACGTCTCGACCACAGTAAATAAGGGGTCAGGTTAGGACGTGCTGTATATATGTCTAGGTACTATGTGTGGTCCCTGCCACTTTACACCAAATAACGCCTAGTCTGCTGCGATACTGCCTGCCATGTACTCATGTTACCTCCCGTATTGACCCTCTCCTCTCTGCGTTATCTGAAATAGTTACTTTCCAGTAGCTGCTGCAATGTATCTATGGCTTTCATGGGTTCTATACTTTCTATTTCCTGATAACTGTTGCCATTTTTTTTTTTTTAAACAGTTTGGAATTATTCACACTGTTGTGCAAAGTGTGAGGTGCTGCCCATCAGAATGTGTGAATCGTGGTGCTCCCAATCAATGAATCAATCATGGCCAGGATCCCAAAGGAACCACCGTGGCTGGTTATTGGTTTTACAGCGGAAACCTGTGAATTCACACACTGCAGGGTAGCACTTTCATGCACCTCTTAACACGATGTCCCCGTAAAAAAATCAAAAAATGGCAAAGTTACAACTCTCTGTCACACCCTCTCTGCCCGCCCGCCCGCCTCTGATCACTGACACTCACTCTATATATAAATATTGTTCACTTTTTAAAGCTTTAATCTCAATCGTGCCCAGAGTCAATAGGGAATGTCGGTTTAATTGATTTCACTTTTTTTGTAATTTGTTTTGTACAAACGTTTAATAAATTGCAGACTTTTACCTTGTGCTGGAGTCAGAGTTCGTCTTAATTCAGTAAAGTTCATCATTTATACAGAATTATAATTTAAAGAGAAAATGATTTTAGTTTTCAGCATTACTGCAAACATATAATCGCACCTGGTTCAGAAACGAGGGTTTGGCATGTCTGCACGTCAGATTAACTTGTGTCAGACTCTGTTATCTGACCGACTGCTAACCGACCTAACTTGCTGCTGTAGGTTCCCACTAGGCAATCACAGCAGCGGCAGGTTGGGTTGAGCAGCAGTTGGTCAGATAACCGTAAAGTCTGACCCACCATGGCTGCTCAGTCAGATTAAAAAAAATAAATTAATAAACATAATTAAAAAAAAAATTAAAGGGACACTATAGTCACCAAAACAACTTTAGCTTAATGAAGCAGTTTTGGTGTATAGAACATGCCCCTGCAGCCTCACTGCTCAATCCTCTGCCATTTAGGAGTTAAATCCCATTGTTTATAAACCCTAGTCATACCTCCCTGCATGTGACTTGCACAGCCTTCATAAACACTTCCTGTAAAGAGTCATCTAATGTTTATCCTTCCTTTATTGCAAGTTGTGTTTAATTAAGATTTTCTTATCCCCTGCTATGTTAATAGCTTGCTAGACCCTGCAAGAGCCTCCTGTATGTGATTAAAGTGCAATTTACAGAGCAAGAGATAAAATTGTTTAACCCCTTAAGGACCAAACTTCTGGAATAAAAGGGAATCATGACATGTCACACATGTCATGTGTCCTTAAGGGGTTAAGGTAAATTACACCTGATTGAAAGTGAAACCAGTTTTTTTCATGCAGGCTCTGTCAATCATAGCCAGGGGAGGTGTGGCTAGGGCTGCATAAACAGAAACAAAGTGATTTAACTCCTAAATGACAGTGAATTGAGCAGTGAAATTGCAGGGGAATGATCTATACACTAAAACTGCTTTATTTAGCTAAAATTGTTTGGGTGACTATAGTGTCCCTTTAAGTTTCATTAAATGTAATAAACTTTTTTTAAAACAAGAACTGAATATATCTATATAAATAACAGTTGTCCTTTAAGGCAGCTCCTTTTTTAAAAAAAAAAAAAAATCCGATTCCTTCCTGCAACCTATGAATCCTACATAGTAGAAGGCAGAACTTTTCATTCCCTGGAAGACACAATGGACATGGCAGCTCTTACCATCCTTAGCTGGAGGAGGATTATAGGAGCTGGAAAGCTGATATGAATAGTAGCATGCAGTGACATTGTGAGATTTGCCCTTGTCGCCCTATAAAATAAAATAGTACCTAATAAAGCAAGTATTCCATGTAACGGACTGAGCAGACTGAGCAGAGATTATGCACCCAGCCTTTCTCACTGGCTGCCATTATCTCCTTGGCGTTTGTAGGCTCAGGATAATGTGTCCACGCATAGGAGGCGGTGAGATAATTAATGGATTCAAGACATTGTTTAGTGTTTATTTTCAGTTGTTTAATGTTGATTTGTCCTTGAAATCACTGGTAATCAAAACCAGGCAAAGACATCTTCCATAGAGAGACATCTTCCACTGCTGGAGATACAATACAGAGCTGGAAGCCATCACTCCACCGCCTGCGGCGTAAACAGCCGCACAAACAGATTATAACTCACTCATTGCCAGGAACTGGCCCACGTGTTTTATTAGAAAGGCAATGAGAGAGTTAACACGCCAGAGAGTCTATTCGTAATAAAATAAATGTAACGCCTCAGTCACTTGGGGTTCCCTAACTTTAGATCTGGCAGAAACCTATATGGCAAGCGAGCACTTTGTGAACAATGTAACCGTCTATAAGTTCTTAATTAGCACATTTTTCAGGGTCTGATGCTTTCCTAGATATGTATTGTTTCAGTAAAAGGTTGGGCTGCTAAATTCACTGCTACTAGTAAGGGTTCCATCTAGTGGTCACTTGAGGTAGTGCAGGGAAATAAGGCTGCTTACGTATGCATGTAGTGTAGTGCTGTAGTGTATCAGGGCTCCAAATTTTAAGTAGCCATTGGTGAGTGAAACGTCACCCCAGGTAAACATGCCACGGACATTCCAGACTTGCTGTGGTGAGTACATTTTAAGGCCTGGCTATTAGCATAGGACTTGAAATTGTAAGCCCTGTTACTTAGATTATATAGATTGTGCAAGGCACCGCTCTTGCATTGTGTCCCCTGCAGTGGAGATTAGACAGAGGACAAATCAGTTATAAAATATATAAAATACAGTGTATAAAAGCAGTTCTGACACATAGAACATGATTAAAAAGTGATATGAAAGCTGAGATGGAACGCAGCATGGGGGGAAGGCGCTCTCAGGGGTCGCCTGATTTACACAGTTTAGGGATTGTTCACTGAACAGCAAATGGTAGAGAAGGGAAAGCTTTAATTTTCACTTTTTGAATTGCTACACTTAGCTGTTTAGTGAATAGGTTCCTTTCGATGTGAGTTAATCTAGCGAATGTTTTTAAACCTTTGATAGATGTCATGATATTGTCGTATCATTAGGGCAGCAAGATCTGGGATCAGGTAAAGGTGGATGATCTGATATGCAGTGTTAATATCACCTAAAACGCCTTGAACTAAACGTGTTTTATGTCACCATGATTAAATTACATCCCCGTATGCCATCAGTAGTTCTGACTGAATAGTTTAGTAATAATAAGTGAAATATCTATGTAAACGTTGCTAGAACTGCCCATTACTGCTCTGGGAATCATAGGTAATAAGAGCGGTAAGAGGCAGAAGAGAAAAATCTACTTGCATTATTTAAAGAAATTGAAGCGGTTCTAAAAAAAAAATGGCAGATCGGCAGCTATTTCATATGTGTGCAGAGTCCAGGACAAGGTCAGTGGGTAGAAATGAACGGCTGTCCTAGAGCAATAGCAGCCAGTATGGGCAAGTTTGGAAACTGTCACATTAATATTTCACCTTTTCAAAGTCTTCCCTTTAATGCCGTGATTTTAAATTGAAGTATGAATGTCTCCTTAATACCAAACGGGGGGACTAACCCGTTGCTTCCTATAAAGTCTTATATCAAAATAGACACTACTGTGCTGTGGTTGATCTCCTCCCCCCAGACAGTGGGGTTCTGGGACCCCCATGGAATGCTGGTCAGTGTTTGGAACGTTATCTCAGTGTGTACAAATTACATAAAGTGTGCTTTCCATATATACAAAAATACTGTGAATTCAAAAAACGCAAACAAAGCTCCAATTTTGATCTCTAGGCAAGTGTGAAAGTCACGAAGCAGCCCCCATATTACTGGAGACATTTGGTCCTGGAATGTGGGAGACGCACACAGCTTGAGATTTGGACGGATTGGTCCTCCTGGCTCAGGGCTGCAGTCAAGTGATTTAAACCAATAAATGATTATAAAATAAAAACGCACAGAGGAAGGACCAGGCCTGCACACGGTTATTTTCCTGAGAGCAGGGGTTGCTGGGAATAAAGGTTCTGCCCGCGCCGGAGCTCCTGCTGCAATTGGTCCTTCAGGGTAGAAATCTGTGGGAGAGGAAGAATGAAATCTATCGGCTGTAGAACCAACAAACATAGAATACAATAGGCAGACTGCTTTATTCATTAAAAGAGAGAATTCTGGAAAATTAATCAGGGGATAAATTAGAATAATTCTCCCACTAAAAAAAATGTGCAGTTTCCTTCTCAATTCTAGAGAATTGATGGAGTTATTCACTAAAGCAAGAAATTCAAAGTGAATTGCAAAGGTTGAAGCCAAGGTAATCAAACTGAAGAAATAAGTCATCGATGATTCAAGTTTGGCTACTTTTGCCTTAAATATGAAAAGTTCACTCTGAATTCTCACTTTAGTGAATAAAAAAACCCAAAGCTTTGCCTTAGAAGCCGTTGATAGAGTTAACCTTCTGTTAAGAGCAGCATAGCGAGTGCTGCACAGCAGGTTATACTATCAATGAACCTCACCATTCATGGTTTATTCACTAACTTCTGAATTAAACTCAGATCAGAAAAATTCAGTGAAAACCACTGGATCCATGATTTGCATATTTACTAATAACACATCCAGCAGTAATTTACATTGAATTAACGTTTGTTATGTGTTAACATTAGCGATTTTCACTTGGGAAATTTAAATTTGAAATATTTATCAAACACAGAATTCAACATTTAGGCACTGGAAGTACAGGCAGCCGGCAGGCAAATTGTTTAAACTAAAATAACTTAAAACAAAGGGACACTATATTCACCAGAACAACTACAGTCCATTTCATTTGTTCTGGTGAGTAGAATCAGTACCTTCAGGCTTTTTGCTGTAAACACTGTCTTTTCAGAGAAAATGCAGTGTTTACATTACAGCCTAGTGATAACTTCACTGGCCACTCCTCAGATGGCTGTTAGAGATCCTTCCTGGGTCATGGCTGCCTAAAATGCATCCAAACATTCAGTGTCTCCTCCCTCTGCATGCAGACACTGAACTTTCCTCATAGAGATTCATTGATTCAATTCATCTCTATGAGGAGATGCTGATTGGCCAGGGCTGTGTTTGAATCATGCTGGCTCTGCCCCTGATCTGCCTCTTTGTGAGTCTCAGCCAATCCTATGGGGAAGCATTGTGATTGGATCAGGCCACCACTTCTGATGATGTCAGCAGACAGTGGGCAGGTCTAAAGTAAACAGTGACAAGCAAGCAGCTCCAGACTTAAATACAAGTAAGATTTTACTATACTTAGGGAGGCATGATGGGACCAGGGTGGCTAGATGGTGGTTTTAACCCTATAGGGTCAGGTATACATTTTTGTGTTCCTGACCCTTTAGTGCTCCTTTAAGGAAGGACCCAGATATATAGTTTCTCTTATTGCTGGTGGTGTGAGGGTTAATGATGGAACATGTGGGCAGTCATCATTAACCCTATCACCCCCATTTCTTTACATTACTTTTACGTATTGTAGTTAACTGGACTCCTCTATGGGGCATTGTGTAAGATTGTGTTAAGTACAGCGTTATCCCATCATTCAGTTCCAGATATTAGCCACTGCAACGTATCGCCCTTTCCAGAAGGTAATTTGTAAAATCTGTCCATCAATGTTTGTTATTGGGGAAAGGATTCAGACTACGGAGAATAAGCTGCACATTGTGAAATCATGGCTAAAACATTCAAGGTGCTCCTTTAGATGGAGAATTTTTCCAAATCCGCTATATTCCCTACATTTTGAAATCAGTTTTTCCAATTCCTCTCGATTTACTGTTTAGTGAATAAACACAGGATTAATTCTGCTGGGATCCATGAAAGCACCGACCTGCTCTTCCAGCCCTTTGATTCGCTGCCGGTGAGCTCTCTCTCGTGCGTCCAATGTGCGTTCTGCCTGAATCTGGGCATTGCGCAGTCTTTCGATCTCCATCTGCAACTCCTGCCGGTGGCGTGCCGCCGTCTCCATCAGGCTCTGTGAGTGCGTCTGCTCCATGTCAGCCATTTGAGCCTGGAACAGGTAGAGAGAGAGAGAGAGAGATAATATGATATGAGCTGGGACCCAGACTCCCTTCACTCTATCCAGCAGCTAAAGGTCCAGCCTGCTCTAGATGAATGACAACGCATTCCCAGCCAGCTAACAGCAGGTAAACCAGCTCTCTGGGGGTGTGACAGCTGGGGTATCAGGACATGGACCTAGTCCTAGAGCAAGGTACAGAGAGGGAACAGCTGCCAGGAAGACACCATAATAGATGCCAAGGGGAGATGGATGAGGTGCAGTAATGGATGTCAAGTGAGGATGGATGGAAGTGCCAGGATGGGTGATGGGTGATATGGGGAGATGGCTGGGAAGGGCGTAATGCAGTGACGGGTGACAAAGGAAGATTTATCTTATGGGTACCAAGCAGACACACCTCAGCACTGAGGCTCCTGAGTAAAGCTACACGGCTTCACTCACCAGGCTGAAGGTAATCTGGCGCCTAACCCTGTGTAACTGCACCTTCACAGGACAGCAAGAGGAAGAGAGAAGTGCATCAACAGAACAATCGCAAGCGACTTCCTCATTCACAAACCAATCAGGATGATCCCTATCCCCACACCAATCAGAATGATTCCTATCCACAGACCTATCAGAATGATTCCTATCCCCACGCCAATCAGAATGATTCCTATCCACACACCAATCAGAATGATTCCTATCCACACGCCAATCAGAATGATTCCTATCCTCACGCCAATCAGAATGATTCCTATCCACACGCCAATCAGAATGATTCCTATCCACACGCCAATCAGAATGATTCCTATCCTCACGCCAATCAGAATGATTCCTATCCTCACGCCAATCAGAATGATTCCTATCCTCAAGCCAATCAGAATGATTCCTATCCTCACGCCAATCAGAATGATTCCTATCCTCACGCCAATCAGAATGATTCCTATCCTCACGCCAATCAGAATGATTCCTATCCTCACGCCAATCAGAATGATTCCTATCCTCACGCCAATCAGAATGATTCCTATCCACACGCCAATCAGGATGATTCCTATCCACACGCCAATCAGAATGATTCCTATCCACACGCCAATCAGAATGATTCCTATCCACACGCCAATCAGAATGATTCCTACTCACACGCCAATCAGAATGATTCCTACTCACACGCCAATCAGAATGATTCCTACTCACACGCCAATCAGAATGATTCCTATCCACAGACCAATCAGAATGATTCCTATCCACACGCCAATCAGAATGATTCCTATCCACATACCGACCAATCAGGATGATTCCTACTCACACGCCAATCAGGATGATTCCTATCCACACGCCAATCAGGATGATTCCTATCCACACACACCAATCAGGATGATTCCTATCCACACACACCAATCAGAATGATTCCTATCCACACACACCAATCAGAATGATTCCTATCCACACACACCAATCAGAATGATTCCTATCCACACGCCAATCAGAATGATTCCTGTCCACACACCAATCAGAATGATTCCTGTCCACACACCAATCAGAATGATTCCTGTGCACACACCAATCAGAATGATTCCTGTCCACACACCAATCAGAATGATTCCTGTCCACACACCAATCAGAATGATTCCTGTCCACACACCAATCAGAATGATTCCTGTCCACACACCAATCAGAATGATTCCTATCCACACGCCAATCAGAATGATTCCTATCCACACGCCAATCAGAATGATTCCTATCCACACGCCAATCAGAATGATTCCTATCCACACACCAATCAGAATGATTCCTATCCACACACCAATCAGAATGATTCCTATCCACACGCCAATCAGAATGATTCCTATCCACACGCCAATCAGAATGATTCCTGTCCACACGCCAATCAGGATGATTCCTATCCACAGGCCAATCAGGATGATTCCTATCCACACGCCAATCAGAATAATTCCTATCCACACGCCAATCAGGATGATTCCTATCCACACGCCAATCAGGATGATTCCTATCCACACACCAATAAGAATGATTCCTATCCACAGACCAATCAGGATGATTCCTATCCACACACCGATCTGATTGATTCCTGTCCTCAGGCCAATCAGAATGATTCCTATCCACACACCAATCAGAAGAGAGATTACTATTGTCTCTATTAGTTATTACTATTGTCCCCAATCAGAACATAGGATAATATTTGGACATCAATCAGAAGAGGTTATTCTCTCCATACAGAATCACACAAGAAGTAAACCTGTCTATAACCCAGTCAGATAATAATCTCCTCTATGTTGGTGGAACGTAAAGTCCGAGCTCCAGCTAGCCTTGTACAGTCAGTATTTATTATTACAATATAACAAACTTAATTACTGTCTAGGATTTAAACTGTATCTATGGCTTTTATCTTCATGTTCTCTTATTGTTTTTCTGAGATATATACATATATTTAATAAAGGTAACACAACCCAGTAATAAAAAAAAAAAAAAAAAAAAAAAACTTTAAGAAAAATAAGGATTATGTGGGAAAAATTATCCTAAATAGGACCTTTAAATAAGCGGTCGGTCACATTTTGTACATCGAGAGAGAGGGCAGTGTGAGGTAATAAATGTAAAAGTTACACATTTCAGATAATTCTAAAGAAAGGTTTAGAATCACAGTATCCCCTTCCCTCCCGGCCCCATCTGTAGACATTCAGCCCAAACTAACGCCCCTCTTACTTCCAGCAGCTGGACCTGTCTGTGTGCATCGGCCAGTTCCTGTTCCACTGTGGTCAGAGACCGATCCAGACGTCCTCTCTCAGCAGACAGGCGCATCGTGTCCTCCTCAGTTTTCAGCTTCTCGCGTTCAACCTGTCAGACAGAGAGGAATCCATGTTTAATGATCCCCATCATGGGCTGAATAAGCTACAAGAGATATTAGTCGGATGATTACCTTATCTAGTGTTTTCTTCAGAGCGTTTTTATCTTTCTCAAGGCGGAGAGAAGATCGCTCCATCTCTCGCTTCTCTCCCTCGAGCTGGGCCACAGCCCGCTGCAGACCTCCCAGACGCTCCTGTAGGACTTCTCTCTCCTCCTGCAGCTTCTGTAGGCTTCGCAGGGAGGCGCCTTCATTCTCCTGCCGCTGACGGATTATCTGAGAAAAGAGCAGGGAAGGGACGATGACAGGTCCAAAGGAGAGAGAGACCACAAACAATGCAGGGAAGATAAAATGTATGCAGAGTAATGGGGAAGATAATCTATAACCTCACCTCCTGTAATTGACGGACTTGTCCTTCCAGCTCGACACGTTGGAGCTCTCCTTCTGACAGCTCGTCTCGAAGTTCCTGAATCCTTTCCATCAGCCCTGAGCTCTGCTTCTTACCCTCAGCTACAGCAAGTCTGGCTGCTTCCAGACGCTCCTGTGTGTGGAAATCTAGAGTTAGCACAGTCCTGCCAAGACCTACTGTCCCTTTAACTGTACATTACTTATTGTGCAAGGCTGCTGTGTTCTCTATTCATATTAAATCCTACACGATATGCAAAGCTTCACCATTCAGTTCTGATCACCATGTGCAAAATTCCACCAATTCTACACAACATGCCAACATACACCTTCGATTCTGCCCAGTCCTCCAAACATACATATTAGGCATATGGTTCCTTATTTGCCCACAAAATCCACGTAGACCGACCCCGGGGACTGACCTGTAGGATGCGCCGTTCGTGTTCACTGCTTGTTATCAGCTTTTGCAGTTGACTCATTTTTTCGTGTGAGCAAGCTGAGCTGGAATTACTATCGGACAATGCACTGGATAAACTCTGCACCTTGTCTTTGAGGGAAGCTTCGTTCTCCTGAGCCTTTATGAGAGTTGTGTTCAGTCGATCGACGCACAGCTGCAGAGTATTGACCTTGGCCTCGCTGTCTGAGAGCTAGGATCATAAAGCAGAGAATACAGAGTGTCACAAAGATCATTATTAAATAACAGCAACGCAGGGAGCTCAGCTTGCAGATACACCGGTAACAAATAGGAACGTCTGGAGCAGGGTTCTCTGCTGGGTAAAAGCAGACACGATGCAGCCTGGAGACACCGGGACGAGAGTTAAGTCGGTTCTGATGTTACTTATCAGATGGAAACCATTATGGTCATTGCAAACAGTGTCTCCCACTGTCTAAGAGCTATGTATGGAATTCCCCAAGGCTTCTTTTCTGAGCCCATTTTTGGTGGCCTAGAGGACAATATATTCTACATTCTGAAATAAATAAAAAAGATCGCAGATAGAGGGATTCTTTTTTTCAGAAGGGGGGTGGGGGGTGAGTTATTAGAATGACATAATATTGATTAACTGTCATCCAGATTGTATCCTGAGATTTGTTCACATCCTATAGTGCTCACGCTATTCACCAATGGCATCCCACCACCTGTGAGAACATTTAACCAGCTCAATGGTATTTACTAGACTTGTACCCAGCAACCCAGATAATGCAGCTAATCAATAACAAATCAACCAGATTTAAAAAAAAAAAAAAAACAACACACACACACCCAGAAATCTATTGCTGTAGCCTGAACACACACAAACCCCCTGCCTGATGATCGACAACCTGTCACTGCAGCCCAAACACACAGAGACCCTGAGCAGGCTGATCGAGAAGTAGTCGCTGCAGCCCAAACACACAGAAACCCTGAGCAGGCTGATCTAGAAGTAGTCGCTGCAGCCCAAACACACAGAGACACTGAGCAGGCTGTTCTAGAAGTAGTCGCTGCAGCCCAAACACACAGAGACCCTGAGCAGGCTGATCTAGAAGTAGTCGCTGCAGCCCAAACACACAGAGACAATGAGCAGGCTGATCTAGAAGTAGTCCCTGCAGCCCAAACACACAGAGACCCTGAGCAGGCTGATCTAGAAGTAGTCGCTGCAGCCCAAACACACAGAGACACTGAGCATGCTGATCTAGAAGTAGTCGCTGCAGCCCAAACACACAGAGACAATGATCAGGCTGATCTAGAAGTAGTCGCTGCAGCCCAAACACACAGAGACCCTGAACAGGCTGATCTAGAAGTAGTCGCTGTAGCCCAAACACACAGAGACCCTGAGCAGGCTGATCTAGAAGTAGTCGCTGCAGCCCAAACACACAGAGACCCTGAACAGGCTGATCTAGAAGTAGTCGCTGTAGCCCAAACACACAGAGACCCTGAGCAGGCTGATCTAGAAGTAGTCGCTGCAGCCCAAACACACAGAGACCCTGAGCATGCTGATCTGGAAGTAGTCGCTGCAGCCCAAACACACAGAGCCCCTGAGCAGGCTGATCTAGAAGTAGTCGCTGCAGCCCAAACACACAGAGACCCTGAACAGGCTGATCTAGAAGTAGTCGCTGTAGCTCAAACACACAGAGACCCTGAACAGGCTGATCTAGAAGTAGTCGCTGTAGCCCAAACACACAGAGACCCTGAGCAGGCTGATCTAGAAGTAGTCGCTGCAGCCCAAACACACAGAGACCCTGAACAGGCTGATCTAGAAGTAGTCGCTGTAGCCCAAACACACAGAGATCCTGAGCAGGCTGATCTAGAAGTAGTCGCTGCAGCCCAATCACACAGAGACCCTGAGCATGCTGATCTGGAAGTAGTCACTGCAGCCCAAACACACAGAGACCCTGAGCAGGCTGATCTAGAAGTAGTCGCTGCAGCCCAAACACACAGAGACCCTGAGCAGGCTGATCTAGAAGTAGACGCTGGAGCCCAAACACACCGAGATATTGCATATGTTGATCTAGTACCTGTCGCTGCAGCCCCTCCATGCGTTGATGCATTTCGTGCATCTCAGACTCCCTGTCTGACAGCACCAGTTTGAGCCTCTGCAGTTCCCCCTCCAGACCTCGTTTAGATAGTTCCAGCTTGGTATTGCGATTCTCAGATGCATCCAGTGCCTCCTTCAAACGGCGTTTTTCATTTTCGTATTTGGCCTCATTCGCTTTTATCTTGTTTAGTTTGTCCTAAAACAGTAATGAGCGTCAGCCTGTCATATCAAACATCCCCATACTATACACATATATAAATAACAGACACTCACAGAAGGTCACATACATCTGAGTATTGTACCAAGGAATGGATCTTTCTCAGTACATCAGGGAACGTTCCCACTGTGTGCAAGGAGAGCAGAATCACATTGACGAGGCCCTCATGCCTCATACAATGATCCATTTTACACAGCGATAACATTTACATGCTAAAGTATTTTCCGTAGCTGGTTTCCAGCGGGGCTGAACCAGCTGCTACCTTGTATTTTCTTTCATTGTGGTAGAGATGGGAGGTTTTTAGATGAATCCAGGAGTACTTGTGGTCTTGTTTAACCCCTTAAGGACACATGACATGTGTGACATGTCATGACTTCCTTTTATTCCAGATGTTTGGTCCTTAAGGGGTTAGCAGTCCACACATTCATCGAGTGCATTAACGCAGTACCTGAGCTGACCGATACTCGTTCTCCGATGCTTGAAGGCTGCGTTCCACACTAGCTGCCTTCTCCACTGCCATCTTGCGCTCTCTCTCGTAGCGCCGTAGCGTCTCCTCCTGCAGATTGAGCGTACCTTGTACATTGCTCAGCTTCCTGTCCACTTGGCGCTTCTCTGAAAAACAAAAAAAAACAACAACAAAAAATAAGTTTGAGATTTCTTTCCAGATTCTAAGTGTGTTCTCAGTCAGTTTCCCAACCTGGCACTTTCTGTGGCTCCTTAGTCCTTGTTCAAGGAGCATGAACTGACACGGCAAGTTACTTACCCTCTTCACACTCAGACAGCACTTTTTGCAGCTGCTGTATGCGAGTGTTTACTCCATTTCGCTCATCCTCCACCTCGAGCAGTTGGCGGTTTGTAGCTCCCAGCTTCGTGCGCACCTCATCCTGGAAAACGGGAGAGAAAAGAGAGGACAGTCACTGAACTGATCCTGCTTACAGCCAAGCTCCATGATTTACTAACATTTCACCGAATCCTTCAACCCATCCCACAGAATACACAAAGACACTGGGCACTTCCTCAGCTCCTCTTCTGCCCAGATCCCCAGCAAACATTCTCTCTCGATATCGGATTCTCTGATTTACTACTCTCTGGTATCCCTAGGCTCCCCAACTCTCTGGATCATCACGTTCTTCAAATATCTCTGGAGTCCCAGGCCCCCAAACTCTCTCTGGAGTCCCCAATTCAGACTTCCCACCATGTAGCATTACAGCTTAAAAATTTGAATCCGTAGGCCCCCCAACTCTCTGGAATCCCCAGGATCCCCAACTCTCTGGAATTCCCAGTATCCCCAAATCTCTGGAATTCCCAGGATCCCCAAATCTCTGGAATCCCCAGGATCCCCAAATCTCTGGAATCCCCAGGATCCCCAAATCTCTGGAATCCCCAGGATCCCCAAATCTCTGGAATCCCCAAGTTCCCAAACTCTCTGGATCATCAGGCTCTTCAAATCTCTCTGGAGTCCCAGGCCCCAAAACTCTTTCTGGAGTGCCCAATTCAGACTGTTAAACTTCCCGCCATGTAGCATTACAGCTTTAAATCACCTACCCTTTCTCGCTGGGTGTCCCTTAGCTCCTGCAAGAAGTCTCGCAGGGCATTTCTGACCACCTCTGGATCAATCTCGGCAAGTAACTGTTCCCCTCGGCTAGGTGACACTGCCCGCTCTGGAGTTCTGCTGCGCTCTGGGCTCCCTGTGCGGGGGATGGGGCTCCCACGCCCATCTGTAGTGGTTGTGTAAGTATTGTCAAATCCTTTAGAGGCAAAGAGAGGTGAAAAAAATCGTAGTCAGTTAAAAAAAAAAAACAAAAAAAAAAAAAAAGCACAAAATTTCTGTACCTTCCCGCATAATGTATAAGGATAGCTGCTACAGATCACACAACGAATTACCCTACGCTTACCTTTCTGCGGTGAGAAATTCCTCCTGGGGGATACACTGCGCCCTCTAGTGGAGGGACTTGGAGTCCGCCCTGTTCGCCCAATTCCCAGTGTTCTACGGAGGGCAGAATGTAAACTGCCCAGTCTGAATTCCACCTCTCGTTTCAGACCTTCCAGCTTTGCCAGCTCCGCTTCTAGTCCATGTACACGTCCCTCGCTGGCGCTGAGACGCAGGCTAAGCTCCGCCTTCTCTTCCTGTGATGCCATCAGTTTGATCTCCAAGTTGCGGGTGTTGTCCAGCAGCTTCTTCTCATTCCCACGCGCCTCTTCAAGGCTCCCCTGAAGCTCCTTCTCACGTAGCCCAAAGTCGCTCTCCACCTCAGACAATTTGCGTTGCAGTCCACTGAGCTATGTCATAAAGCAATCAGCGCCAGATGCAAAAAGGATAGAATAACCAAAATAGCAGAGTTTTAAAACAATCAGAGCCAGAGCCATTTGTCTTCCCACAATGGGGAATATTGCTGTATTTCTGCAGTTACTTTGTCAATTAACAGATTTGAGAATAGACCCAAAAGCAGCAATTAGTGTCTGTACCTATGGCATCAAAACATATACCTTAACTTTATCAGAAGAAGTCATTGTACAAATGCTACATTTTGCTGATTGCTTTAGAGCAGGGGTCCTCAAACTCCGGCCCCCCAGATGTTGCTGAACTACAACTCCCATGATTCTCTGGCTATCTGTGTAATTCAAAGAATCATGGGAGTTGTAGTTCAGCAACATCTGGGGGGCCGGAGTTTGAGGACTCCTGCTTTAGAGCTAGAATTGGCTCCATTCTACTCCTGCCTTTAACCCCTTAAGGACACATGACGTGTGTGACACGTCATGATTCCCTTTTATTCCAGAAGTTTGGTCCTTAAGGGGTTAAAGGACCACTCTAGTGCCAGGAAAACATACTCGTTTTCCTGGCACTAGAGTGCCCTGAGGGCGCCCCCACCCTGCTCTGGAAAGGGGTAAAAACTTACCTTTTTCCAGTGGTGGGCGGAGAGCTCTCCTCCTCCGATCCTCCTCTTCTACTCCCCGTCGGCTGAATGCGCACGCGCGGCAAGAGCTGCGCGCGCATTCAGCCGGTCACATAGGAAAGCATTCATAATGCTTTCCTATGGACGCTTGCGTGCTCTCACTGTGATTTTCACAGTGAGAATCACGCAAGCGCCTCTAGCGGCTGTCAGTGAGACAGCCACTAGAGGAAATAGGGGAAGGCTTAACCCATTCACAAACATAGCAGTTTCTCTGAAACTGCTATGTTTATGAAAAAATGGGTTAACCCTAGAAGGACCTGGCACCCAGACCAATTCATTAAGCTGAAGTGGTCTGGGTGCCTAGAGTGGTCCTTTAAATGTATACAAAGTAAAACTGACAAGAGAATTTCCAATTTTAGGCCAAATAGAGTTAAAATTTAAAAATAATGACTTGGAGAAATAAAATTCCCTCATCAATTCACCTCTGAGAGAATAATAAATGAGGTTTCAATGTGAGGGTAACTTGCAGCAATCTATGGCTTTTTTGATAAATATAAAAATACATTCGAAAAGCAAGGAGCCGATCTATTATTAAATGACATCATGTTAAAATAAAGACAGACGTCATACGTGGAAATACAGGTTTTAAATGATGTGGAAAAAGAACGTGGGTCTCTGTCTGATAGGAACCGATCCTCTGTGTCCGTTATAAAGCAAGTTAACGGGAAAATTAATAGATTTAAAAAACAAAACAAAAAGATTTGATTAGTCCATTAGTCCACTCTTCCCATGAAAGGGTGACAAGCCATGTCTGGAGTGAGTGGGGACCAACAACTCCATTTTGATCCTAAAGCACTTTGTGTCCCGGTCTCACCTCTTTCCTGGCAGTCTCTCGGCCCGCCTCAGTTTCCGACAGCTTCTGTTTGAGGCCGAAAAAGTCTTTGCGGCTCTCCTCGTCTCGCTGCTCCCACATAGACAGACGCACCTGCGCCTCCGCCATATCGCGCCCACGCTTTACACTCTCATCATCCAGAACCTTCAGCTGAAAGTCAAAGACATTAAGTGTTATTAACGGTTAGTGCACATACAGAGCGGCAATACTAAAGGGGAATTGGCACTTCCTAGGTTTTTAAATAATATTTTTACTTATCCTATATATATGCAATCTACAACAAATAAGATTTAATGTAGAAATCCGCAGCTCTTTATCCTGTAACTGGGCGCCACCATCTTCATACAGAGAGAAGAAGAATTAACAACAAAGTATTTAACCAAGAAAGGTACGCTAAGATAACTCTGGTTTCCAAGTACGTCCTGGGACGGTTACTATGAAAAAATTTTGTCTGAACGGTATTATCATGTCCTTTGCTAAATCTACAATATAAATTAAGGCAAAAATTCAATAAAAAATCTCATGAAACAAATGGTAAACACAAGGTATAGGTGAATGTTTTATTCACTTCAGAGGCGTGACCGTTCCCTTTGATAATTTATGTAATAAACATATTTACTGCAAAGTGAACAGGTACAGCTGAGATAGCCAATCTGAGGCCTCGTGGGAGTCTGTCCCCGGTGGCTGTATTATGGCACATGCAGTAAGTCTGAATGCGACCATCACACAGGAACACATTGCTGCTTACTTGTCTGCGTAGATCCTGCAGTTCTCTTCTTGCCTCCAAGCGCGATCGTTCCACTTCCCTTAGTGTCCCACGCAGATCTGCAGCTTCCTTCTCTGTAGCAGATCGAGCCTCCTCCAACACACTGAGTCTCTGTTCCTTTTCCTCATTGGCACGTTTCAAACTACCACGGCAGACAGACAAACGGATTATCAGTGGCACACACGGGAAATCACCTATCTTTAAACTTCAAAATGCTACCTAGGCACCATAACCACTCCAGTCCACTTCAGTGCTGCTGTCACATGGTACGTAGACAAAGTGGTTTAAATTGGTCACCCAGGCACTCCTGGTCGTACCTCCTCTGCTGATATATCTAATGTGGAGGTCCATCTTATATTTATTCTGTCCAAACATAAGTGGATTGATGTGGACAGGGACCCCCATAAGCAACATAAGAAGAGGAGGCCAGACCGGAGCCACCAGGTAATTGTCAAACCAATTAAAAATGGCTTGACTGCCGTTCATGGCAGTGCACCAGAGGATTATTGGCACCATAACCACTACAGCATTCTATATTGGTTAAGGTGTGTTTAACTCCTGCTGTTAGGTACTGCTGTTTTGCAGCCACCCCATGTGCAAGAAATATCTGAAAAAAAGCACAAAAAGCTCTTTAATGAAAAGGGGGCAGTTATTTATAGTATTAAAAAAATGCAGGAAATATGGAAAACCAAACATTGTGAATTAGGGGGTTATAACAGTAATGATATAATAATGTTGATGTTGCTCAAATCTGACTACAGTGATAACAAGCCTTCGTGTGTTAATTAATTCATTGCCATTTTGCCTAAACAGAAACCTTACATTTTCTAAAGCTACATATATGGGAATTCCTAATATAAAACAAAAAATAACCATTCACGCTGTGGAAAAGGTCAGCTGTTCAGTAAAGTTAGAGAAATCACAGATCCTGCAGATATTTTCGGAACTTCACGAGCTGCAGCAAATATCTTCTAGATTCATACCACATCCTGCCCAACGTGGAATACCCTAGCTGGAGGATCCCTTATCAGCTCATAGATAGCAATTGTATTACTAGGGCATTTTGTCTATACCTATGGCATCATTTCATTAGTACCAGTACCTAATGCGTTCACTCTCTGCCCTGCGCACAGCACCACGCAGTTCCTCGTTGGAGTTTTGTACAGCCTCCTTCTCCCTGGCCTCATCTCCAAGGGAGCGTCGCAGATCTGAGTTTTCTTTCTTATGAAACTCAATGACCTCCTGACTCTCTCGGATTCGTCTGTGGGCCTCAATTAGTTCCCGACGCACAGCATCCCTGGCATCTTCAACAACACACAACTGGGTCTTCAATTCCTCCACCTGAGAGATTATTGCAAAGAGAATGGAGCACATGACGTTCTTTATAATGTTACCATTATCTTTGCCAAACTGTCCCCTTCCATCCAACTCTTTCCATCTGTCCCTGAACTCACTCATTATTCCATGTTTTTGCATCTCGTCATTACCTGCATCACTAATTCACTTTTTCTGTTGATTCTCTCTGTTCCAAAGGTCCCTGCACTCATCTTTTATTGAGCTACCGGTATTTCTCTCTGTTTCCCAGGTCCCTGCACTCACCTCTCATTGAGCTATTTCTCTCCGTTTCCCAGGTCCCTGCACTCACCTCTCATTGAGCTATTTCTCTCCGTTTCCCAGGTCCCTGCACTCACCTCTCATTGAGCTATCTCTCTCCGTTTCCCTGGTCCCTGCACTCACTGCTCATTGAGATGATTCTCTCTGTTTCCCAGGTCCCTACACTCACTGCTCATTGAGATGATTCTCTCTGTTTCCCAGGTCCCTGCACTCACCTCTCATTGAGTGATTTCTCTCCGTTTCCCAGACCTCTGCACTCACTGCTCAGAGAGCTGATTCTCTCTGTGTCCCAGATCCTGCACTCACTGCTCAGTGAGCTGATTCTCTCTGTGTCCCAGATCCCTGCACTCGCATCTCTTTGAGATAATTCTCTCTCTTTCCCAGATCCCTGCACTCACTGCTCATTGAGCTGATTCTCTCTGTTTCCAAGGTCCATTTACTACCCTATTCCCAGGTCGGTGCATTCACCTCTCGCAGGGCCGACTCTCTTTGCTTTCCCAAGTCCCTAATCTGCTCATGAAGATTCTTTAACTCTCTCTCGTGTGATGACAAGGACTCTTCACACTGCACTTGCAGATTCTTTAGTTCTGAGTTTAGGGAACCGATTGTGCTCTATGGTGAGAGAAAACAAACAAACAAAAAAAAACCTTTATATACATTAACACATAAAAACACATAATATTCAGTGAAAGTAATTTACCTGCTAATATCTATTTTACTACAGATACGCTGAATTGACAAGAGATATGGGGATTCATGCTACTGCCATTGTTTTCTTGGGAAATTTTATTGTTCTTGTGAAAAGTTGCCACATGCTGTCCTATCGCCCCATCCATTGGTGCTTTTAGCTGCGGGTGATGTAATGCTTACAAAGGTAAACAAGATGCTGGTATTTAAATATAACCGGTGGTTACTTACGTCCATTGTCCTAATCCCTATCCCATACAATTGCTAAGATTAAAAGAGACCTCGCCATCAGAGCACACAAGGAGGTAGATCGTACCCGTTCTTGTTCATGTCTCATTTGGCTTTCTCGTTTCTGCCGTTCGATTTCCAGGGTGAGGCTTGTCAGGCTGTGTTGGGCATTGTTTAACTTCTCACTTAAAGAGGCCTTTTCCGACTCCTTCAGTGAAAGCACCTGAGAATAGGAAGAGAACACAACAGAGCTCATTGGTACATGATCATGAAGGTCAATAAGCCAAGGCATTGCTTCTATTGCAGACAGAACCTGCAGACCCGGTTACCTGCTGCTTCTCGCTCTCTGCCTGCAGGAGAATGTCATCTCGCTCCTGCTGTAAGGCAGCGATTTCTTCAGCCATTTCCTCGCGTTCCATCTCATGTCGCGCCAGCAGCTCCTCTCGCTCTTGCGTCAGGCGATGAACCAGATCCTCCTTCTCAGACTCTAGCTCCAGTCGTATCGCCTCCTAAGGACGCAACGGACGTAAGAACAGTAAATACAGGAGATGGGAGGAACTGGACTTCCCATCAGCCTTCAGCTTTATTTTAATACTGCAATCAGGAACCCTATTAAAATACCACCTTGGCTGAGGGCACCAGGATATGCTAAAGGGCATCTTGTACCAAGTGTAAAAAGAGAACGAGAATGTAGCAGTAGAAATTAGGGTGTGTGTAATAGCAAGAGAATACATAGAAGAAAGAAATATAGAGAGTAACATGTATTTAAAAATAGCTCTTGTCAGAGCCCAATAAAAAAGGTTAGAACATCATTCACATTTGGAGGACGTAAAAAAACAATACAAACAAACCCCCAAAAAGTCTTAATTTAGTCTTTCAATGGAAGATCACAACAAACCCTCCTCCTACAGGGTACAACCATCCTTTGAGTCTGGTAAACTCAGGGCTCCTTTCGGAGATCTAATGCAAGGCTTAGGAGGTAGTGGAACTTGCCTTCTCTCGGGATAGCCGTTCCACATCATCTTCATGGGCTTTCTTCTCGTTTCTTAATGTGACCTGTGAATCTTTCTCCGCCTGGCTCAGCTGCTGACCTAGAGACTCCTTATCCCGCTCCAGCCTGCTCAGTTCAGCCTCCAGCTGTTTACTCAGAGCAACGGCCTCCGCTACAAGCGAATAACACAAACAGTCAATCCGAGAACAAGCAACATCAACACTCTACGTCACTGGTGACATAATCAAACCATATCACTGCCTAGCCACACTGAAAGGTACTGCAAACTGCCAAGCAATCCAGCCTCAATGAAGTAAAAAAAATAATTATATATATACACATAAATAAAGAGGGATGTAGCATTCTACAGGGGAACACCGGATAGTGAGCATTAAGGTTTATAATTTAACAGATATAATATATTAACAATTACATTTTTAACAGTGTCGTGGGCTTTTTTTCAGGCCTTTGCTACCCCCTAATGCACCAAATAGTTGGGGAAATTAAAAGTTAGTCCGGTTAAGTTATATTTTATAGCTATAAAAACTGTAAGTGAACAGGGAATTGCTTAATAAGAATACCCATTCAGCGGATCCATGAGCAAGGTATTCTGGGTATTTCGTTTTTATTTAAGACACAACGGTATTTACCAAACTTAGATCTCCTGCATTAAATGGAAGAGATAGTTCAGCAAACCTCGTTTGATTAATTCCAGAAAACATGAAACATGCAAAACTTGTCCTAATGTAGAACAGGATAATAAAGCAGAGGATAACCAAGGTCCAGCACAGCTTGTGGATCAAACCCTCTTACTATATGACAAAAAAAAAAGCAGCTGTGACACGAACACCAAATAGTGAAACTGATTGTTTGGTGATCATGTCCACTGTGAGCTTTTAGTGTACACACTGTATTCAGTGCAGCATGCAGCCTGGCTCTGGATATGTCTGCTGTGAGCTTTTAGTGTACACACTGTATTCAGTGCAGCATGCAGCCTGGCTCTGGATATGTCTGCTGTGAGCTTTTAGTGTACACACTGTATTCAGTGCAGCATGCAGTCTGGCTCTGGACATGTCTGCTGTGTGCTTGGGGCCTACCTTGCAGAGCCTCCTTGGTCAGACGCAGACTTTGGTTCTCCGCTTCCACCTGCTCCTTCCGGGATGTGAGGTGAGAGATCTGCTGCTGAGCATCAAACAGGACCGTCTCCAATGATTCCTTCTCAGACCTGTGAGCACAGCACGAAGGCTTCATTTACTGTAACCAAACACTCCATGATTACCTTCCCCTAGCCTGCCAGTCTGAGCAACCACTCAATGTACTGCTCTGTGTCACGGAGTATCCACTCCATGAAATGAGGTCATGGAGTATTCCATCACTGTTCTAGTCTGTCTCACCGAGTATCCTCTGCCTGTACCAGACTGTATGAGTATCCACTCCCGTACCATTCTGTCTCACTGAGTATTCACTCCCTGTACTGGCTTGTTTCACCAAGTATTCACTCCCTGTACTGGCTTGTTTCACCAAGTATTCACTCACTGTACTGGCTTGTTTCACCGAGTATCCACTCACTGTACTGGTCTGTCTCACCGAGTATCCACTCACTGTACCGGTCTGTCTCACCGAGTATCCACTCACTGTACCGGTCTGTCTCACTGAGTATCCACTCCCTGTACTGGTCTGTCTCACCGAGTATCCACTCCCTGTACTGGTCTGTCTCACCGAGTATCCACTCACTGTATTTGTCTGTCTCACCGAGTATCCACTCACTGTATTTGTCTGTCTCACCGAGTATCCACTCACTATACTTGTCAGTGTGATTCTGGAGTAATTTGCCCTGATGGTTCCAGGAAGTCCTGTGTTGCTGTAGGAGTTTGCTCTGTGTTTGGCTTCTTGGCTGCCTGGTAACAAGTCCCCAGCAACTATCTGCCTGGTGCTGGCACAGATATGAGTTGAGTAAATGTTTCATTAATCAATGAGTTACAAGGAGAGGACTATAGGTGAGCCCGAGTACCAAAACCAGGAATTCCCTCCCAGCATACCTGAGAGCAGCCATTTCCTCTGCCTGGGCCCTGTTCTCTCGCTCTGATGCAGTCAGTTGAACCACTAGGCTGCCCTTATCCTTCATCAGCCCTTCCTTCTCCTTGGAGGCTCGGAGTAGACTCTCACTCTGTAGTTCAACCTCTCTCCGGCTCTGGACCAGCTCCTCACTCAATGCATTCCTCTGCCGTGAGATCTAGGTAGAGATGATCCAAATTTAAGGTGTTAGTGGCATGTGGGACCAGAGAAAGTTCTCTCTAGTGCTTACGCAAGTCACTTCCCCCAGAATCTAAACTAGTTATAATTTTCCCTCATCTACTAACACTGCTCTGTAGCTTCTGCCGACGGTTGACAGTACTGGGAGTTCCCATTACTGGAGGAAGTATTCAGATTCTCTCCCATGCCCGCACTGCTGGCGGTAGTATCTGAGATTCTCTCCCCTGTCCTCACTGCTGACGGTAGTACCTGACATTCTCTCCCCTGTCCTCACTATTAGCGGTAGTGTCAGATTCTCTCCCCTGTCCTCACTGCTGACGGTAGTACCTGACATTCTCTCCCCTGTCCTCACTATTAGCGGTAGTGTCAGATTCTCTCCCCTGTCCTCACTGCTGGCGGTAGTGTCTCAGATTCTCTCCCCTGTCCTCACTGCTGGCGGTAGTGTCTCAGATTCTCTCCCCTGTCCTCACTGCTGGCGGTAGTGTCTCAGATTCTCTCCCCTGTCCTCACTGCTGACGGTAGTATCTGAGATTCTCTTCCCTGTCCTCACTGCTGGCAGTAGTATCTGAGATTCTCTCCCCTGTCCTCATTGCTGACGGTAGTACCTGACATTCTCTCCCCTGTCCTCACTGCTGACGGTAGTACCTGACATTCTCTCCCCTGTCCTCACTATTAGCGGTAGTGTCTGAGATTCTCTCCCCTGTCCTCACTATTAGCGGTAGTGTCTGAGATTCTCTCCCCTGTCCTCACTATTAGCGGTAGTGTCTGAGATTCTCTCCCCTGTCCTCACTATTAGCGGTAGTGTCTGAGATGCTCTCCCCTGTCCTCACTGCTGGAGGTAGTGTCTGAGATTCTCTCCCCTGTCTTCACTGCTGGCAGTAGTATCTGAGATTCTCTCCCCATGTCCTCACTGTTGGCGGTAGTATCTGAGATTCTCTCCCCTGTCCTCACTGCTGGCGGTAGTATCTGAGATTCTCTCCCCTGTCCTCACTATTGGCGGTAGTATCCGAGATTCTCTCCCTGGTCATCACTGCTGATGGTAGTATATGAGATTCTCTCCCCTGTCCTTACTGCTGGCGGTAGTATCTGAGATTCTCTCCCCTGTCCTTGCTGCTGGCGGTAGTATCTGAGATTCTCTCCCCTGTCCTCACTGCTGGCGGTAGTATCTGAGATTCTCTCCCCTGTCCTCACTGCTGACGGTAGTACCTGACATTCTCTCCCCTGTCCTCACTATTAGCGGTAGTGTCTGAGATTCTCTCCCCTGTCCTCACTATTAGTGGTAGTGTCTGAGATTCTCTCCCCTGTCCTCACTATTAGCGGTAGTGTCTGAGATTCTCTCCCCTGTCCTCACTATTAGCGGTAGTGTCTGAGATGCTCTCCCCTGTCCTCACTGCTGGAGGTAGTGTCTGAGATTCTCTCCCCTGTCTTCACTGCTGGCGGTAGTATCGGAGATTCTCTCCCCTGTCCTCACTGCTGGCGGTAGTATCTGAGATTCTCTCCCCTGTCCTCACTGCTGGCGGTAGTATGGGAGATTCTCTCCCCTTTCCTCACTGCTGGCGGTAGTATCTGAGATTCTCTCCCCTGTCCTTACTGCTGGCGGTAGTATCTGAGATTCTCTCCCCTGTCCTTACTGCTGGCGGTAGTATCGGTGATTCTCTCCCCTGTCCTCACTGCTGGCGGTAGTATCTGAGATTTTCTCACCTGTCCCAGCTGTTCCTGTAGCTGCGCCCGTTCTCTCCGTAGAGACTGAAGCTCATGAAGGAGCTTTTCCCGGCTCTGCTCCATAGCCTGCAAGGAGTTATCCAAGCCGAAACGCTCAGTATCCAGCTCCAACTTCTCCTGTTCCAGACGGACCAGCTCATCCCGGATTGAGGCCTTCTCCTGCTCTACTTCATGCTTCTGTCCCTGCAGTGAGGCTCGCTCATCCTCTAGCTACAGACAGGGCGAGTTTATTGGTTAAAGAGACATCCTTTTTTTATATCGTCTAATCCTGAATCAAACCTAGAACCACACCGAAGGGGTATTCTAAATCCTAATAGTGAATCAGATCTGCCCCCATGGGGGTATTATACATCCTAATGGTGAATCAGATCTGCCCCCCTGGGAGTATTATAAATCCTAATGGTGAATCAGACCTGCCCCCATGGGGGTATTATAAATCCTAATAATGAATCAGATCTGCCCTCATGGGGGTATTATAAATCCTAATAGTGAATCAGACCTGCCCCCATGGGGGTATTATAAATCCTAATAATGAATCAGATCTGCCCTCATGGGGGTATTATAAATCCTAATGGTGAATCAGATCTGCCCCCCTGGGGGTATTATAAATCCTAATAGTGAATCAGATCTGCCCCCATGGGGTATTATAAATCCTAATGGTGAATCAGATCTGCCCCCCTGGGGGTATTATAAATCCTAATAGTGAATCAGATCTGCCCCCATGGGGTATTATAAATCCTAATGGTGAATCAGATCTGCCCCCATGGGGTATTATAAATCCTAATGGTGAATCAGATCTGCCCCCCTGGGGGTATTATAAATCCTAATGGTGAATCAGATCTGCCCCCATGGGGGTATTAGAAATCCTACTGGTGAATCAGATTTACCCGATGAGGTATAATAAAGAATACATGGGTGAGGCTTGTTAGGCACTCACTGTTAGGGTTTGATAGCAGTATTTATCCAGTGGTGGTAGAACACAGAATGCAATGCCCATCATTCCTAAACACTAAGCTGTCACTCACTGCACACTCTCCGCCACGCAGTACCTGGGCTATTATACGGTTGAGTTCAGTCTTGTCCTGTGCCAGGCTCTCATTAAGGGCGCTCATTTTGGACAGAGCATCCCGCAGTGACGCTTCCTCTGTCCTCTGCCTATTCAGTGCCAACTCCAGCTCAGCACGGCCCGTCTCCGCCTAAACCAGACAAGAGAATATTAACAACCGTCTCCAGGCAGCGGACTGATTGGAAAGGGAGCTGCGGTGCCATGTCAGTGTCCCAGGTGGGGGGTGCTGGAAAGGGGAGCAGTAAATTGAGGAGGGGGGGGGGGGATCAGGTCAATGTTCATTCGAAATGAGGGGAGAAGGATTGGGTACTTACCTTAGACAAAGCCTGAGAGATGTCCACTTTCTCAGCCTCACACACCTCTTTCTCCAAGCTGGACTGGTGCAGAGATTCCTTCACGAGCACCAGATCCTTCCTCATGGCTGAAAGCTTCACCTCCAGCTGTTCCTGAGCTTTGTGACTGTGGACAGAGACAGAGCGGGGTCAGTAACACAGAGCTCGGAGTGATCCAAACTGACATGGCTCTCCGTGATTCCTCTCCGCTTAACGAAGAACTCTGTAATCCCTGCACAAAGCAAATAAACTAGCCAAGGATCAATATAATACAGTAACTCGTCAAAGGAAATCTGAAATAGTTATACTACCCAGCCACCCAGCTAGCCTACTACCAACATCTTCGGTTGGATGTGATGCAGATATTAAAGTAGCCATATTGGATGTAACCATACTGTATATCACATGGTATTAATAGAATAATAGTGTAATGTTTAACTCTTAAAAAACAAAACAAACAAAAAACAGGAATATTTGTCAATTTAATCATTTAATTGCACATTTGAGGTCAAGACAGCCAAATTCTTTAATGCCTCTGGCAATTTTCAAAGATTATTAATAACCCTACATTAGTCCAATACAAATAATAATACAATACATGGAAATCTGTACGTTGTACTGCGCTGCAGAGAATGTTGGCGCTTTATTTAAAGGAACAATAAAACCGGTGTCCATTTAATAGAGTGCAATCTCGGTCTATCACGTACCCTCTCTCCACCTCGCGCAGAGCTCGCTCGCGGTCCTGGCAGATGTCCTCCTTCTCCTCCTGCAGTATTTCCCGCTGACGCTGCAGGTCGCTGTTGGCGAGCTGTAATTTCTCACTCTCCTGTCGCTGCGTTTCGAGCTGATCCTGCAGGCTTTGTACAGTCTTCTCCAAAGTATCCCGGTCCCTGAAAGACAACAATATTACCCAACGTGGTGTCTTACGGCAAGCGCACATTAATCCTGCACATTCTGGGATTGAGAGGGAAATCACGGCGCGTTCTTTACTGGAATAGCCATTACTGAGAACTAGTAACGTTTAAAGGAAAAGGAGACAGTCCCCCATACAATGCATGTGGAAGTCAGTAAGGGGTTACCCCTAGTTAAATAATTTAAAACAGATGAGAGAGAATCTCAAAAACAGAGTATCTCTCAATAGAGCACTCTTTATATTAACGCCACGGTTTTAGAATAAAACATCTTATACTTTATTATATATTTCAAATAACAAAAATAAATCTGTATATTACTCAGAAAAAGTAGTGTCCCCACAAACGTGATACATAGAAACAGCCTTCGTGGCAGTATTTTACCCCCCAGTAATATCCCATAACCCAGGGCAGTATGTTACCCCCAGTAATATCCCATAACCCAGGGCAGTATGTTACCCCCAGTAATATCCCATAACCCAGGGCAGTATTTTACCCCCCAGTAATATCCCATAACCCAGGGCAGTATGTTACCCCCAGTAATATCCCATAACCCAGGGCAGTATTTTACCCCCCAGTAATATCCCATAACCCAGGGCAGTATGTTACCCCCCAGTAATATCCCATAACCCAGGGCAGTATGTTACCCCCAGTAATATCCCATAACCCAGGGCAGTATGTTACCCCCAGTAATATCCCATAACCCAGGGCAGTATGTTACCCCCCAGTAATATCCCATAACCCAGGGCAGTATGTTACCCCCAGTAATATCCCATAACCCAGGGCAGTATGTTACCCCCAGTAATATCCCATAACCCAGGGCAGTATTTTACCCCCAGTAATATCCCATAACCCAGGGCAGTATGTTACCCCCAGTAATATCCCATAACCCAGGGCAGTATTTTACCCCCAGTAATATCCCATAAACCAGGGCAGTATTTTACCCCCCAGTAATATCCCATAACCCAGGGCAGTATGTTACCCCCAGTAATATCCCATAACCCAGGGCAGTATGTTACCCCCAGTAATATCCCATAACCCAGGGCAGTATGTTACCCCCAGTAATATCCCATAACCCAGGGCAGTATGTTACCCCCAGTAATATCCCATAACCCAGGGCAGTATGTTACCCCCAGTAATATCCCATAACCCAGGGCAGTATGTTACCCCCAGTAATATCCCATAACCCAGGGCAGTATGTTACCCCCAGTAATATCCCATAACCCAGGGCAGTATGTTACCCCCAGTAATATCCCATAACCCAGGGCAGTATGTTACCCCCCAGTAATATCCCATAACCCAGGGCAGTATGTTACCCCCAGTAATATCCCATAACCCAGGGCAGTATGTTACCCCCAGTAATATCCCATAACCCAGGGCAGTATGTTACCCCCAGTAATATCCCATAACCCAGGGCAGTATGTTACCCCCAGTAATATCCCATAACCCAGGGCAGTATGTTACCCCCAGTAATATCCCATAACCCAGGGCAGTATTTTACCCCCAGTAATATCCCATAACCCAGGGCAGTATGTTACCCCCAGTAATATCCCATAACCCAGGGCAGTATGTTACCCCCAGTAATATCCCATAACCCAGGGCAGTATGTTACCCCCAGTAATATCCCATAACCCAGGGCAGTATGTTACCCCCAGTAATATCCCATAACCCAGGGCAGTATGTTACCCCCAGTAATATCCCATAACCCAGGGCAGTATTTTACCCCCAGTAATATCCCATAACCCAGGGCAGTATGTTACCCCCAGTAATATCCCATAACCCAGGGCAGTATGTTACCCCCAGTAATATCCCATAACCCAGGGCAGTATGTTACCCCCCAGTAATATCCCATAACCCAGGGCAGTATGTTACCCCCAGTAATATCCCATAACCCAGGGCAGTATTTTACCCCCAGTAATATCCCATAACCCAGGGCAGTATGTTACCCCCAGTAATATCCCATAACCCAGGGCAGTATGTTACCCCCAGTAATATCCCATAACCCAGGGCAGTATGTTACCCCCAGTAATATCCCATAACCCAGGGCAGTATGTTACCCCCAGTAATATCCCATAACCCAGGGCAGTATGTTACCCCCCAGTAATATCCCATAACCCAGGGCAGTATGTTACCCCCCAGTAATATCCCATAACCCAGGGCAGTATGTTACCCCCCAGTAATATCCCATAACCCAGGGCAGTATGTTACCCCCAGTAATATCCCATAACCCAGGGCAGTATGTTACCCCCAGTAATATCCCATAACCCAGGGCAGTATGTTACCCCCAGTAATATCCCATAACCCAGGGCAGTATGTTACCCCCAGTAATATCCCATAAACCAGGGCAGTATTTTACCCCCAGTAATATCCCATAACCCAGGGCAGTATTTTACCCCCAGTAATATCCCATAACCCAGGGCAGTATGTTACCCCCCAGTAATATCCCATAACCCAGGGCAGTATGTTACCCCCAGTAATATCCCATAACCCAGGGCAGTATTTTACCCCCAGTAATATCCCATAAACCAGGGCAGTATGTTACCCCCCAGTAATATCCCATAACCCAGGGCAGTATGTTACCCCCAGTAATATCCCATAACCCAGGGCAGTATGTTACCCCCAGTAATATCCCATAACCCAGGGCAGTATGTTACCCCCAGTAATATCCCATAACCCAGGGCAGTATGTTACCCCCAGTAATATCCCATAACCCAGGGCAGTATGTTACCCCCAGTAATATCCCATAACCCAGGGCAGTATGTTACCCCCAGTAATATCCCATAACCCAGGGCAGTATGTTACCCCCAGTAATATCCCATAACCCAGGGCAGTATGTTACCCCCAGTAATATCCCATAACCCAGGGCAGTATGTTACCCCCAGTAATATCCCATAACCCAGGGCAGTATGTTACCCCCAGTAATATCCCATAACCCAGGGCAGTATGTTACCCCCAGTAATATCCCATAACCCAGGGCAGTATGTTACCCCCAGTAATATCCCATAACCCAGGGCAGTATGTTACCCCCAGTAATATCCCATAACCCAGGGCAGTATGTTACCCCCAGTAATATCCCATAACCCAGGGCAGTATGTTACCCCCAGTAATATCCCATAACCCAGGGCAGTATGTTACCCCCAGTAATATCCCATAACCCAGGGCAGTATTTTACCCCCAGTAATATCCCATAACCCAGGGCAGTATGTTACCCCCAGTAATATCCCATAACCCAGGGCAGTATGTTACCCCCAGTAATATCCCATAACCCAGGGCAGTATGTTACCCCCAGTAATATCCCATAACCCAGGGCAGTATGTTACCCCCCAGTAATATCCCATAACCCAGGGCAGTATGTTACCCCCCAGTAATATCCCATAACCCAGGGCAGTATGTTACCCCCAGTAATATCCCATAACCCAGGGCAGTATTTTACCCCCAGTAATATCCCATAACCCAGGGCAGTATGTTACCCCCAGTAATATCCCATAACCCAGGGCAGTATGTTACCCCCAGTAATATCCCATAACCCAGGGCAGTATGTTACCCCCAGTAATATCCCATAACCCAGGGCAGTATGTTACCCCCAGTAATATCCCATAACCCAGGGCAGTATGTTACCCCCAGTAATATCCCATAACCCAGGGCAGTATGTTACCCCCAGTAATATCCCATAACCCAGGGCAGTATGTTACCCCCAGTAATATCCCATAACCCAGGGCAGTATGTTACCCCCAGTAATATCCCATAACCCAGGGCAGTATGTTACCCCCAGTAATATCCCATAACCCAGGGCAGTATGTTACCCCCAGTAATATCCCATAACCCAGGGCAGTATGTTACCCCCAGTAATATCCCATAACCCAGGGCAGTATGTTACCCCCAGTAATATCCCATAACCCAGGGCAGTATGTTACCCCCAGTAATATCCCATAACCCAGGGCAGTATGTTACCCCCAGTAATATCCCATAACCCAGGGCAGTATTTTACCCCCCAGTAATATTCCATAACCCAGGGCAGTATTTTACCCCCCAGTAATATCCCATAACCCAGGGCAGTATGTTACCCCCAGTAATATCCCATAACCCAGGGCAGTATGTTACCCCCAGTAATATCCCATAACCCAGGGCAGTATGTTACCCCCAGTAATATCCCATAACCCAGGGCAGTATGTTACCCCCAGTAATATCCCATAACCCAGGGCAGTATGTTACCCCCAGTAATATCCCATAACCCAGGGCAGTATGTTACCCCCAGTAATATCCCATAACCCAGGGCAGTATGTTACCCCCAGTAATATCCCATAACCCAGGGCAGTATGTTACCCCCAGTAATATCCCATAACCCAGGGCAGTATGTTACCCCCAGTAATATCCCATAACCCAGGGCAGTATGTTACCCCCAGTAATATCCCATAACCCAGGGCAGTATGTTACCCCCAGTAATATCCCATAACCCAGGGCAGTATGTTACCCCCAGTAATATCCCATAACCCAGGGCAGTATGTTACCCCCAGTAATATCCCATAACCCAGGGCAGTATGTTACCCCCAGTAATATCCCATAACCCAGGGCAGTATGTTACCCCCAGTAATATCCCATAACCCAGGGCAGTATGTTACCCCCAGTAATATCCCATAACCCAGGGCAGTATTTTACCCCCAGGGCAGGTTTTGATCCCCAGATTTCTGGCCAGTGTATTTTTTGTCATAACTGATCCCCAGAAACGAAGACAATATTTTATCTCCAAACCGATCCCGTGTAGATGAAGGCAGCATTTCACCTTCAAACGGTTCCTTATAAACGAAGTGTGGGAGGTTTTAGTTTCCCTTACCGGGTTCCTCACACGTTAACGCACGGTTTGCCTCCATTTATAGGACATCAGCTCTCTGGTCGTAGTCTGACCCCTTGATATAAATTCTAAGAAACACTTTGCTCTTCTCCGAGGCATTGAAAGGAAAGGCCAATCCTTTTCTATCTCAGAATTATTCTCCCACAGCACTTAAAGGAGAAGTCTATCTCGGGATACGAGACACATTGGGGATCACCTAGATTTGTTCACACTAGTGTCTGACTGCAGTTTTAGGGACCCATCGGGGGAGATTTATAAAAGTTGCATCAGGTAAAGAGTAGAAATCACTGTGGAAATCAGTATAATGTTCTGCCATTTTTATAACGCTCCCCAATTGTGTCATTATAAACAAGTAGTTCTGACTGTTCATACCCAGTGAGCTGCCCGGCGTTGCTGCGCAGTCTGGCTATATTGCGCTCTGTGTCCTCTTTGGCGAGGTGAGAACTTTCCAGGTCTTGCTGGAGTTGAAGTATTTTCTGTTCCAGGTTCCTTCGCTCATTCTCGCTGTCACTGAGCTGTTTTCGCAGGGACCCCAGAGCTTCCTGCCCTGCCTCGAGTCGCCCTTTCAGCTCCTAGAAGACAGGGAACCCTGACATTCAGGAATTGCAGGTGGAGGTGGGACAAAACTGTAAAAATGCCCGTAATGCCAATAAAACACACACTTTCTATTGACAGAGAATCAGAACTGGACACACAGGCATTTAAAAAGACCAGAAACTGGGACTGCAAGTTACGTCACTAAGAAAAATAAGATTATCTTGACTTTACATATCGGATATTCATCTCTGCATCAGTGTAAGTAAATTAAAGGAATTCTACCTGACCCGTTCTATGGTGGAGAGCTTGTCCTACCCGACCCGTTCTATGGCGGAGAACTTGTCCTACCCGAACCGTTCTATGACTGAGAGCTTGTCCTACCTGACCCATTCTATGGCTGAGAGCTTGTCCTACCTGACCCATTCTATGGCTGAGAGCTTGACCTACCCGACCCGTTCTAGCGCCGAGAGCTTGTCCTACCTGGCCCATTCTATGACTGAGAGCTTGTCCTACCTGACCCATTCTATGGCTGAGAGCTTGTCCTACCTGACCCATTCTATGGCTGAGAGCTTGTCCTACCTGACCCATTCTATGGCTGAGAGCTTGTCCTACCTGACCCATTCTATGGCTGAGAGCTTGTCCTACCTGACCCATTCTATGACTGAGAGCTTGTCCTACCCGACCCATTCTATGGCTGAGAGCTTGTCCTACCTGACCCATTCTATGGCTGAGAGCTTGTCCTACCTGACCCATTCTATGGCTGAGAGCTTGACCTACCCGACCCGTTCTAGCGCTGAAAGCTTGTCTTACCTGTACTTGCAACTGTCGTCTTTGCAAGGCTGACTGAACGGTGGACAGAGCAGAGTCTCTGAACGCTGGGGACATGCTGCGTCTTGGGGAAGAGCTGCGGTGTGGGGAGGAACGCCTTAGTGGTGAGGAGGTGCGCAGGCTGCTAGACAGACCGCGCAGGCTGAGACCTGGACCCTCGATGTCTATGAAATCAGACGTCCTGTCACTGGTGGAAAGCTGAAAGCCACTGTCCGCTTCACTCAGAACTACCTGGAGGAAAGAACATGCACATAGTCAGCAGGGGGATGGAGACTGGTAATGGTAAAGCTGCATGTTTCAGGGACATTGGTAAATATACTGTAAAGAGATGGACAGAAAATGTTTTTTAAATACTTATTCTAAATTTTAAAACTGGTTTGTTTACTTTGAAACCTGAGAATTATGCAAAAGAAAAACTCGATAACAATAATAACAAATAATTTCCTGATGAATAATGAATTGCCACCCAAGCCTGTTGGTCATAACATTTTAATACCCTGTAAAACAGAGCTGCTCTAAGGGCGAGTAAATGAATATAATATCCCTGCTGTGTACAAGCAGAGCTGCCAGTCATTAAATAAATATTACTCTTTCCTGAACTATGTGCTCCCATGATGCTCTTGGAACAATCCCACAATGCATACGGTACATCCATAAGTTAAAGCATTTAGAAGACTTTTTATATAAGCGTTGAGCAGTCACACTGATGACCAATGTATTAACGCACAACGCTTAGAAAAAGTACACCTGTAGGTATTGTTTGACAAAGATATTTACGGTCTTAGGCCACACTAGCCAAATTCAAAAATTCTCCCATCCAACTTTACTGGCATCAATTCCCAGTGTAGAGAATACATACCCCAAAGCTAGGTTATGGCCGGATATGGGATTGTTCTGGCTCTGGAATAAGATTGTACGCTTCCCAGGCCAGTTTGAATGGAGATATGTTATGTATTGTCACAGACCTGTGTGAGTTCTCGCAGAGTTTCCTGAAGGACTTCTTTTTCAGACTTCAGAGTCTCGAGTTCCTCTCCCAGGAGGACCACCTGCTCTTCTGCTCGGTTTTTCTCCTGTAAGAACCACAATATGATCTAAACCTCCTTCACTCTCACCAAGTGACCTTCTTCTAAAGCAAGGTGTCCACCAATCATGGGAATTGCAGCCTAACATCACATGGGCTGCAGTAGGACATCTCTGCCTCCATACCTGCTCCTGCAATCTCTGGCTATTCTGCTCCTTCTGTGCGCTCTCATTCTGCAGACGCTCAACACTCCTAGTCAGCTCCTCAATCCTGTTGGACAAAGTGAGATCTGCATCAGAGAACATGCCCAGCTTTGATAGGTCATGGATGCAGTGTTATTGTGTGGTTTAATACAGCAGGGTATATAAAGTTCTTTTGTGGCCCGCCTTGGCAGAATGGCAATGCCTATGTACTCCTTGCTAACAGTGGAACTATTTAACACCATCATTTTAAATTACTGATGTGTGTAAATAATATTTCAAAATATCTGCAGCGTGGAGAGTCTGATCTAGAAGATATATTATTGAGCAAGCCTGGAAAGGCTGATACAGGATTGAGTGAGTCTGGAGAGGAAGATCTGGAGGATACAAGATTGTGCAAGTCTGGAGAGGGAGATCTGGAGAATACAGGATCGAGTGAGTCTGGAGAGGTAGATCTGGAGGATATAGAATCGAGTGAGTCTGGAGAGAGAGATCTGGAGGATACAGGATCGAGTGAGTCTGGAGAGGGAGATCTGGAGGATACAGGATCGAGTGAGTCTGGAGAGGGAGATCTGGAGGATATAGGATCGAGTGAGTCTGGAGAGGCAGATCTGGAGGATATAGGATCAAGTGAGTCTGGAGAGGCTGATATGGAGGATATAGGATCGAGTGAGTCTGGAGAGGAAGATCTGGAGGATATAGGATCGAGTGAGTCTGGAGAGGCAGATCTGGAGGATATAGGATCGAGTGAGTCTGGAGAGGCAGATCTGGAGGATATAGGATCGAGTGAGTCTGGAGAGGCAGATCTGGAGGATATAGGATCGAGTGAGTCTGGAGAGGCAGATCTGGAGGATATAGGATCGAGTGAGTCTGGAGAGGCAGATCTGGAGGATATAGGATCGAGTGAGTCTGGAGAGGCAGATCTGGAGGATATAGGATCGAGTGAGTCTGGAGAGGCAGATCTGGAGGATATAGGATCGAGTGAGTCTGGAGAGGCAGATCTGGAGGATATAGGATCGAGTGAGTCTGGAGAGGCAGATCTGGAGGATATAGGATCGAGTGAGTCTGGAGAGGCAGATCTGGAGGATATAGGATCGAGTGAGTCTGGAGAGGCAGATCTGGAGGATATAGGATCGAGTGAGTCTGGAGAGGCAGATCTGGAGGATATAGGATCGAGTGAGTCTGGAGAGGCAGATCTGGAGGATATAGGATCGAGTGAGTCTGGAGAGGCAGATCTGGAGAATACAGGATCGATTGAGCCTGGAGAGGCTGATATGGAGGAAAGAGGATCAAGCGAGACTGGAGAGGCTGATCTGGAGAAACAATATGGAGGATACAGGGGATAAGGCTGTTGGGAAGTTACCTGGCAGAAAGTTCAGCTTTCTCTCCATCACAGGTAGCCTGGAGCTGGATCATTTGCCGTACTTTGTCCTTCAGCTGCTCCTCCATCTGTACAAGCTGCAGCGCCTGCCTTTCTACCACTGCCATCCCGCTGCTTTCTGACATCCGATGGGAGCCGCTCACGGTCATGCAGGAAGCGTGCATGGAACGGCTGGACAGCGACAACTCCTTCTGCAGCTGCATCAGATCCCTGCATGTGAAAAACAAGAAACACGCTTTAGAATTCCGAGCTCTGGGTAGACTATTCTTTGTATCTGTTACCAGTGCACTAGGCCACCTAGTCAGAGTAATTCTACTCTGCAACTAACACATGATGGAAGCAGTAATCAATACTTCTAACTCTGTCAGTTCGTACTGACTAAACACGTAAACAGGCAGCCTCAGCAGAGTTATCACACCGAGCTTTGCGTGCCAGCGCAGCTATTCTGAGATATTTAACATTTAATAACAAATGGGCATCCCAGCTCACTGCTCGTAAAACCTTCCTTAATTATTTACCATTTCTGAAACATTATTTCCTTTACTATTTCTGAAATGCCGCATTACACACTATATATTATGTTACGTAAACAAAAATGAAAGCTCTGATTCTTAACCTCAAAGCAGACCCTGGGCTTCGACCCCATTCACACGTACAGACTGTATTGTGACAGATACATTATCCCACGCACTCACCTTTCTGTCATAGTTTTCATTTCATTGAAGTGTCTGCGGAACCCGACAACTTGCCGCCATAGAGACAGCAGACGGCTGTGCTCGTTACTGAAATATGCGTTAAAGGACTGCAGGTAGAGAGAGAGAAGGTTTAGGGAAGCAAGACAAATTTACAGACGCAAAGGAAGAAAACAAAAGCCCAGACAGAGGAGAAAATGAAGGAGTGAATTCAATTTAGATGGTAAATACGGAAATAAACGCATTGAAAAACATTAAGGAAAAATATCCAGATAGGAAAATAAGAGAAAGTAAGAATAGAGATTTGGCACAAAAACACTGAGATATGTCTGGAGGGAAATTAAGGGATGGAACAAAATAGCCATTTTCCTGCTTTTCGTGTCTGTTTGTCTTTGGGGGAATATTAACGAGCAGCAGGTAATGGAAAAAGCAAAACTCCACTCACCTCCTCCTCTCGTCTCCACTCACTCTCTCGCTGCTCCAACTCATCTCGAGCTTTGGTCCAATCAGCTGTCAGCTTACGGAGATCCTCACTCAGGGCCTGATTGGCTGCATTGGCCTGGTCCAGCTGCTCCCTTAGCATGGCATTTACCTGGGTCAGACTGGTACTTCTGTGGGTGTGAAGGCAGACTGTGAGTGCCCCTGGGGGAACCATAACATTGTGCAAAACACAAACAGCATGCTCTTTTCAATGGAAGAACACTCAATATACAAGATCACCTATTCAGAGAAATATATAGGTAACCCATGGCCATACACCACATTTCCTACCTCTGCTGTTCTTCTTCTAGTCTGATCAAGGCGTTTTCCAAGTCATTGCTGGTCTCTTCCTCATGACGCAGCCGCGTGTCTGACAGCTCTAAACGGCTCTGCACAAACAGGCAATAACGTACATTTATATAACTAGAATAACCATATAGAATGCTGCTTCAGCAGTGGATACATTCATAGGTTCCTGTTCCAGTTTAGTGGATCCAGAATTACACTGACATGTTTTTATTCTAGGTCAGAGAGTTTTAATTTTAATTCATATTCTAGCTCAATGAAAGCAGATTTATATTCCATTCTAGGTCTGTCAACATAGATGGACATTCTAAATTTATAACACAGTTAGTATAGCTGTACATTCTGGATTTCCTGTTCTAGCACTGTTAGTATAGCGGTATATTCTGGATTTCCTGTTCTAGCACTGTTAGTATAGCTGTATATTCTGGATTTCCTGTTCTAGCACTGTTAGTATAGCTGTACATTCTGGATTTCCTGTTCTAACACTGTTAGTATAGCTGTACATTCTGGATTTCCTGTTCTAGCACTGTTAGTATAGCTGTACATTCTGGATTTCCTGTTCTAGCACTGTTAGTATAGCTGTACATTCTGGATTTCCTGTTCTAGCACAGTTAGTATAGCTGTACATTCTGGATTTCCTGTTCTAGCACTGTTAGTATAGCTGTACATTCTGGATTTCCCATTCTAGCACTGTTAGTATAGCTGTACATTCTGGATTTCCTGTTCTAGCACAGTTAGTATAGCTGTACATTCTGGATTTCCTGTTCTAACACTGTTAGTATAGCTGTACATTCTGGATTTCCTGTTCTAGCACTGTTAGTATAGCTGTACATTCTGGATTTCCTGTTCTAGCACAGTTAGTATAGCGGTACATTCTGTTCTAGCACTGTTAGTATAGCTGTACATTCTGGATTTCCTGTTCTAGCACTGTTAGTATAGCGGTATATTCTGGATTTCCTGTTCTAGCACTGTTAGTATAGCTGTACATTCTGGATTTCCTGTTCTAGCACTGTTAGTATAGCTGTACATTCTGGATTTCCTGTTCTAGCACTGTTAGTATAGCTGTACATTCTGGATTTCCTGTTCTAGCACAGTTAGTATAGCTGTACATTCTGGATTTCCTGTTCTAGCACAGTTAGTATAGCTGTACATTCTAGATTTCCTGTTCTAGCACTGTTAGTATAGCTGTACATTCTGGATTTCCTGTTCTAACACTGTTAGTATAGCTGTACATTCTGGATTTCCTGTTCTAGCACTGTTAGTATAGCTGTACATTTTGGATTTCCCGTTCTAGCACTGTTAGTTTAGCTGTACATTCTGGATTTCCCGTTCTAGCACTGTTAGTATAGCTGTACATTCTGGATTTCCTGTTCTAGCACAGTTAGTATAGCGGTATATTCTGGATTTCCTGTTCTAGCACTGTTAGTATAGCTGTACATTCTGGATTTCCTGTTCTAGCACTGTTAGTATAGCTGTACATTCTGGATTTCCTGTTCTAGCACTGTTAGTATAGCTGTACATTCTGGATTTCCTGTTCTAGCACAGTTAGTATAGCGGTACATTCTGGATTTCCTGTTCTAGCACTGTTAGTATAGCTGTACATTCTGGATTTCCTGTTCTAGCACTGTTAGTATAGCGGTATATTCTGGATTTCCTGTTCTAGCACTGTTAGTATAGCTGTACATTCTGGATTTCCTGTTCTAGCACTGTTAGTATAGCTGTACATTCTGGATTTCCTGTTCTAGCACTGTTAGTATAGCTGTACATTCTGGATTTCCTGTTCTAGCACAGTTAGTATAGCTGTACATTCTGGATTTCCTGTTCTAGCACAGTTAGTATAGCTGTACATTCTGGATTTCCTGTTCTAGCACTGTTAGTATAGCTGTACATTCTGGATTTCCTGTTCTAGCACAGTTAGTATAGCGGTACATTCTGGATTTCCTGTTCTAGCACAGTTAGTATAGCTGTACATTCTGGATTTCCTGTTCTAGCACTGTTAGTATTGCTGTACATTCTGGATTTCCTGTTCTAGCACAGTTAGTATAGCTGTACATTCTGGATTTCCTGTTCTAGCACAGTTAGTATAGCGGTACATTCTGGATTTCCTGTTCTAGCACTGTTAGTATAGCTGTACATTCTGGATTTCCTGTTCTAGCACTGTTAGTATAGCTGTACATTCTGGATTTCCTGTTCTAGCACAGTTAGTATAGCTGTACATTCTGGATTTCCTATTCTAGCACAGTTAGTATAGCTGTACATTCTGGATTTCCTGTTCTAGCACAGTTAGTATAGCTGTACATTCTGGATTTCCTGTTCTAGCTCTGTTAATATAAATTTATGTTAGCACCTATTACATTTTGGAGACTCCAGACTTACACTTAGACGTTCTTGTTCTAGCTCAGATGATCTTTCCAAAAGCTGCTGTTCCACCTCTCCACACTTCTTCTTATACTGCAGGACCTACGAGAGGCATGGCAGATTTAAATACACCCCGGTGCAAGCAATTAAGACCTATAGTAACCCGGTTCTGGAAAGTTACCAATCACGCAGATCATATTAAATACACTTTCTAGAACATATTCACCTTGCGTGCAATGATCTGACCCAGTGTGTCATTCATATGAATTATTAAGGATCACTCACATGTTAAAGGGACACGTATCTACATATCACATTAACTGCCGCTGGTCAGGCGTTTATGGGATTCGTTCTGGAACCACTGAACAGAGCGAGAGCCTTCTGAATGGCTGAGACATTTCCTGGTTTTAACAGCGCCAACAGCAAAATAGATCACTAACAGATTTCAGGTGTAAAATGACCCAAATCCTCAATTTAAAAAAAAAAATGAACAAAGGACATGAATTGTAGAATGTGTGTAACATTACAAACAAGGAAAGATAGAATTGTCACCTTGGCTTGTAGTTTCTGCACTAGCTGTGCTTGCCGTTGTTGCCCTTCTTGGTAAGCCTGTAGCTTGCGTTTATATGCAGCTTGCTCCTCCTCCAGCCGCCGTCTGAGTTCCACATTCTGCTGCGCCAAGCTCCTCGTTTCCAGCGAATCCCTCTCTCGCTCTCCTGTCTCCAGGCGCAGAGTCTGCTCCAGCTAGACGAGAAAAATAAATAAATCCCGGTATCAGACAATCTAATAATACTCACTCACAATGAGCATGTGGCTGTACAGAAAGGAACCAAGTGTTATGATTATTATTATTATTATTAATTTAATAGTTATGTGACAGAGATCAGCATTTACCCAGCATTAATACAATCTGAACCATTCAGGATATGACCAACAAAGCAAACTCTGTGTCTGTTTATAATAAAGACACAAAAAAAACACGAGGAATCCGGGAGCTTAAAATAATAATCGCAGCAATGCAAGAGCTCTTTTCTATAACAGACTGCCTCTTCCATCTGATTCGAAAATTAATATAGATTTTATTTAATTAGGCAACAGTAGCCAGAATGAATGAATTGGAGATCTGTCCACTAGGTGGCGCCACGCTGTATTATGGGACTAGCTGACTATAATAGGGTCAGTGCAGGAATAGTCTGTTAGATACAGTGTGAGATAATGCATTGTGATACTTTATGGTTACATGTAACCAACAAGGACTGATCCTTAAACAAACAGATAATGAAAAGATGGAGGACACAATGCATTAACCCAGTGATTGCCAACTCCTTCTTGCATTCACACCACTAATAAACCTCTTCCCCTGAACATGGTCGAACCCTGCTGTGAAAGGGTTAATATTACAATCAAAGCAGACACTCTGCAAGTGGCCATTATGTAGAAAGATTTGCTCTCAGCAGGGCTTTGGTTACTGGGGTTTCTATAGCAGCTTCCAGTTTGCTCTTTGCTCGTGCCAGGCCCCAGCACGTGACTGCTTGCCCGACCCACTCTTCTCCTGCCGTAGCCCCCAGACTAATCATCATGGGGGAAGAGTGGCCCTCTCTCACCACAACCACCTGCTGGCTCGCTCACCCTCACAGAGAGGGGGTAAAACAGACAGACAGCGGTACAGAGACAGCGAGACAAAAAGAGACAGCCAGAGAGAGTCAGGGAGAGAAATAGCAAAACACAAAAAGAGAGAAATATACAGGTAGAGACAACTAGAGAGAGACAAAGAGACAGCAATACATAGGGCGAGAGAAAGAGGTAGAAGGAGACAGCATTTAATAACCAGAACTGAGCTAGGACAAGCTCCAGATTCCTTCTCTTCATGTACAGAAGATGAGGGGTTAAAAAACATTTATTGATCTGCAGTGCCATGTAACATCAATGATGTGCCTTAACATTAAAAATAATAAAAAATAGAACAAAAAAGCGCAATATAAAATTAAATCGTCTGTATGACACCAAATATTAAAAGTCCAAAGAGAAATTCTTAATTTTTTTTTTTAGCTGCCAGACATAAAAAGTTATTCCGCAAACCTATGTGATAGAATGTCCAAAAGTAGATCAATGTCAGCGCTGTGCAATAGCCCCAAATCAGTGTTTGTGGGGAAGCTGGGGATTGAGGTAAATGTGTAGGATTTCCACCTCCACAGCGGTGGGTTAGGAAATTAGGAGTATTCTGTGTAAACTTTGTATCCAACAGCAGTGATCACAGTAACGTATCTTCAAAGATACAAACCAAGCAGAGAAAGTGCAACACGGTTTATTAATATCATGTAAAAATAAAACTGACAAAGGTGTCTGCCTGGAAAGGTAACATATAAGGCTTCTAACTCATCCACGCGTTCCACCCGTACTCAGCGGGCTTTTTCAAGATCTACTATAAAAAATAATAAATACGTTTTCACCAGTTCACTGTGAACTATGCGCACAGTATGGCTAGCAGTGAATGGGTTAATAAGAATACCGCACACAGCAATATAGTGCAAACTAATCAACTCAAATCCAGCTTCAAACAGGGGGATGTGATGAATGGTTTGGCTATTCCCTCCCTTAATGTGCACGTTGAAGGAGGTTTTACCAAAGAAGGAAGACAGGAATTCAGACTAAATTCATATTTTTTAACAAATACATTGTGAGCCCCAGGTAATATTCCACCCTTGCATTACTGGACCCCCATCTCCATATTGCTGTCCGTTCTGATTTTACTGTACACCTTGCAGAGTACACAACACATAACGAAACTCAGCTACGACAATACACCGCAGCCAATAACAGAAGACTAATGGAAGAAATTGCCCCTAAGAGCTTACAGTCAATAGGTGGGTTATTCTGAGAGCTGCAGGCTGATTCGGATCACTTCAGCCCCAGACCAGCTTTTTAGAGCACCCACAGAAAGCACAGCTGCTGCTACAAAGGCTTTGGGATCTCCTGAATGAATTCCTATTGTCACTTAGTATAGGACACACAGACTCTGAATAACCAAAGTTTACCATATCCCAGACAACTGTCACCATGGTGACCATCCATTCAAACCATTTTCCTGGTCCCTGGCAGAGACAACAAGAGGGCAAACAGGGGGGCAGGATTATACACAAGCAGGATAATTCACTAAAGTGAGAATTCAACGTGAGTCTCAAGACGGCTACACTCCCAGTTTGGCTACTTTGACCTTAAAATTGACATTTACTTTGGTAAATAGCCCTGTATGGCACAGACTGAGCTGCATTCACAGATTAAAGTAGCATGTTACCTGTACAGATAAAAGCACTTTGCATTAATGCAATCCTTTCTGGACATGCACAGTGAGAGATATTACCATTTTTACAGTAGTGACGATTATTTGTGATTTATTTCTTTATTCAATAAAACTCACACACAGCATGCCAGTGAACACAGCACAGACAGGAGAGTCCACGTACATTAGAATTCCCAGGATTCTCTAGGACAGCGACATTGCATCAATGCATATGATCTGCATGATGCGTTTGCCAGCATTCATTGTGACTGCAGTCATCAATTACGCCAAGTCACTGAAAACGCAAGTTTAAAGTTTCAGCTCCCATAAGAAGACAAGTCTCTTGGAACTGAAAATCCAAACGTTGCTTTTTCTAACTGGGTTTTGAAATTGCTGCCCTGCTTTGCAACCAGGGACTGTATTGGTTAAATTAGGTCAAATTTATAATATCCTTGCAAAAATACGGGGGTTAATAAAGAGCTAGAGAATGTATGGTTTTAATGATATTGCAATACCCGCACGTATACAGTTTAAGAACACAGAGAAGATGTAACAAAAGATGTGACATTATTAAAAATGGCCGAAAGCTCTTAAATGCCCCAGGTGCCAACTGAATACTGACAGAGTAAACGGTGTTGCCTGGTTAAAACTGAGTGTCTGTATTTCACAGCTCCCCTCAGGCTGCACATATACCCCAATGTGTGCCCAGAGTCTCACCATTTCCTCCTGCTATTCAGTAGCACTGTGCACAGTGAGCCCTGCAGGTTCTTGGTCAGTGTTGGAAAAGGAAGAATGACTGCTCTCACTGGAAAGCAGGTAATGGTATTGAAGGTTTACTGAGAGATAATATTTTGCAACGTGCTGTGGAAAGAGACAATGCTTGCATACATTGCTGGAAGAGAACGTATCACTGGATAGGTTTGTGAAGAGTGTTGAGATGTGGCTTAGATTTCCAATGGGACTATTCTGTCACAATACACTTGGCACAGGGTGTACAAACTCATTATATTCCATCCCTAACCCAGGTCAGTGGTGACCCACTCCATAGACAGGACACATTAACAGAGGCAGGTCTGAGCCTGCACAGCGCAGCTCACTGCCCACAGCATGCCTGGACTTGACTGGGCCCACATGGGATTCACAGGGATAAAAAAGAGATGTGATGGGCGAGGAACGAAGTGAGATGTGCTTTAATCGCCTGTCAATACAAATGTTAATTAGAGAACCTTACTCCAGTGGTCTGTAATTGGAGCAATTAATCAGTGGAATCACTTACTATTCTCAACTGACTCTGCAAATTTACAATTCTGGTTTCAATCTCAAATCACTGCTTTCTGCAGTATAAACACAATGACCAGAAAATTTTGTTCAGAAAAGCTGTGCAGTCCAATAAAAGGAACCAGCTCCAACAACTATGAAGGCTTCCAGAGGGTAAATGTCAACAATAGCTGTTAAAGTACACAGTGGAAAACCAATGCCATTTTTATTCCATATTTAACCATTGGAATGCCAGGATGGTTTGCACCCCTGAACAATCAGAAGTTACATGGATAAAGTTTGCCATAGTAAAGTGAGCGACGATCTGCTCTCCAGGCTTCCAACAAACTAAAGCTAACAGGTTTATTTACTGAAGTGAGGTTTCAAAATGAATTTCAAATTTAAGGCCAAACTGAAAGAATAGCTGACTTAGAGATTTTTTTTCTAGTTCGGCTATTATGACCTTAGATTTGTAATTCGCTTTATTAAAGAATAAACCCTAAAGTGCTTTGCTGCTTTCTGGATGACAGACATACCCTCTCACTGATAGCATTGTATTTGATGGCCAGTTCATCTCTCTCAGCGCGGCTCTGAGCCAGCAGATCTTCCACCCGCGAGAGCTCTTGCTGTAGGATGCGATTTTCTTCTTGAAGGGACAGAAGCGAAGACATGTCTTCTTCAGGGTGACCTGCAAGGTAACGTTCAGAAAGTGTCTGGTCAATTATACCCTTACATGTTGTACAATAGATTTACAGAAAGACCAGTCCAGACAGCCACTGACACCGCATCCAGCCAAGATTATGTAAGGTAAGCGACTTGGTATGGCCAGCCCTATTAGTACAAACATAAAGAACATAGCCTTAATACATTCATGCAACGTCTACGTTTCATAAAGGCTTTTAAAGAAAACATTTTTCTCCAGATTTCGTCCCACCTTTTACTGAAATGTGTGAAAATGTTCACTACGGACTCAGGAGGTCCTTGTTCAAAGCACATAAAGATGAACATGTCCCTTCAGGATATATTCCATGGGTCATGAATTTCAATGACAAGCCTGGGTAGTGACATAATCCCATCGAGGATAACAGACTAAAAGACACAGATAGTTCACACAAGATAATCTTGTGCACAAATCATTTAGAATTTGTAGGTAAATGCTGCTGCCATCCATGGAAGTGTAGTTTGCCCAAATTTTACTTTGGGAGTTACAATCCCATCTAAAATACATGCAAGCCTGCAGCGCTATCTGCCCATGGCAAACCAAGAACATATCTAATCACCACAACCACTACAACTCACGGTTTCTGTTAAAGAGATAAAGTGTACGGATGCTGTCCTCCCTGTGTTGTCTACCAAATCAATTTCGAGTGGTATGAAAAAAAGTGTGGCTAAAAGAATGGCACCCACAGAAAAACCCGCCTCTAGTGTCAGTCCAAATAATACATTTTCTATCCAAATATTCTGACCCTGGATGGCAATTATAGGCTGTGGATGCTGAGCTAAGAGACTTAGACCTAGCAGCTGGAACCCTATTCAAATTAAGTTGTCAGTACTCTAGGGAGACACACAGGTATCCTAAATCCTTGTGCGAACTGGTATATCAGTCACTGACCAGCCGTGACTTAAAGACAGACTCACCTGGGCCTTGCGGCAGGCTAAGGTTCCTGGTGACAATCTCTCGTATTCGAGCCGGCAGACGGGCAGGAAGTGGGTTGGTCGAGTCTCCACGGATAGTGAGTCCCTTCTGTTCTGGGGAGCTCAGGACCCGGAGGGACAGTTTCTGCAACAGGAGGGAAACATGCAATGAGTAAGCCAATGAATGTATAGAGAACAGCACTAGGGCTCGTACTTCAGACCTCTTGTTAATAAATAAGAAGAGCTGTGGCCACTGTCTCACTAGTGTCAAATGGTAACACACTAATTCATGTGAATAGAAACACATAGAAAGGAAAGGCGTCATTCATATGTTACATTGAGCACCAAAACAACTTTAACTCAATGAAGCAATGAATAAATTAATGAAGTTTTGGTGTAGGTGTCATGGCAGATCATGCCTCCCGTGGCTGTGATTCAAACAGCCAACATGAAAAAATTTTTTAATTTTCAATCAGATGTGACAGCACAGTGTGTTTAACTTAAAAGTTGTTTTTTCATCTCGTGTTGATTGAACTTTAATCCCACTCAGGAGCCTCTAGCAGGCTATAACCAGAGCAGCAGATATTACATTTTAAATTAAACGCACTGTATAATAAAGAAAGTTTAAACATTAGATCTCTCTTTACAGGAAGTGTCTAGAGACTCTGAGAGTCACGTGTCGGTGGAGTTGTTACTAGGGCTTCATTAACAATGATTTAACTCCTAAATGGCTATGTGCAATAATTTCCCTTAATTATTCTAGCGTTTTGCTGCATTGGAAACAATTGGAAACACAACATTCACAGGTTTATATTTTTCTGTAACCCGATCCAGAATACCGGACGACCCTGCTGCAAAATGGGATTTTCTGGAGCAGGATTCGTAAAAGTTTGAGTTGATAAAAGATCTGTAATTTGTAATGATGAGATTAGGCTTTTTTTTTTTTTTTTCCTATTAACTGCCTGAGTTATAGCAGCAGACTGGCACTCAAGGGGTTAATAGGTTAAAAAAACAAAACATTGTCTTAAACATGCAGACACTGTAAATGATATTATAGCAATGTAAGATGCAATCAGAGCGTTAAGAATCCTACACGAAGGAGAACCATATATTCTAGACTAGATCCTAAAACTAAGTACATGTTTGAAAACGGTTAGTGCTTAAAGGTTAAAGAAAAATATACAAAAAAAATAAACCATCAGTCGAAAAAATGATATATTCCTTATCAAGCTGTGTCGTGGCTATTTTTCAGAGGCTGGGATATTTTTTCGAAGCTGGGTATTGAAGATAAGGGGGGTATTTTTGTGTGAATGGTGCACATGCTTTTCCTAGACCTACAAAGGGGGGTGTGTACAAGTCCTCTTCAATCCTACATTTCGCTTTCTGAACACAATTAAAAACAGGACTTTATGGACGTTCCAGCTATTAAAGGACTTTGAAAACGAAAGCTCCTATACTTTCCCACTGCTGTGTACTTAGAGAGTCTCAGTATATAGACGTTCCCACCCCCCCAAGAAAATCACCAACCTCTATGACTGCCTCCAGCCTCTGCTCAGTGGAGTCTAGGGTCTCCTCTCGGGGGTTCATGGGTACAGGAGACCCCACACCAGGAGCCTCAGAAAATGAATGATGAGAATCATACACCCAGATTTCCTAGCAAGTCATGGGCAACAGGTCCCCTCCCTCGGTAACTGTGAACCAGCTGAAAGAGCACCCAGATTACCACTAAATCTCCTTTTCTCCTCCTCCCTTTGAGACCAGCAGCAAGTGTGTGTCTCCCCCCCTATGGTACTTCATTCAAACATCTGATCAATTCCCATCAAACAGGGCAAACGCCCCCTGCCTGAGAAAGCACTGAACTGACACAATATAACCTTCCATTACTTCACCTCCTGTCCTCAGAACCCACCTGCACACTCTGCATCTCCCTAGATTACTAATTCAAATAAAACAAAAACAATCAGAATAATAGAATAAATCACTAACTAATTATTATTATTATTATTATTGCATGCAGAATGTCACGTTCCACAATGCCTCAAACAGATTATTCACTAATGTCAGAATTCAAAGTGAATTTCAGATTTAAGGCCAGAGTAGCCGAACGGAAAGCATAGCTGACAGAGAATTTTCCAGTTTGGCAATTTTGACCTTAAATTTGAAACTCACCTTGAATTCTCACTTTGAATAATCAGTTTGAGGCATTGCGGAACGTGACATTCTGCATATAATAATAATAATAATAATAATAATAATAGTATAAACAGGATGGAACTAACGTATTATAACTTGTATAAAGATTCTGAACTACATATATTATTATTATTATTTATATAGCGCCAACAAATTCCATAGCGCTGTACAATAGAGCACCAGATACCTCTGTATCTACGATAACACAAAATAATGTCTGGATTAAAGGAGGTAAGTAAAGAAAACTAAAGCTGCCCATACGTTCGGCACAGGCTGATGAGAGTTGTGATGCAGATGCAGATATTAAACACTGCACACTGTAAGGAGGATCTGTTGACAAAGCACGGGAGGGCTCTAGGACCCTGTGGCTGGGGACGTGCACAGCAGGGGATGTGTTACTGTAACCATGGCGACCCTAAACTTCAAGAATCTGCCTTCAGACCATTTCAGTTTATGACATTTTGTGGAATGCCTGGACAACCCTCCAGCAGTGAAACGGTTAATTATGTACATAAACAAAGCATGTCAGACAGTGTGTGCGTATATAAACTACAGCGGTACTGTCACTACTGGGATTTTCAGGAAGATACAATCTTTATCCAAACTTCTATATGTCTGTGCAATCATCAGATATACATAGCGAATATACTGTCACATTAAATTGGAAACCTTTGGCAATCATTCACAAAATCGTTGCGATGGCTAATGGGATCAGGTATTATCTCACAATGAGATCGTATTGCCTTATCGCGCATGCACAAGATTATCTATGGAAGAACCGTGGTCTCAACCGATCTTCCACAGACTCTGTTTTATACTCTGGCACATGAGAAAGAGAAAAATGGCCGATTGGGGGAATGTGACTGGACACGGACTCACTGCACACCCATGCCAAATCATAGGAAGTTTGGGGGTGAATGGTACTCTCCGCTTAGTGACACAGCCCAACTTGATCATTTCCAGGTAGTCACCCCATTGTACCAGCACTGACACAGTTACTGCGAACATCACAGGATTCTGTTCATTTTCTCTCCTAGTGTTGGAATGAGTTCCTTAAACTACTGTACATTTCTTCATTCCCTGTAAAGAGACGTGCACAGGGCACTTGAACAGCCAAGGTGTGTGAAGATGAATGTTTGGATCAGTCATTCCAAGACTGGCACAGATAGTAATGGCCGTAGATCTCTAAGGGAGCTTAGACAATATTATTTAACTTTAACCATTAAAGAGAAGACAGCGTGCAGGTTTAGACTGCTTTCAAAGCAGAACATACAGAGCTGGTAGTGAGGTCAGCTGGATCCGGTTAATGAATGCAGGATGCCCCAGAAGCTTACACTCTGTCTGAGAATGATATCCTTGGCACCGAGTGAAAAATGGCCACTCGCCACCCATTGGGTACAACCTTCCAAAAAGGATTGGAGCCATTGCATAGCACATTCCTTTACCTCTCCCACACGTTCCAATTGTCTCACAAACATATTACAGCTAATGGTATCCGAGGCAGCTGACATGACAAGCATGACGAGGGTGGGTACGCGGCCAGTATCCATGGTACGCGGCCAGCGGCCATTGACTTAACCGGCTATAGGGCATCTCACTCCTGGGCCCTGGCATAAGGAGAGCAGCCACTGGGGTAAGCTGGGTCTTAAATAGTTCAGCATGGATGACGGAAAATGGGCAAAACTTGACGTAAGGTATCGGCTCTGGGGTGACGCAGGTCCGGGGTAACAATTTGCATATGCCATTTGGTGCTTTCTGAGAATTATATTTGCATCCAGGTCGTATTATCTGCAGCAGCAAGTCAATTCAGAAACGTGTTCTGGGTGCTCAAACGTTCTGAATATTGGAGGGCACTTAGTGTTTTGCAATAAGGTGTTATAGGGGCAATGGATCGATAGTGGGCTCTAGAATCCATCTGTAACCACTTACACCCAACACACAGAGCTAGAGTTATGTTTAGAACTATATATACTAGAAAGCATGTACTGTATCGTATAGAAAGGCAAATATGACGATCGATGAACGAAACAAGGTCTAGCAGTACAAGGTATCGGAGACGACAAGCTGAGTCAAAGTTACAGAAACCAGATAAAGCAAAGTCAAAGCCGTGTCAAAATACCACAGAGTCAGAATACATTATAATACTACTGGGACTACGAGATAGCAGAACAAGGCACCTGAATGAGCGAGAGGTTAATATTTATAGTCTGTGTCTATTTTGCTATTGACTCCACCTATTCTTGCACACCCAGAAGATGCGTGTATGCTGGTTCACATATAAAGCAGTAGTACGCGCACCGGTAGCCTGCCACACAGTAGTGATAGTATAGCATAATAGTGATGTATGAAAACCTTGGAAAGATATCGTTGTGTAGGAGTACTGATGCACAAAACAAATCCTGGGCCTATATGGCAATTTTCTGTACGGGATTATAATATACAACTTATACATACATATACGCAAATTGTATACTTCATATACTGGAAAGACAATCAGTACATGGGGTATACAATCCCTGGGTGAGGTATACAATCTCTGTGTGAGGTATACAATCTCTGTGTGAGGTATACAATCTCTGTGTGAAGTATGAAATCACTGGGTGAGGTACACAATCAGTGTGTAAAGTATACAATCAGTGTGTGCGGCATACAGTCAGTGTTCAGTGTGCGCGGCATGCAGTCAGTGTGCGCTACATGCAGTCTCATACAGTCAGTGTGCGCGGCGTGCAGTCAGTGTGCGTTGCATGCAGTCTCATACAGTCAGTGTGCGCGGCATGCAGTCAGTGTGCACGGCATGCAGTCAGTGTGCGCGGCATGCAGTCAGTGTGCGCGGCATGCAGTCAATGTTCAGTGTGCGCGGCATACAGTCAGTGTGCGTGGCATACAGTCAGTGTTCAGTGTGCACGGCACGCAGTCAGTGTTCAGTGTGCGCGGCACACAGTCAGTGTGCGCGGCACACAGTCAGTGTGCGCGGCACACAGTCAGTGTGCGCGGCACACAGTCAGTGTGCGCGGCACACAGTCAGTGTGCGCGGCATACAGTCAGTGTTCAGTGTGCGCGGCATACAGTCAGTGTTCAGTGTGCGCGGCATACAGTCAGTGTTCAGTGTGCGCGGCATACAGTCAGTGTGCGTGGCATACAGTCAGTGTGCGTGGCAGTCAGTGTGCGCGGTATACAGTCAGTGTGTGCGGCATACAGTCAGTGTTCAGTGTGTGCGGCATACAGTCAGTGTGTGCAGTATACAGTCAGTGTGCGTGGCATACAGTCAGTGTGTGCGGCAGTCAGTGTGCGCGGTATACAGTCAGTGTGTGCGGCATACAGTCAGTGTTCAGTGTGCGTGTCAGTGTGTGCGGCATACAGTCAGTATGTGTGCAGTATGTGCGCGGTATACAGTCAGTGTGTGCGGCATACAGTCAGTGTGCGCGTCAGTGTGTGCGGCATACAGTCAGTGTGCGCGTCAGTGTGTGCGGCATACAGTCAGTATGTGTGCAGTATGTGCGCGGTATACAGTCAGTGTGTGCGGCATACAGTCAGTGTGCACGGCATACAGTCAGTATGTGTGCAGTATACAGTCAGTGTGCGCGTCAGTGTGTGTGCAGTATGTGCGCGGCATACAGTCAGTATGTGTGCAGTATGTGCGCCGTATACAGTCAGTGTGTGCGGCATACAGTCAGTGTGCGCGTCAGTGTGTGCGGCATACAGTCAGTATGTGTGCAGTATGTGCGCGGTATACAGTCAGTGTGTGCGGCAGTCAGTATGTGTGCAGTATGTGCGCGGTATACAGTCAATGTGTGCGGCGTGCAGTCAGTGTGCGCGGCGTGCGGTCAGTGTGCGCGGCGTGAGGTCAGTGTGCGCGGCGTGAGGTCAGTGTGCGCAGCGTGAGGTCAGTGTGCGCGGCGTGCAGCCCGTGTGCGCGGCGTGCAGTCAGTGTGCGCGGCGTGCAGTCAGTGTGCACGGCGTACAGTGTATGAAGGCAGTAAATCTCATTATCTCCAGTTATTATTATCATTATTATTATTAATATCATTATTATTATTATTGTAATGGTCAGGGGGTCCGTTTACCCGGCATGTATTCTCCTGCCCGATCCGGCTGATCCCTCTCCATCACCGGCAGCTCCCCGACCCCCCAGTGCAGCCGTCACACACAGCCCGGGGCGGGGCACTGAGCTCGGCGGCAAAATCTACTCCAACCCGGGGATTCGGCCTGTACCGCCCACCCCGCAGGCTGGACAGGGATGGGTGGGCAGAGCCGGAGCACATGGGCCCCAGATGGATGGAGGGCCCCAAACTGGGTCTCACGGGAGGGAGCAATAAATGGTTTAGATACAGGATGATGGGGGGGGGAGGCAGTTATAAGGCCCCAAATACAGAACGGGGGGGGGGGGGGGGGCAATTATAAAGACACAGACAGAGAAGGGGGGGGCAGTTATAGAGACACAGACAGAGAAGGGGTGGGGGGGCAGTTATAGAGACACAGACAGAGAAGGGGTGGGGGGGCAGTTATAGAGACACAGACAGAGAAGGGGGGGGCAGTTATAGAGACACAGACAGAGAAGGGGGGGGGGGCAGTTATAAGGCCCCAAATACAGAACGGGGGGGGGGGCAGTTATAAGGCCCCAAATACAGAACGGGGGGGGGGGGTCAGTTATAGAGACACAGACAGAGAAGGGGGGGCAGTTATAAAGTCACAGACAGAGAAGGGGGGGCAGTTATAGAGACACAGACAGAGAAGGGGTGGGGGGGCAGTTATAGAGACACAGACATAGAAGGGGGGGGGGCAGTTATAAGGCCCCAAATACAGAACGGGGGGCAGTTATAAGGCCCCAAATACAGAACGGGGGGGTGGGGGGGGCAGTTATACAGACAGAGAAGGGGGGGGGGCAGTTATAGAGACACAGACAGAGAAGGGGGGGGGCAGTTATAAGGCCCCAAATACAGAACGGGGGGGGAGGTCAGTTATAGAGACACAGACAGAGAAGGGGGGGCAGTTATAGAGACACAGACAGAGAAGGGGTGGGGGGGGCAGTTATAGAGACACAGACAGAGAAGGGGTGGGGGGGCAGTTATAGAGACACAGACAGAGAAGGGGTGGGGGGGCAGTTATAGAGACACAGACAGAGAAGGGGTGGGGGGCAGTTATAGAGACACAGACAGAGAAGGGGTGGGGGGGCAGTTATAGAGACACAGACAGAGAAGGGGTGGGGGGGGCAGTTATAGAGACACAGACAGAGAAGGGGGGGGGGGCAGTTATAAGGCCCCAAATACAGAAGGGGGGGGGGGGCAGTTATAGATACACAGATAGAGAAGGGGGGGGGGTCAGTTATAGGGCCCCAAATACAGAAGGGGGGGGGGGTCAGTTATAGAGACAGATAGAGAACAGGGGGGTATATAGTATACAATCTTATTATAAATTATACAGCTTATTATATAGTATACATCTTATTATATAGTATAGTATACAGCTTAATATATAGTATAAAGTATACAGCTTATTATATAGTATACATCTTATTATATAATATAGTATACATCTTATTATATAATATAGTATATAGTATACAGCTTATTATATAATATAGTATATAGTATACATCTTAGTATATAGTATATAGTATACATCTTATTATATAATATAGTATATATCTTAGTATATAGTATACCACTTATTATATAATATAGTATGCAGCTTATTATATAATATAGTACGGTATATAGTATACCACTTATTATATAATATAGTATACAGCTTATTATATAATATAGTATACAGCTTATTATATAATATAGTATATAGTATACATCTTAATGTAGTTGTTCTGGTAAGTATAGTCAATCTCTGCAGACTTGCTGGGGCTGGGAATAATGTTTTTTTTTTTTTTTTTTTACTAAGGGGAGGCTAAATAGTGTTTTAGCACTATATGTTAGGAATACATGTTTGCATTATTGACCCTATAGTGTTCCTTTATATGTGAAATTTACCTGAATTCTAACTTCAGTAAATACAACTGATGGAGGTTTAGGCATACCAGTCAAACACTTGAACCGATGTTAAATATCTATACGGATGGAGCTTATACAATGCATGGAAGGGACCCTTCTATAGACTGTCAACCTATCGTTCCTGTAAGATTTCTTGGAATTGTCCTATTTATGGTTAAACCCCCCCCTCTCATAATATTGTAAAGCGCTACGGAATCTGTTGGCGCTATATAAATGGCAATAAGAATAATATATGTGACTATTGTTTTACCATAGCTCCATTTACATTAAAATTCTGACTTACTTTCTCTATAATTATCTTTTCTCAGAATTCACCTTTGATTGTCAATCATTGCCTGCTTGCAGCTGGAATTAAAACCAATTTACTGTTTGTTATTTATGCTAAACACCTGCATTTAGTGTTATGTTGCTCGGTGCTGGAGGGGGCAGAGAGATGCAGACTCTGTGCATTACAATAATAAAGAATGGAAGGTTCCTTAAATGTACAACAGGTTGAGAAATCTTGGCCTACTTACAATCAGTCACTAGAATTGGACATGTTGCCGTGGTAGCATCAATACACACAGCACAAAGTGACACCACCTTGTGATAGTGATTAAGATGTTTTGTGTACTATCCCCTCATGGATTCAGGTCTACAGACAGAAAGTAAAATGTGAATGGCCTAATCTGATCAGAGATAAAGGATCCCACCAGGTTTTCCATGTCACAGTTATTTGAGTGAATGCAATATATTCTGCAAGGATTGTAAAGGCAATACGAAATGTCACGGTGATATTAAACTGTTGTGGTTATGGTGTTTAGAGTCTAATTCTAAACGAAAGCTGGAAGTATTCTTTAATATAGTATTATTATTATTTATTTTTTTTAGCTACAACTATATTTGTAAATATCCTTAAAAAAAAATGTTGCTTTAATTCTACACTGTTCCATATTTCTATTGTATGTACGGTATACATTTTATTAGACATAAGGTAAGTTTGGTTCTCAGATCAGACACTGGCGTTAGAAATGAATTATTCTCTGAACTTTAGGAAAATAGCCAAACTGAAAAATGTATTGTAGTCGGCACCTTTCTCTGCTTGTGTGGTCTAAATGTGTAATTCCCTTCTTAGTGAATCGACCCTGAAAAAAAATACTTTATACTGAACAAATGCTTGGCGCACCTGTTTGTGAACGAGATTTCCCATAATGCTCAGCATTTATTGTATATAGTCTTTGGTTACCAACCATTATATTGAACACAGTAGCTGTCCTGTGATAGATCCAGGAACAGCCAGCTTAGTTGCCTATAAGCAGCCATCTTGCTGCTATGGCAGACTGAATCTGAGCACAGCTCAGCTCAAATTTCAAGGAATTCAGTTAATCGCTGTATAACATAATATTATTGGTAAAGTGATATGTAAACATGATTTTGTGAGCTTATAGAATCCACAGTGTGTATCATTTACATTCAGCGCAATTTGCAATTACTTTAGAATTGGACTACAAAAAGCCATTGGGATTTTATTTGGTAAATGGTGAGTTTATTATGAAGTTGTAATAAAAATAGGATATTTTATCTGTTTGTGCTAGATTTTGCAAATACTGTATATGGAAAAATTAAACCTGCATAATGCACTGATTGACATGTTACCATAATGAGGTGAATAGGCTGCATCAATGGATCAATTTAATTCTATATGATAAAAGGTTAATGCATCTCATGGTCCTAGTATGTCTGCAAACGGAACGGGTTATTCTCTGTTAGAAATTGAAATTTAAGTTTAAAATCGTGAGCTGCTTCCAGTTGGGCTATTTTTGTTTTTTTTAAATTCTGAAATTCACTTTGTCTTACTCACATATAAAAACTAACCATATCTGCAAGGTACATATACTGTGTCTTTAAGAAAGGATGCTTCTAACAGCTGTACATCCATAGTGTATCTCTTTCTATAATCAGGCCTAGTAGCAGATATCTGGTCACCTTCCATATAAAGCACATTTTGTACAATAGTGAAAAGGCGTGAATAAATCATATTGACTTTTCGGGGTGTCACTGCTCCATGGTTATAAAGAGCAGAAGGCTGTAACGACTGTCTGAGAATTGGGTTAAACACCTGTAAAATGACACTGTGAATACTAAAAATGACTTGCAATATACAGACCTGCGATTACAAATGTAGCACTAAAGCGAGATCCTGGGGGAACCCCCCAAATATTAATAAACCCCTTACCAGGCAGAAGTATGAACTCGTGTAGTAATCTAAAGGTGATATAAAATTTCCTAGTAAGGTAAGCCATTGCAGCCTAGCAGAGTACAAGGCATTTGCACAAGTCTCAGCTGCCCATTTAATAAAATTTAGGGATGTTTTTGCCAGGAAGGTCCCCTTAATTTCTATTTCGTATTACCAGCTAGAGACGGCTTACCTCTGTGCAGGATTTGAATTCAGCAATCAGTCAAAGCACCCAGGGGACCGTCCCAATCCCTCCTCAATGTGTCTTCTGAAGATCAGGCTGGGTGACTTTTTTTAAACAAGGTGATTTTGATCCCCGCCCCCTTCAGTTTGAATTAAATATCTTTTGTTCTCTGCCCTAGTAACCAGGTACTAAAGGCCAACGAGTGTACGCTAGAAACTGTACAATAATCTGTGGTTAGGGCCTCACTTCCTATAGTTAAGCTTATTAACATGTAGCTGTCATTAGCTGGTAAACACAACAATATCAGCATACAAAGAATGTTAGCATGGAGATAGGCACTGTTGCTAAGGAATGTCCCAATCTAGTGACTGTCCTTTCATATTTCATTTGGAAATAAAGATAAATGAGGTCTGATTTAACCCTGTGTGTGCCACAGGGTATATAAACATAGCTTGTAGTGATTGTGGAGCAGTTACAGTAAGTGCAGCACTTGTAGGATCCAACAGAGGAGACAATTCTAGAATAATCCCGCTATATTAAAGCATACATTCAGAATAAACGCCTTACATTTCACAATCTGTATGACGGCATGCAGGGAGTATGATCAGTCAGCTTCTACAATTTTGTGCAAAACTGATGTTTGAAAGAAAACTTCCACAGGTCTTTATGGGACATCCCTCCCTCCCCCCCCCCCCCTAAAATGTACTATTCTGGCCAAAATCCCCATAAAGTTGTTTATATACTTGGTGCAGCTGTTTACCATGTAGCAAATACTTTAAGCTCCAAACGTTAGTGAATTGAAACCCAATGGCAAATCTTAGGCGAAAATCGTAGATTTGGAAAGTATTTAAGTGATGGGCGCTGCCATGGTATTTTATCCTAGATTTTACAAATAAATGTATAGTGAATACGCCATAATAGGTCTATTCACCAAACTAGGAATTGTGGAGAATTAAAGAGGGAATACAATATTAACCAAAATACATGACAACTCCTACACTTTGTCTATATTTGTCATACAATATCTTTCCAATGCTCCACAAATCCCAGTTTAAAACCTCCCAGCATTTTGATTAATTCTGTGTTTATTGATTTTAGAAGATTCCACATTACATCCGAGAAAATTAAAATTGGAAGTGTTAAAGCAAAATCCACTGACAATACAAAACGGACTCAAAAAGCTCCCCCGGTGTCAACACATACCATGCAGTAGTAAAAGAATACAATTATCAGCAATCTGGGTAGTCATATAACAGACATTAGTTGTGAGATACCTCTCGTACGTCCCAGGGAGAAAACCCCAGCATTTTTAAATATGCAAGATACTCCATACAAACCTACTTTACTCAAAAATGCAGACTACATGTTTATTTTCCCAATTTTGAAGACCAACCATAGACTTTATTAGAGTTGCATGCATTGATTAAAGTGGTCAGACACCATGACCATTTCAGTGTTTCACTTGGAAACGCTGCACCTACAGAGTTTATCCCCATTGTTGTCGGCGGTGTAACTCCTCCCCCAGCAGCATCACTGTGGCTTTATTAGTCAGTCTGGAACTAATGTTCTGGGCTGGTTAATGTCGATTCTGTGCAATATTTGTGCAGAGATGCTCAATCATTGGCTGAGAATGGTCAGCGGGTGCTATTAGCCAATGAGCAGGAGGATCGGTTTCTGCTGTTCTGCAATAGCTGTGAATCTGGCTTCCAAGAACAGCAGGAGCCAACAGGATGCTGGTAAGATGGCAAACGGGTACAAAATGGTGACAAGGGGACTTCTACCATCATCACCATTACAGCAGGCTATGATGATTGGAGTAGCCCTTGGATCAAAAAACTATTAATCTATAGATCAGTGGTAGGGGTCCTGATATTGTGGAACACACAACCACATTCTTTTAGGATCATTACTGAGCATCAAGCAGTTTAAACATGCAGCAATTCACAAAGAGCAATATATAATCATTATTTCCCAGTTACATCATTGAAAATCAACTTTGTCAGCTCAAGTTTTACATTATATCAGAATTCTCATCAGGTAATGCCAAGCTCGTGTGTTCCTTTAAAATTGGACATCATGACTTGGAAGGACAAACCCTAGCTATGATATATATAAAGATTAATTCTAAAACATGCAGATTGTTTTTTTTTTTCTTCAACAAAGGCTTGTGGTTTATCAGGGACCTATTCATAAAAAAATATATCAAAAACATCCACATTAGGTAATATATTGCTGTGGTAATACATTTACTGTGTACCATGCACAGACACTCAAACATTGCCAAGCAAATCTACAATGAGTTAAATAAAAGCCAAAACAACATTTTACTTAATAATCAGAATCTCCCAGACAACTTTATTTCATTTTTTTTTTTTTTTTTTTTTTTAAACATACACCTTCAAAAAAGCATAAATCTGCCTATATCAAATTTGAGAAATAGTTTATTTTTATATATATTTATATTTGTAATTTTTTTTTAAACATCTCACAAAATTTGTCAGTGGGTAAAAGAAAAAAAACATTTGTGAATCGACAAAAGTATAGATTTAAGAATATGCATAGGTTATTAGTAAAATACTTATGCTATTTATAAATAGATCCTTTACAAAAAAGAGAAAAGTAAACATTGGAAAATATAAAATTCTTAGCTGGTAAAAGTAAAAATATTCTTTGCTGGTTTTCATTCTTCAATTTAAAATATATCTGACTATGAAAACAATGGGAATGATATAAGAATGGAAGCTTCTGAGTGACTGATGCAGGAGTTGGTCCTTCTAAGTAGAAGAATGTAATTACCACCAAATGACAGGGGCGGGTGGGGGGCCGGGACAGACACTCAAATTGTGAACTTTACTATAAAATGCCAGTGAATTCCAACGACCAAATATGTGCCAAGTGACAAATCCTTCAAAATTGATGTTCTAGTTTCCTGTAAATCTCTTTCCAGGAGTTAAAAATAAATTGCTTAAAGTAAGGGAAAAAATTACACACAAAACCAAAAATAGCCAATGCTATTTGTACATTAAAATGTTATCAGTTCATCCTTGGTATTCCAGAGATTTGAATTTGGTTTCACTTGGATTATGCTGGTGATATAGCAGGCAGGAGTATACTCTGTATGAAGCAAAGCCCTCTGCTGGATAGAGGCACGTATTACTCAGACGTACTTAATACTAAGTAAGTAAACCACATTACACAAATTTTAAACTACACTCTGCTTAGATTGCTGGATGGATCTGAAAATCTCAACGCTAAAAAATGCTGTGTGACGTAGAATGAAACTAAATTCTGTTGGGCAATGAAATGGATATATCAAAAACTTATCAGTAATTAACAAAACAAAAAAAACAAAAAAAAACTTTTGAAAAATTTACAAATACCCCCCCTCCCCCCAAAATCTTGCACATAACAAACCCTCCACCTTTGTGGGCTGAATAAGACCTTTAACTCCCGCAGCAGCTTATAAATAACCAAATACGAAACTCCTGAACTCACTAGGGGATAAGGCAAGGTATCAAGGTAGGAGTGAAGAATAAAGAATAAAATATGACATTCTTAAACGCCCCTCTCAGCTTTCCATGTTTTGGTCCCTGTGTTACTCACATCTAGAAATGATCAATATATTGCACTCTTGATTTCTGCTTGATAAAAGGATAGAAACTGGTATAGATGGTATAAGAGAGCTGATAAAAGCAGCAAATAAAGAGCTGGTGGTATGTCTCCTCCATGATTCTTCCTGGAATTAGAGTGCACCACCTAGAATATAACTTGTGTTTTCAGTATCAAACTGCCAACACAACTCCAGGAAATTGGATTCACTTGGATACAAGGAAGTGAACTTTCGCCTGATTCTCTTATCCTGTAGCAGTTCCACAGAGCACCAGTCCCCGCTCTGAAAACCTTCAGGGTTTAACCAGTGCAGAGAGATCTGAAAATCGTCAACGTTAGGGTCGCCTCTAACCCTGGATCTGCAAGATACAGGAGAGATCTGAGACCTGATCTGATGCTTCTTCCAGTAATGGATGAAGATTAAATGAGACCTGAAGTACTAGCGTTTTAAAATGAGTCCAAGGGATGCCGTCCACAGCTGATGTGACTTTTTTAATTCATTTTTCTGGGAAGATGAGAGACCCTTTCAGTTCTCTGACTGAATCAGAACTGCACCCATCCTGTGCTTTGCTGTCCGGCAGGAGCACTAAAGAAATAAAACATGGAATATACATTAATAATCTTCATTTTATTTGTAGTTTGACCCTCTGAGAACAGAGCAATGGTTTTAGAGCAGCCCCCGCCAATACAATGGATTGTAATTTTGTCCCTGGACCCACAGAGAAATCCTTAATTATTATTAAGTCCACCAACTACACATAGAAATAGAACCTTAGTTGCACAGTGTGTTTTTTTATGATGCTCTCCTGATGCCCAGTCAGACTTTGGGGATAATCTACTGGGTGAACTTGTGATTTAAAACGTCAGACAACTGATCAGTCGCTGGCTGAACATCATGAGAGTTACTGTGAATGATCATTTGATTAAAAATACTTCAAATTTACCCAGCAGCTTTCGTAAAGTCTCCCCACGAGTCTGAAGAACCTGCAGGCTCTGTCCAGAACGAGGTGGCCCCGAGGTCCAGTGATTGCCCTGATTCTAGAGAAAGAAAGAAAGACTTGTGAATCAAGCAAGCACGAAGGACACAGGACTTAACAGGAAACAGTCTTAACGTAGACCCCTCAAAAAACAGTGTGTGAAGGACAAGAACTGCATCTCCTGAGTGGTCACAATATCTAATCTGTGCAGGACTAATGAAATAATCAGCAAACTTAAAGGGACACTATAGTCACCTGAACAACTTCAGCTTAATGAGGTTGTTCAGGTGAAAACTATGGCTCCCTGCAGCCTCTCTCATGTAAACACTGTAGTTTCTGAGAAAATACAGTGTTTACATTGAAAGTTAGGAACACCTCCAGTTGCAGTCACTCAGAGGGACTTTGGAGTTGATGGAGGCATAACATGTCTCTAAAAACCTGAAATACTGCTTTGCGGGATAATACATCTATTTGGAGAGGAGGTCAAATACAACTATTATTAAAAAAAAAGTACAAATAAAAGCTGCATGGGCAAAGCAGAGAGGGTATGGAGCAAAACAAAAATCTATTCTCTGTGTTGCAATGCACTTATTTAGGCTAAACTAAAAGTGTAACCCAGACATGGACCCCGTTCTCACTGTGCCTAGAGGGGTAGGCCAAAATGTTTGTTACAGGGGAGGCTGTATCTCTCGTGCAGAGGGAACATGCCAGCATTTCGGATCTGGACTGCCCTTGTGGGAAGGATTAGTCTGATATGGAAAGAATAGCAGTTCTCTCTGTAATGTCACAAGTGAGCAAAACCATTTAAGACCTGAACAGATATTTACCGAAGGGCAAGCTACAGGGGTTTATCTAAGGTGTTCCTAAAGCCATCATACAGGCTTTATCCCCACCTCCATACACATTACATAAAACAGAACATGCTAACTGTACATAGCAGCAATGTATCCTGCTAGTAACTGTGTTACTGCAATATTCCTGCACAGTGACAGGTGAGCACTGCTGACCTGTGTTTGATGCCGGCTGGGGATCGCTATGTTGTGCTGGAATGGATCCGAAAGCTTGGATTTTACCTCCAGGCGGTGGTGGGAGTAGGCTTGGTCCACTACTACTCGGAGGGCGAGGTTTAGTGCCATCTTTCTTTTTAATGTTCTTTGAGAAATAAAATCAGTTATGGAGTATATAATTACATAGAAACAGAACTATTCACACTTCTTATAGACTTCCAAGTGTACCCATCACTGACACAATAAAACCATCAGAATAAAGTTGTTATGGTGAAGTCCTGGATGCCAGCTTACCTGAAGGGGTTAAATGAGGTACTGAAGAGTTTAACACCAAAGTCTTAAATCAGGTACACCTCACTTCTGTGCCAGTCCAAAGCTTCAATCAAAAAGCCTCGGACCAGGTACCACTAATTTGCTGTAAGCATCAGTTGATCAACAGCTCAACAATCACAACACAGAGTAAAAAAAAAAAAGTAAATATATGTTTTACTCCGTTTTGTGAATATGAAGTTACTGATAGGGGGAGAGCATCATCGGACGCTCTCAGCTGAAGCCTTGAACTGGAATAGAAGTCAAGGGGCAAAGCTATTGGGTGCCAGACTGAAGCGGTTAAACCATTCGTTAACGGATTAACTCCTTTAGATAACCATGCATCCAGGGACTCCTTGCACCATAACTTCATTCTCATGTCATTACGGTGCCCGAAGAGTCTATTTAAGTGTATTAAACACAAATAATTACTGGAATGTAATGCTTTTTTTAGGATTATAGGCTGTGATGTCCAAGCTGGCCTGTCCACTACAATATAAATCAGAATGTTTAGGTAGGCATACATTTAATCTATATACTATCCTAGTGAAAATGACAGCAAGTGGATAGAATAAAAGACATTCTTATATTACCTCCTCCAAGATGGTGGCTACACATGGACATACGGGCTGCACACAATGACAAGTCCCATCCCATGATGCCCCAATAATCACTATACCTTCACAGGAAGTACAGACTATACCCATTTCCTGACAGTCCTCACATGATACACTTGCATTAAACTGATATAGTATGATATATTAATGAAAATTCCATCATAATATATTCAATTATTTATTTTTGTAATTACCGCAATGTTGATCTTGATGGTCTGACCTTCCTTGAAGCCAAGATCCAGTTTGGGCCCGGGATCAGGATTCTGGGCTTGTTTTGCAAATTCGGTCTGCTGTTTCACCCACCTACAAGGAAAAAAGCAAAAACAAAAAAAATAACTATTTATGCTCAACAGATAAAATTCTCTCAATACCAACAGTGTTCCATGAACCCAATCAAGGAGAGAAACTCACTTGAAATGATCCTGCAACGCAACATTGAAGTCAAAAGCATCACCTCGATCAGCAAACCCTACTCCTATAAACGCACGGCGTCCTGTCAGAAAGAGACACGAGAAACGTGAAGAGAGATCGGACTGAGCAAACTGCAACTAGCACAATGGCGGACTCATTAAACTCACCATTCCCATCTTCAATGCAAATGACAAAATATCGACTGGAATCTGTGACACTTTCAACTGCGATGCCTGGAAACTGATCCACGGGCGCCTGAGCAAAAAGTTCCCCTGAAGAAAGAAAGGGGAAAGTGATTGAAGAAAAGTAAAAACTGGCGGTCAGTAACGAGACAAAGCAGACTTTCTTACATTTCAACTGTAATAAAACTTGGAACAGCAGGGATAATATCCCAAAATCTGAAATCAGGAATTCTAAGAACTCGCAAAACGTGAATCTGAACATCAGCATGTACAATTAATTTCACAATTAAAAGGGATTTTCTAGTGTGGATTTTTGCTCTAGTAAAAAAAAACCCATGATGTAATTTAGCCCCTACTGCACCAAAAATGAAATAGATAAATAAAAAATTGTCAAATACCTTGGCTCATAGGAATTTGTAAAGGACCCTGAAAGCAACAATAGCCGTAAAGCTTACTTACATAGGCAACAGAATGTAAAAAGAATATCTGCATTTGAGCATAATGTCAACATACAGGAAATACAGTTAAATAATATATTTCTAAAATAAAGGAATTAAACATATACGTCTATAGCTGTTTTAATCAAACTTCTGGGCTGTTAATGAAATGTGGACAGTGAAATGTCCATTCACTCCCCCCACCCAGACAAAAGGAATTGTATGACCGATTGAAACTTCCTGTAATGCTTGGAAGCACTGGGGAAGATAACATGTCATCTACTTTAGATGGCTTCAGGCAGATTACTGGTACACACAACTAGAGTATAAATTAGGTTAAGTGAGACATTATGAACTTAATTTTGTACTGCAAAACACATGAATATAAAAATGTTTATACACGATTTTGGTATTAAATGGGTCAAGAAATCGATCTACTTGTAAACTTTCCTAATAACAGCTTTTGAAATCGAGATTTTGAGGTAATCATTGTCTTAGCTAGTGGTCTTTGAATATTGATTGTGGATCCCCGTGTCAGCAAAGTTTTTCATAAAGGTTAGTTTTGTATTCCTATTCATGAACAACATTGACACAGTCATCACAACTACCATCAAATGAGACAGTGGCGGAGGGTTCATTTTTCTGAGCGCCACCTTTGGGGTAATTAATAAACTAGATGACAGGTCTGGTAATTTCCCCCCCATATTCGAATAAGTTTGTGGACATGTCAGCAATTTCAGGTATAGAACCTTTGATTGTTTTGCATCATGCTCTCTCAATATTAGGCATTTTTGTTGGGAGTGTCCTTGGAGTAGGGGCATATCTGTTAAACATTTAAAACTAGTGAATGAACAGACTATGCCCCCCCCCTCCCCTTGTCAAACAATTAGTAACATCAATCACACCAAGCTAGAGATCTGTGATGTTAATATTTCTATCAACAATCCAAACAGTTTGTACTGTCCTCACGGAGAATGTGCACTGAGCGCTCGGCAGAAGAAACCAGTTTGCTGCCTGGGGCTCAGATCTGTGCCTAATTTGTTCAATCCTCACTGGTGTTCCAGGTCAATCAGGTTTAGGGTAGAGTCTAAATAAAACCTACTACAGGTATACAGTATATAAATCACAGCTGGGATGACATTGCTGACCAGTGATTCCACACCTGATAACATGCAATTAGCTGCATTAAGGGGCAAGTAAGTGATCAGAACGTAGTATTAAAAAAAACCTATAGAAAAAAAATATATATACATACTGGTACAATTGTTTTATATAATGAAGGAAATATCAAAGCTGAGACATTCCTTTAACTGTGGGGGAGGGCATATGTTTGAATGACAGAAGATTGAGTGTGCACAGTGTGGAAGATCTTCACTATATCTGTGCAAATTCAAGTGTGCTCTGCATTTATGATGTGTGTACATCATGTGAAGTATATTACAAACACACTGAGGGCACATCATGCCCTATATCTGCATTTATGTCCCCAGTAGTTCCTCGTGTTTACATCATGCAACGTGCATTGCACAATCCATGAGGTACCCAATACCTAGTGTCTGCCCTGTACCCTGCTCCAGGTAATTACATCTGGGGTACCCCATACCTAGTGTCTGCCCTGTACCCACCCTGCTCCAGGTAATTACATCTGGGGTACCCCATACCTAGTGCATGAATGCCCTATACTGTGCTCCAGGAACTTACATCTGGGGTACCTCATACCTAGTGCATGAATGCCCTATACTGTGCTCCAGGAACTTACATCTGGGGTACCTCATACCTAGTGTAAGACCTGTACCCTACTCCAGGTATTTACCATACTGTGTGTGATGCCTCTTCTCTCCATACCCAGCTCCTGGTATTTATCATACCGTGTGCGATACCCAGCTCCCGGTATTTATCAAACCGTGTGCGATCCCCAGCTCCCGGTATTTATCATACTGTGTGCAATATCCAGCTCCCGGTATTTATCATACTGTGTGCGATATCCAGCTCCCGGTATTTATCATACTGTGTGCGATATCCAGCTCCCGGTATTTATCATACTGTGTGCGATATCCCGCTCGCGGTATTTATCATACTGTGTGCGATCCCCAGCTCCCGGTATTTATCATACTGTGTGCAATATCCAGCTCCCGGTATTTATCATACTGTGTGCGATATCCAGCTCGCGGTATTTATCATACTGTGTGCGATCCCCAGCTCCCGGTATTTATCATACTGTGTGCGATCCCCAGCTCCCGGTATTTATCATACTGTGTGCGATCCCCAGCTCCCGGTATTTATCATACTGTGTGCGATATCCCGCTCCCGGTATTTATCATACTGTGTGCGATCCCCAGCTCCCGGTATTTATCATACTGTGTGCGATCCCCAGCTCCCGGTATTTATCATACTGTGTGCGATCCCCAGCTCCCGGTATTTATCATACTGTGTGCGATCCCCAGCTCCCGGTATTTATCATACTGTGTGCGATATCCAGCTCCCGGTATTTATCATACTGTGTGCGATCCCCAGCTCCCGGTATTTATCATACCGTGTGCGATCCCCAGCTCCCGGTATTTATCATACTGTGTGCGATATCCAGCTCGCGGTATTTATCATACTGTGTGCGATATCCAGCTCCTGGTATTTATCATACTGTGTGCGATCCCCAGCTCCCGGTATTTATCATACTGTGTGCGATCCCCAGCTCCCGGTATTTATCATACTGTGTGCGATCCCCAGCTCCCGGTATTTATCATACTGTGTGCGATCCCCAGCTCCCGGTATTTATCATACTGTGTGCGATATCCAGCTCCCGGTATTTATCATACTGTGTGCGATATCCAGCTCCCGGTATTTATCATACTGTGTGCGATATCCAGCTCGCGGTATTTATCATACTGTGTGCGATCCCCAGCTCGCGGTATTTATCATACTGTGTGCGATATCCAGCTCCTGGTATTTATCATACTGTGTGCGATATCCAGCTCCCGGTATTTATCATACTGTGTGCGATCCCCAGCTCCCGGTATTTATCATACTGTGTGCGATCCCCAGCTCCCGGTATTTATCATACTGTGTGTGATATCCCGCTCCCGGTATTTATCATACTGTGTGCGATCCCCAGCTCCCGGTATTTATAATACTGTGCGCGACCCCCAGCTCCCGGTATTTATCATACTGTGTGCGATCCCCAGCTCCCGGTATTTATCATACTGTGTGCGATCCCCAGCTCCCGGTATTTATCATACTGTGTGCGATCCCCAGCTCCCGGTATTTATCATACTGTGTGCGATATCCAGCTCCCGGTATTTATCATACTGTGTGCGATATCCAGCTCGCGGTATTTATCATACTGTGTGCGATCCCCAGCTCGCGGTATTTATCATACTGTGTGCGATATCCAGCTCCTGGTATTTATCATACTGTGTGCGATATCCAGCTCCCGGTATTTATCATACTGTGTGCGATCCCCAGCTCCCGGTATTTATCATACTGTGTGCGATCCCCAGCTCCCGGTATTTATCATACTGTGTGTGATATCCCGCTCCCGGTATTTATCATACTGTGTGCGATCCCCAGCTCCCGGTATTTATAATACTGTGCGCGACCCCCAGCTCCCGGTATTTATCATACTGTGTGTGATATCCCGCTCGCGGTATTTATCATACTGTGTGCGATCTCCAGCTCCCGGTATTTATCATACTGTGTGCGATCCCCAGCTCGCGGTATTTATCATACTGTGTGCGATATCCAGCTCGCGGTATTTATCATACTGTGTGCGATCCCCAGCTCCCGGTATTTATCATACTGTGTGCGATCCCCAGCTCCCGGTATTTATCATACTGTGTGCGATCCCCAGCTCCCGGTATTTATCATACTGTGTGCGATATCCAGCTCCTGGTATTTATCATACTGTGTGCGATCCCCAGCTCCCGGTATTTATCATACTGTGTGCGATCCCCAGCTCCCGGTATTTATCATACTGTGTGCGATCCCCAGCTCCCGGTATTTATCATACTGTGTGCGATCCCCAGCTCCCGGTATTTATCATACTGTGTGCGATCCCCAGCTCCCGGTATTTATCATACTGTGTGCGATCCCCAGCTCCCGGTATTTATCATACTGTGTGCGATCCCCAGCTCCCGGTATTTATCATACTGTGTGCGATCCCCAGCTCCCGGTATTTATCATACTGTGTGCGATCCCCAGCTCCCGGTATTTATCATACTGTGCGCGATCCCCAGCTCCCGGTATTTATCATACTGTGTGCGATATCCAGCTCCCGGTATTTATCATACTGTGTGCGATCCCCAGCTCGCGGTATTTATCATACTGTGTGCAATCCCCAGCTCCCGGTATTTATCATACTGTGTGCGATCCCCAGCTCCCGGTATTTATCATACTGTGTGCGATCCCCAGCTCCCGGTATTTATCATACTGTGTGCGATATCCCGCTCCCGGTATTTATCATACTGTGTGCGATCCCCAGCTCCCGGTATTTATCATACTGTGTGCGATCCCCAGCTCCCGGTATTTATCATACTGTGTGCGATCCCCAGCTCCCGGTATTTATCATACTGTGTGCGATCCCCAGCTCCCGGTATTTATCATACTGTGTGCGATCCCCAGCTTGCGGTATTTATCATACCGTGTGCGATCCCCAGCTCGCGGTATTTATCATACTGTGTGCGATATCCAGCTCGCGGTATTTATCATACTGTGTGCGATCCCCAGCTCGCGGTATTTATCATACTGTGTGCGATCCCCAGCTCCCGGTATTTATCATACTGTGTGCGATCCCCAGCTCCCGGTATTTATCATACTGTGTGCGATCCCCAGCTCCCGGTATTTATCATACTGTGTGCGATCCCCAGCTCCCGGTATTTATCATACTGTGTGCGATCCCCAGCTCCCGGTATTTATCATACTGTGTGCGATCCCCAGCTCCCGGTATTTATCATACTGTGTGCGATATCCCGCTCCCGGTATTTATCATACTGTGTGCGATCCCCAGCTCCCGGTATTTATCATACTGTGTGCGATCCCCAGCTCCCGGTATTTATCATACTGTGTGCGATATCCAGCTCCCGGTATTTATCATACTGTGTGCGATATCCCGCTCCCGGTATTTATCAAGCTGCGGTTACCTGAGGTTTTGTCCTCCAGTTTGATGAAGGCTTTCTTGCCGAGGGCTGTGATCCTCAGGCGGCCGCTCCATGACGGTTGATCCAGCTGCCATTCGGCGGCCCTGGGGAGAGAGACATAGAGTCACCCCGCATCGAGGGAAACCCGACCCCGGTACCAACACACCGCCCGGACCCCCCCGGTACCGATACTTACCGGTACCCGCGGTTGGAGGCTCGAGGCGGAATACGGTAGACGTGCACTTCCGGCTTGACGCAGATGACCGACTCGTAGTCATTGTCCGCCATGTTGGTACTCCTGCACTTCCGGGACAGGCATCACGTGATAGACACAATGTGCACATAACACCATAGAGTTCTGTAGGCGGAGCTAGACGTGCCTGACTGACCATCCCTGGCTCACTCTGTGCTCTATTACTCTGCCTGGCTGACCATCCCTGGCTCACTCTGTGCTCTATTACTCTGCCTGGCTGACCATCCCTGTCTCACTCTGTGCTCTATTACTCTGCCTGGCTGACCATCCCTGGATCACTCTGTGCTCTATTACACTACCTGGCTGACCATCCCTGGATCACTCTGTGCTCTATTACTCTGCCTGGCTGACCATCCCTGTCTCACTCTGTGCTCTATTACTCTGCCTGGCTGACCATCCCTGTCTCACTCTGTGCTCTATTACACTACCTGGCTGACCATCCCTGGATCACTCTGTGCTCCATTACACTACCTGGCTGACCATCCCTGGATAACTCTGTGCTCTATTACACTGCCTGGCTGACCATCCCTGGATCACTCTGTGCTCTATTACACTGCCTGGCTGACCATCCCTGACTCACTCTGTGCTCTATTACACTGCCTGGCTGACCATCCCTGACTCACTCTGTGCTCTATTACACTGCCTGGCTGACCATCCCTGGCTCACTCTGTGCTCTATTACTCTGCCTGGCTGACCATCCCTGGCTCACTCTGTGCTCTATTACTCTGCCTGACTGGCCATCCCTGGCTCACTCTTGGCTCTATTACTCTGCCTGGCTGACCATCCCTGCCTCACTCTGTGCTCTATTACTCTGCCTGACTGACCATCCCTGGCTCACTCTTGGCTCTATTACTCTGCCTGGCCGACCATCCCTGGCTCACTCTGTGCTCTATTACTCTGCCTGGCTGACCATCCCTGGCTCACTCTGTGCTCTATTACACTACCTGACTGACCATCCCTGGCTCACTCTGTGCTCTATTACTCTGCCTGGCTGACCATCCCTGGCTCACTCTTGGCTCTATTACTCTGCCTGGCTCACTCTGTGCTCTATTACTCTGCCTGGCTGACCATCCCTGGCTCACTCTGTGCTCTATTACTCTGCCTGGCTGACCATCCCTGTCTCACTCTGTGCTCTATTACTCTGCCTGGCTGACCATCCCTGTCTCACTCTGTGCTCTATTACTCTGCCTGGCTGACCATCCCTGGATCACTCTGTGCTCTATTACACTACCTGGCTGACCATCCCTGGATCACTCTGTGCTCTATTACTCTGCCTGGCTGACCATCCCTGGCTCACTCTGTGCTCTATTACTCTGCCTGGCTGACCATCCCTGTCTCACTCTGTGCTCTATTACACTGCCTGGCTGACCATCCCTGTCTCACTCTGTGCTCTATTACACTGCCTGGCTGACCATCCCTGGATCACTCTGTGCTCTATTACACTGCCTGGCTGACCATCCCTGACTCACTCTGTGCTCTATTACACTGCCTGGCTGACCATCCCTGACTCACTCTGTGCTCTATTACACTGCCTGGCTGACCATCCCTGGCTCACTCTGTGCTCTATTACTCTGCCTGGCTGACCATCCCTGGCTCACTCTGTGCTCTATTACTCTGCCTGAGTGACCATCCCTGGCTCACTCTTGGCTCTATTACTCTGCCTGGCTGACCATCCCTGCCTCACTCTGTGCTCTATTACTCTGCCTGGCTGACCATCCCTGGCTCACTCTTGGCTCTATTACTCTGCCTGGCTCACTCTTGGCTCTATTACTCTGCCTGGCCGACCATCCCTGTCTCACTCTGTGCTCTATTACTCTGCCTGGCCAACCATCCCTGGCTCACTCTGTGCTCTATTACTCTGCCTGGCCGACCATCCCTGGCTCACTCTGTGCTCTATTACACTGCCTGGCTGACCATCCCTGGCTCACTCTGTGCTCTATTACTCTGCCTGACTGACCATCCCTGGCTCACTCTGTGCTCTATTACTCTGCCTGGCTGACCATCCCTGGCTCACTCTGTGCTCTATTACTCTGCCTGGCTGACCATCCCTGTCTCACTCTGTGCTCTATTACTCTGCCTGGCTGACCATCCCTGTCTCACTCTGTGCTCTATTACTCTGCCTGGCTGACCATCCCTGGATCACTCTGTGCTCTATTACACTACCTGGCTGACCATCCCTGTCTCACTCTGTGCTCTATTACTCTGCCTGGCTGACCATCCCTGTCTCACTCTGTGCTCTATTACACTACCTGGCTGACCATCCCTGGATCACTCTGTGCTCCATTACACTACCTGGCTGACCATCCCTGGATCACTCTGTGCTCTATTACACTGCCTGGCTGACCATCCCTGGATCACTCTGTGCTCGATTACACTGCCTGGCTGACCATCCCTGACTCACTCTGTGCTCTATTACACTGCCTGGCTGACCATCCCTGGCTCACTCTGTGCTCCATTACTCTGCCTGGCTGACCATCCCTGGCTCACTCTGTGCTCTATTACTCTGCCTGACTGACCATCCCTGGCTCACTCTTGGCTCTATTACTCTGCCTGGCTGACCATCCCTGCCTCACTCTGTGCTCTATTACTCTGCCTGACTGACCATCCCTGGCTCACTCTTGGCTCTATTACTCTGCCTGGCCGACCATCCCTGGCTCACTCTGTGCTCTATTACTCTGCCTGGCTGACCATCCCTGGCTCACTCTGTGCTCTATTACACTACCTGACTGACCATCCCTGGCTCACTCTGTGCTCTATTACTCTGCCTGGCTGACCATCCCTGGCTCACTCTTGGCTCTATTACTCTGCCTGGCTCACTCTTGGCTCTATTACTCTGCCTGGCCGACCATCCCTGTCTCACTCTGTGCTCTATTACTCTGCCTGGCCAACCATCCCTGGCTCACTCTGTGCTCTATTACTCTGCCTGGCCAACCATCCCTGGCTCACTCTGCGCTCTATTACACTGCCTGGCTGACCATCCCTGGCTCACTCTGTGCTCTATTACACTACCTGACTGACCATCCCTGGCTCACTCTGTGCTCTATTACTCTGCCTGGCTGACCACCCCTGGCTCAGTCTGTGCTCTATTACTCTGCCTGAGTGACCAGCCCCTCAAATGAAAACATTCAAGTACAAAGAAACTGAAATAAGTGGAAAAGTAATACCAAAACCCTTTTTATATTAATAAAAAAAATATATATATATATATGTGTGTGTGTGTGTGTGTGTGTGTGAAACATGTAAATACATGGAATACAGTCCCTACAGGAAGAGACTAAGAGAGAAGGGAGTCAATTCAATAAATCCAGAACTGCCTGTCCGTTTACTTCACATTGAAACAAGAACTGGTGCAGAAACTGCTTGGTAGCATCACATCCAGGGAGGGTGTAGTAACTTTGTATCCTGTGAATAACAGTAGCGATCTGTCTCTAACAGCTGGAATTATAGGAGAGGGAATTCCCATTATATAGATCTATATCAGTGACAGCAAGAGGGGGGATAGAGGGAAGAGCTACACACAGTGCCCACCCAGTCTAATGTAACCTACTACAATACAAAACCAGAGACTAAATAAAAGAAGCAAACAAAGGACTCGGTTACTACACCCTCCCTGGATGTGATGCTACCAAGCAGTTTCTGCACCAGTTCTTGTTTCAATGTGAAGTAAACGGACAGGCAGTTCTGGATTCATTGAATGGACTCCCTTATCTTTTTAGTGTTTGAGTGATGAAGCTTTAGCTGAACTACAGTATGTCTAGCCATCACCCTAAGCTAGATTATGGTTTAAAATATATCATACTCAATGTATTGCCATCTACATACAGCAATTCCAAGCTCAGCTTTGTATTTTGAGAGTCTAGAAACCGCTCATGAGTTAGTTCAATGGTCTCTTGAAACAGGGCCCAACTGACCAGACTCCAGCATAACTGCTTCCCTGATTTTCGTTGTAGGAGAACCCTGTTAACTGAATTAAAGAAACACTGTATTGTTAGGAATACAAAGCATTATCTTGGCCCCTCAGCGTGAGGAAATCCAGCATAGTGTCACAAAATCAAACTTACTGAAACTGCAGAAGGTGCCCCATAGACAGTCACTGGAGGCAGGCTTAACCCTGCAATATAAACCGCCGTTTCTCTAAAAGGGACTGGAACACTGCACTCGATGAGATGGAGTTGTCTGCATGCCTATAGTGTCCCTTTTAGCAGGGTCGAACACTCTCAGCCAATGAACACAGTCTTCTATCAGGCCTGCTTAGCGAATACAGCACAATGCGTCAATCAAACCCAGTAAATCATCAAAATGTTATAAACCGGTTTTCCATTTTACTATGGGAGGATGCCATAACCACTACAGCAGGCGGTAGCAGTTGTAATGGTTGGAGTGTTCCTTTAAGTGAAATGCAATGTATGGAAAGTGCGCATTGGTTGGCAACACAGAAGGATGGAACCACTGGGCCTGTCTAAGTTCTTACCTGCAATCAACGCATCACCCCACTGATCGATGCAGTACCAAACACTCAAGTGACAGAAGATTTGATTTACAGTTACAGACCATTTCCTACAGGCAGGGGGAGAAGAATTGTCATTTGCACTTTTTCAGCATAGAGCTGTTCAACAAACCAGAAAGAAACACACATTGTAATTACTTCTAATGTCCCTTTAAACATCTCAAGCATGGAAACCCCCGTTAATCTAGATGTAAAACGTTAAAAAGGGAAATTTCATTTTTCCTGGAATTTATACTTTAACAAAACACCTCGAACTTGCGCTAACTTTATGCAGGAGGTGCCATGCGTCTCTTTTAAAACGTATACTAGATACAAGATTCAAAAGTTAGATCATGAACTGGCTCAGACAAGGAAAACATTGCAAACGAAGAGGGGGGGGGTGATCAGAAATAGTTAGTCAATATAGTTTCTCGACACTGACTGCCCGATGTAAAGGACAGAGCTTATAATATGAATGACAGGGAGCCAAGATGGAGGCACCCAGGTGCAGGATAAAACAACTGAATTTTATTTCTCACATGTCACAAATGCAGATTTGTTAATAAAAGCAATAAGTAAACAGAATATTAATACTAGGAGGTGCAGTCCCCCATTTCATATTCTACACCTTTGGCTAAAACAACCCAGGAACATTTCCAATGGCTAACAAACTGAAAACCCAGTAGATAAAAACAAGTACAATTTGAAAAATGGTTTTATTTTAGGGAATCTTTGATGGGGAGAACATTTTAAACTACGCTATCACATGGCACGGTCTGTGTTGGTAACCGAACACATTATGAAAGAATAACAGCAGACTTTGCACGCTTTTCTTTACATATAGTTACTAGTAACAGAGGGACATATTGTTAAAAAACATATGTATGCATTGGAAAAGAAAACCCCCTTACCTAAACAAAAACAAAAAAAACACACACCAAAAACCACAGAGTACATGATACTTTAAGAAAATGTTATAATGGCTTTTATTGGAATAATGGAATACCCCTGTCATCATTACAGCAGGAGCAGAGATGTAATCACTCCACGTAATCGAGTGATCCTGCTAGAGTTTGTTCCTTATCGGCTAAGAGCTGCCCTGTGCATCTACCACCTTAAGCTCACTGGAGCAGGTGAGCCACGAGAGTTACAATATTGGGAAGAGCTGAGCTGCCAGTACTTCACCCTAATTAAAACAAATACTATCAGACATTAGCTTAAAAATTGTTACATGATTTGGAAGGTTCCAGCTAAGCTGCACATATATCACTTACTTGAAAAGAAAGATAAAAACCTTGATTTTCTAAGACAAACATGTAGCATTTACACAGAAATGCATATGAATGCTTCAGAACCGTAACCGGAGTTGGGTAGATTTATATAGAAAAAAAAATAAAATACAAAAAAAAAGGGGGAGGGGGGGGAACACGGCTCTTACAGCCTACTACTTAAAGGCACTCATAATGTAAGAGTAAAGGAACACACTGTGTAAACCTACAGATTCATTTATACACACCCAATGAAAAAAAAATAAAAAAAATCTCCAGTTAAAATAGAGAAAAAAAAAAAAGGAACTGCCCCTTGATTCTGGATTTCAAGCTAAAGGCTGTGACGGTGTGTGTACAATAGTAACACTCATCATGCTGCCATATTTGGATTTCAGACATTCTACCTGCAGGGACAAAAGGGACGGAAACCCCGTGAGAGGTTTTATTAAATCAATACACATAACCCAGAGAAGTTTAGTTTGAAGTGCAAGTGATATGACCGTATAAAATACTGCGTAAGAGGCATGTTTTCCGTCAACTTTATTCAACATGGTTTGTTCCCAATGTTCTGATTTCTAAAATTAATGTATATATTTTGTTACAGCACTGAGCTAGAACCAGAAAGAACAGCTCTACATCCATGTCACAACTGCTGACAGCCATGATAGCTTCAGAGTTCCATCCACATCCCTTAGAGGTCTTTACACATACTAGTGAACCCAGGCCCAGGGAGTTCGCTTTGCAAAATAGTAAAAAGTTCCCTACGGGCTTACGTCTCCCTTCAAATTAATTACTGCATTTATTTGAGATAGCCCAGAAGGTTGGGACCCAGCAGATATGGCAAGGGAACAGTTCTGGGCCAACTCCATCGTGACAAACTGTGCTGGAAAAGGCTGGAATTCAGCAACAAGAATGCCTGGGAGCACAGTACACTCAGCAATTGATTTCCATATTCCACATCTTTGTTTTCTAGGAAGAGCCCAGGCATCATGGATCAAGTCTTCATCCTAACATTGTTGTGCCAGAATCCTTCAGTCCAAGACAGATGACAGAACAGACCAGCAGAATACTGTAGCAAAGGGTTCTCCTGAGCGGTTTCTGCCACCCAGCTTGCAAGCCATGCTGGTTAATAGCTCATGCACACCTGCCCCTTCTCACACTCACACACGAGGGCATGTCTAGCCAAGCTTAATGCACTCAAAACATCCTGAAGCCACTGCAGGGGGAACGAGCTCCAAAAGCTTTCTTAATACAGGCCCTGAAACGCCAAACACTGGAGGGCTGGCTTTACCCCATTACTGTCTGTCAATACCAGTATGAGCAATGAAGCCATTGCACTGCTATGGTTTGCTGTGTTAAGAAAACTACAATCTAATTTCCGCAGTTAAATCAAAGCGCTTTGTCTTAGACATCTAAAACCCCCTCCATGCACAGTACATCATAACCGAAGGAAGCTGTTTGAAATGGAAATTCTTAGTAATGAGGCAGGCAGTCATTAAGAAAATATATGTGATAAAGTGGGGGGCTTGTGGACCCACTTCCCTCCCTGGAGATGCTGTTAACATTATTGCTGGCGGTAACTTCAACAGAAGTGGCAGTCGCAGGCACGTGGCACCCCCTTCTTTATCTATATGTGGCTTTTTTCCGCACCACCCTCCCTGCCTATTTTGCACATGCACACGCTTTCCCTTGTGTAAAGCGCCAGGGTAGCTTGTGGCAATGTGCCAATCACAGTGGTCGGAGCTAGAGGCGTGGCGGGAGGGGGGTCACAGTGCACAGGGTTTAAGGTCACAGTGGGCAGAGCAAAAAGGGCATCAAAGTGCAAGTAAATGAGGTGGTCCCCCTCTGCTCAGGTCCATTGGTGTAACAGGGCAGCACAGCCCTTGGCAGCGGTGCTCCGTCACATCTATCTGCGCTGAAGGAAGCCTTGTGATCCATCTGGACCCAGTGGTTGTCGGATCACATTGTTAGGTTGTCTGATGTCCTCAGGCTGATTGACTCTCGCTGTCCTAGGAGAAAGCATGAAGCACTTACATCTATACAAATAAAAACAGGATTGTAATATAATACCACCCCTTCTCTCTATCCCCTCATAATAATGCTGGATTTTTAGATTTTTTTTGGTTGTAGGGTAAATACAGATTCAGGGAACTAGACATAAAATTCTAGGCCAAAGTGATATCCCCTCTCTAGGAGATGGGACATGACACACTGGAAGACAATACAGGCCACCACAAAAAAGGAGGAGATATCCGCTTCAGGAACAAGAACTACCAGCCTCCTCGGAATGGATGCTGCTCTTTGCTAGACTATTTCTGATATCTTCCTCATTTCCAGAGGACAACGATGCGTCCCCTTTGAGTTATGGATAGTTCACCTTTCATTTTCCCCAATACAGGCTACTGAAGTATATAGTAGGGCAGACAACAGACAGAAGGAAAACTCAATTTTGCTGCCCTTACCACGTGAAAAGAGCCACCATGTTCCCAAGATGCTGTGCACACGGGCTATGCAGAGAGAATCAAGTGACATTTGGGAAATGTGCATTACGCTACTATACAAAGACCACGCGATCAATTGATTTATTTAGAATCTACTTTTCCTACTAAAGTGAAAGGGACTTGTTAAATTTGCTTTTGCAAATGTCCACAGCCTAGTGTTCATGCAAGCTAAACTGAATACACCAAAGTCTTGTTGTACGATTACTCCTGTCACACATGGTTAATGATTTGACTACATCTGAAAATTAAATGTGAGGATTCTACAATGTACCAGGGAGGATGTTATTGCTGATCAACCTTTATGTACACAAATTGAAATGTCTATGGCAGAACAGAGACCAATATCCAGAATTCTAACAACAGCCAAGTCTCAGCATAGACTAAATTAACTGAAAGCTCACAGCGAGCAAGATAAGTGGTATATGAAATCAATAAACAGGCATCAGGTTTTCCAGAGCATCCATACTCCAGAAAAAAATTACCTGTCGGCTACAGGTTTGTCTGGCTCTTCCTCTGGGCTGGCGCTTCCTAAAATACGCTTCCGAGCTTCTGCGTACTCTGCCTCTCTCTGTGCCAGAGACTTAACAGGCAGTGCAGGTCGGCTGCTGGCATTGGTGTTGCTTGCCAGGCCGTTACTCGTAGGTCGCTTTAGTATTCGGATCTGAGGAGGAGGTCCAGCTGGCAAGGAATCGTCCTGGATCACCACGGGAGCTTTAGGTGGAGACTTTGACTTGCTGAAAAGAAGAGCCGATGCTGGTTACAGCTAATCCACACATGCATTATGTCAAAAATTCCCCAAATAACATCCTTTTTTAGCAACTCTAGACAGAATCCCTGTATATTTGCATAAGAGAGTGCTATCCACAATGGAATCTGGAATGTGAGGGAGCAGTCTCCAAACGAACAATACTAGTTTTAGTAGAATGTAATTTGATAATACCCATGTCTAGAGGACTATGATCATTACCACATCAGAATACCCAAAATTAGTCAAGAGGTTTCATCTCTTACCTCTCTCTTTGAGTGATCTTTAGCTTCTTTTCCAACCGTCTGTCTATCTCCTGGAGGGGTAAAGACAAAAATACTGTTCAATCTACGAATAGAACCCTTAAATTTACACAACAGGGCCTATTTATCTTTGAGCACACAATACACTTTGGGTAACCCTTTAAACCAGTTAACGGTCTTTTCCTCAAACATCATAATCACTAAAGTCCGCCCTGTAAGCCCTGGTCCCCAATAATGGGGCAAACCGTTTAGCAATGGCTTGCCCACTTACCAGGAACCTGTCAGGCTTCTGGCCTGCTCTGAAGCAGAATTCAGAAGTTGGATGGCATAGAGTGTCAATGAACGGCAAAATGAGCATGACAATTTGCTAGCCTGGAACTTTTGTTCCTGCAGCAGAGGGGTTAAATCTCAATATGTATGAATACATAAAGATTGCCTTACTCAGATTACCTGCCTCATATCTAGAACACAATGTATTCCGCCATGCATCTAATCATTAATTCCCAAACTGCAACAAATCTGTAAATTTATATATATAGACCAGGGGTGTCAAACTGTGGTCAATATGCTGTTGGTGCACTGCATCTCCTATAATTATGATATGGAACACACCTATTTTATACTTTGTTTATTATACTACAGAGTTTAAATTCCAGCCTCATTCTGATTAGCTTAGATTCCTTCGGCACTCCAGATATTGTGAACAACCTCTCCCATAACGCTGGCAAAGGATCATGGGAAGTGCATTCCAAAACATCTGGAGTGCTGAAGGTTGCCTACGCCTGCTACTTAGAACATCGAGAAGCCAATCAGAATAAAGCTGTGGTTTGAAATAGATCATTTATATTAATTCACATCCTTGCAAGCAGCTTATTAACAGCCTTATTTAAAAAGCATAACGAGCAAGCTGTTTGATGTGTGTCTACACCTGCACTTGTCTTGGGACATCATATTAAAGCCATCAAAAATAAGATATTGCTGACCTTTCAAACAAGCTACCAGAAGTACTATGGCTGACGAAGCATTTTAAAATCTGTCCCCTTCCTGGGATCAGCATCAGATATAGGCCTCCACGTTTCCGAGGAATGTGGGTGACATGATCCCACCATGGCTTGCAGCAAGCTTTGGCAGCCGCTCAGCAATCCATTCCCTGTGGCGTGGAGGGTATTAATAACTGCCTACAAGCCATAGATAAATCTATATAGTCTTCCAAAAACCCAAAGTTAACATACATCGTTAAAATGGTGAAGTGGAATAGTACATTTAACACCAATTTAAATACCACACTCTCTAATGCATAATCTGCTCTTTATGTGAAGTCATGTCTGATATTTGGGTTATCTGGGCATATTGCAAATACAGATAAGAACACTAGTCTTTGTGGGAACAGGAATACCTAGTGTAGAGGTCATGTAGTTTATACCTCTATATTGAGAAAAGGAGGGGAGAACCATCAACCCTTCCCAAGAAAACCTTACACGTCATTTAGCTGTGCGCTGTATAGTTTAAATTAGGTAATTTTCCATACCACAATGCCTGTGCAATAAAGTGTGACTAATAGAAATGTACCTTTAATAGTGCATGTTCAAAATGCCAATTACTTTATTTATATCCTGTGTGTTTACAGCTCAGTCTTTAACTTATATAGCACAATTTAGCTCAGAAAACCCACCACAACTGGAATGTATCTAATGAAAAGGGACACTCCAGTCACCAAAACAAGTTTAGCTTAATGAAACCGTGTTGGTGTATAGACCATGCCCCTGCAGTCTCACTGGCCTATTCTCTGTTATATAGGAGTAAAATCAATGTTTATACAGCTCTATTCACGCCTCCCTGCATGTGATTTGCACAGCCTTCCTAAACACTTCCTGTAAAGAGTTTTCACTTCCTTTATTGCAAATTCTGATGAATTTAGAATTTCTCATCTCCTGCTCTGGTAATAGCTTGCAAGAACCTGCACAAGCATCCTGTGTGTGATTTAAGTTCAATTTACATAGCAGGAGTTAACTCTGAAGGTAATTTAAATTATATTGAAAATCAAACCATTTTGTTTCCATGCAGGTTGTGTCCGTCACACCTGAGGTGGTGTGGCTAGGGCTGCATAAAACAGAAGCAAAACTGATTTAACTCCTACATGGCAAAGGATTAAGCAGTTAGACTGCAGAGGCATGATCTATACACAAAAACTGCTTCATTCAGCTCAAGTTTTGGTGAATATAGTCCCCTTTACGGTCCAGAAGATGGGTTTTGCATGATCATTGCTCACTTTTCTAAGCTTCCATGAACATCAAGGAAACTGTGCAAGAACCAAACACTAAGACAGTAGGTCAGTAGCCAAATATGCAACATTTTAAGAAACAAGATTTATACTGACAGGATTCAAAAGAGAAATGAATGGGTTAAACAAACCATACATTTTAAACATAATTACAGGAAGCAGCCTGCTTGACTAATCCGGCTATTAAAGATTAGACTATGTAGCATTTTATTGCCTGTTAGGAGGGAGAACTTTCACTTTCAATCAATGAGCATTAAGCTTGAATGGGAATTGGATTGCAATGGAGAACACATACAGAGCAATAAATATAACAATACGCATATAGACAACACTAAAACACAGTGGACCCTCTAAGGAAAGGGTCATAGCACTAGAGAGAGGGGTGTTAATGGTTTAGGAAATAATTCAGACCATAAGGTGGATGTACAAATTAGATTTCCAGCTCAGATGCTGAAGGAAAAAGAAACCCACCACAACATTAAGAAAATAGCAAGCATTCACATTTAATGTGATCCAAATGAAGATATATTAAAGGAACACTATAGTCACCTAAACAACTTTAGCTTAAAGGGACATTCCAGGCCATTGGAGTGGTCTGGGTGCCAACTCCCACTACCCTTAACCCTGTAAGTGTAAATAATTACCTTGCAGGGTTAAGTCCGCTAGTGGCAGCCACTAGAGGGAATTCTGTGTTCTGTGAACACGAAAAGTATGTTATACGACGCTGGACGTCTTCATGCTATGTGAGGACCTCCAGCGTCGCCGAAATCCCCATAGGAAAGCATTTAATAATGCTTTCCCATGGGGAGGTCTAATGCGCGTGCCTGACTATTGCTGCGCTTGCGCGAACATTGGCACGCATGCGCATTAGGCCTCCCCCGCCGGCTGATGTCGGCGGGGAAGGAGAGTAGGCAGAGCCTGACCCAGCACCGGACTCCGGCAACTTGGGAAAGGGGGTGGGAGGGAGGGGACACTGTAGGGTCCTGCAGTAAGTTTTCCTGGCACTGGAGAGTCACTTTAATGAAGCAGTTTTTGTGTATAGATCATGCCTCTCAGATGTTACTGCTCAATTATCTGCCATTTAGGAGTTAAATCACTTTGTTTCTGTTTATACAGCCCTTGCCACACCTCCCCTGGCAATGATTGAGAAAACCTGCATGAAAAAAAACTGGTTTCACTTTCAATCAGATGTAATTTACCTTAAACAATTTTATCTCTCGCTCTGTAAATTGAACTTTAATCACATACAGGGGGCTCTTGCAGGGTCTAGCAAGCTATTAACATAGCAGGGGATGAAAAATAAATGAAAATCTAGGGGGCGGGGTTTCTAGGGGGCCGCCATTTCTAACTGCTCCTCATCTACCTCCTAAATCTAACCGAAAATTGTAAAACCACCTCGATCAACACTGAAATAAACCGCAGTACCGTAAGCTGGGCAACGGACTGCGTCGATCGATGCCTTTCTCGTTCACACCGAGTCACACAAAACCGAAACGCAAAACTGGGGCCTACTACGCTCCACAGATACGAGGCCTGGACAAGCTCATCGACTGCCTACTGGAGGCACACGACAAGTGAGTCGGTCTCCTGCCTATTGACGCCACAGCCCCACACACTTCCAATGGGGCGCCAATCGCAAAAACCCGACAGGGACATTGGGGTTATGCTCCAACGACCGGCAGCACCAAAAACACTGCAGAGAGAGACCGAGGAGACACTGGCACCCGTGCTCCGGAGTGCTAACAGGGACACCTCACCCACTCCACGAGTAACCAACAGCTCAGCAGCTCAGAAGTGATTATGGTCCCGGGAAGATATGGCCCTTTAAGTACAATATTTGGGCATATTGGACTTGTATGGTGCTGCTAGCCCTTTAAGAACAATTTTGGGGCATGGAGAAAATTTGGGACAATGCCCCTTTAAATCTGTGTCCCCAGACCTATTTGGGACAAGGCCCCTTTAAGACTGTGTCCCCAGACTTGTTTGGGGCACTGCTCCTTTAAGACGGTGTCCCCAGACTTTGGAAATAACTTTAAATGGCTTTTCCGCTTATGGTTCGGTAATTGGGGCACAGGCGGATCACCCAGAAGTGGAAGTGTGCAGGTAATTTACCTCCCAGGCTGGGAGCCTGCTGTAGGTAAATTGCCGAACGCTGGGTGGCCGCAGTTTGTGCAAACCAACACGTGGCGGCAGCCATCTTTGTTCATTCAATGCGGTCAGCGGTGAATGGAGCCAAATTCATGGAACTGAAATCGGCTACACAGTTCCACGAACACCACTGAGCCTTACCTTCTCCCCAATGATTTTGCAGCCGCAGAGACAAAGTCCCGTTCGAAGATTCGAACGCTCATTCGAATGGGACTTAGTCATTTTTTCAGCCTGAAATAGACCAACCGCACAGCCCAAATCTATGGAACTGTTTTGGGCATGAAAATGTGCTTGTGGTCGGTCGGTCAATTAGGACTCCCAGCTAACTTTTTAACCCCTGGATGGAATTGGCTGAATTTTGACTATGTTTATAATTAAAGTGTGCTGAGTTTGAATATGTTATTGCTTATTGAAACAGTTTTGGTGTATAGATCATGCCCCTGCAGCCTCACTGCTCTATTCTGTCATTTAGGAGTTAAATCACTTTTGTTTCTGTTTATACAACCCTAGCCCACACCTTCCCTGGCTGTGACTGACACAGCCGCATGAAAAGAAAATGGTTTCATTTTAAAATCAGTTAACTTGATTTTATCTCCTGTTTGATAAATTGAACTTGAAATCACACACAGGTGGATTAACAAAGCAGGAGATAAGAACTTATTAATTAAACAGACTGTGCAATAGTAAAAGTTTAAACATTAGATGACACTTTACAGGAAGTATGGGTAAGTCACGTGCAGGGAGGTGTGACTAGGCTGTATAAACAAATATATTTAACTCCTAAATGACAGAGGATTGAGCAGTGAGACCACAGGAGCATTATGTATACACCAAAACAGCTCCATTAAACTAAATTGTTTTGGTACCTAGAGTGTCCAATTAACTTCAAGCACTATACCCGGTGTCAAACCATTTACCTAGGACAGTAAGGCACCTGTGGTCTGTCTGTTCTGCACAACTATGCTAAAGCATAAGTTCATACTTTTGCATTCAAACTTTGGATATTATTCAATGGTGGAGAGCATTAGTTAATCAGTTATTACTACTAGTGCCCAGGAATATGCTGCAGTGATCTTTTCTTTGTATGAAAGTGTAAACTTGAAACAAATCCTCATTTAGAGCTCCTACCTCCTTCACATCCACGATGGCAATCCAGCCTGCTCGAAATTCCTGAACCCACCTCAATTACACAGCACCCCCTCCCGCAGGAATCTCAACAGCATACCTACTACCCTCTCTCAAAATCCTAACCTCTTAGACTGCCCCTCAAATCCTACTTTTTGCATCCTATTCCCAGTCTCTCAGATACACTCTACATTTTTACTGCATCCCCCGCACCTGCTTTTCAGATACCCACAACATTTGCATTATGCACCCATCCTACTGCCTTTATCCCCCATTTCCCCTGACTTTCAGATAGACCCCACATTTCAACCTACATCCCCCCCACTGCAAGATTTCCACTGCTGACCCAATTTACACAACCTGATTTTAAGGGATCCCCCGTCCCATTCACAGGGATACCTCCTCCTTCTCCCATTCCCAGGGACTTCCCCTTATGACCCCATGCGGTCTCCCACACCGGGACACGTGTGGGCCTGCGACAGAACGCTCCATGGTGGAGCCCCGAACCTGTGCCAGACCCCTCCATGGTGGAGCCCCGAACCTGTGCCAGACCCCTCCATGGTGGAGCCCCGAACCTGTGCCAGACCCCTCCATGGTGGAGCCCCGAACCTGTGACAGACCCCTCCATGCGTGACAGACCCCTCCATGCGTGACAGACCCCTCCATGCGTGACAGACCCCTCCATGCGTGACAGACCCCTCCATGCGTGACAGACCCCTCCATGCGTGACAGACCCCTCCATGCGTGACAGACCCCTCCATGCGTGACAGACCCCTCCATGCGTGACAGACCCCTCCATGCGTGACAGACCCCTCCATGCGTGACAGACCCCTCCATGCGTGACAGACCCCTCCATGCGTGACAGACCCCTCCATGCGTGACAGACCCCTCCATGCGTGACAGACCCCTCCATGCGTGACAGACCCCTCCATGCGTGACAGACCCCTCCATGCGTGACAGACCCCTCCATGCGTGACAGACCCCTCCATGCGTGACAGACCCCTCCATGCGTGACAGACCCCTCCATGCGTGAAAGCCGAGCCCGTGACAGACCCCTCCATGTGTGAAAGCCGAGCCCGTGACAGACCCCTCCATGTGTGAAAGCCGAGCCCGTGACAGACCCCTCCATGTGTGAAAGCCGAGCCCGTGACAGACCCCTCCATGTGTGAAAGCCGAGCCCGTGACAGACCCCTCCATGTGTGAAAGCCGAGCCCGTGACAGACCCCTCCATGTGTGAAAGCCGAGCCCGTGACAGACCCCTCCATGTGTGAAAGCCGAGCCCGTGACAGACCCCTCCATGTGTGAAAGCCGAGCCCGTGACAGACCCCTCCATGTGTGAAAGCCGAGCCCGTGACAGACCCCTCCATGTGTGAAAGCCGAGCCCGTGACAGACCCCTCCACGGTGGCGCGCCGAGCCCGTGACAGACCCCTCCATGTGTGAAAGCCGAGCCCGTGACAGACCCCTCCACGGTGGCGCCCCGAGCCCGTGACAGACCCCTCCACGGTGGCGCCCCGAGCCCGTGACAGACCCCTCCACGGTGGAGCCCAGAGCCCGTGACAGACCCCTCCACGGTGGAGCCCAGAGCCCGTGACAGACCCCTCCACGGTGGAGCCCAGAGCCCGTGACAGACCCCTCCACGGTGGAGCCCAGAGCCCGTGACAGACCCCTCCACGGTGGAGCCCAGAGCCCGTGACAGACCCCTCCACGGTGGAGCCCAGAGCCCGTGACAGACCCCTCCACGGTGGAGCCCAGAGCCCGTGACAGACCCCTCCACGTGTGAGCCCAGAGCCCGTGACAGACCCCTCCACGTGTGAGCCCAGAGCCCGTGACAGACCCCTCCACGTGTGAGCCCAGAGCCCGTGACAGACCCCTCCACGTGTGAGCCCAGAGCCCGTGACAGACCCCTCCATGTGTGAGCCCAGAGCCCGTGACAGACCCCTCCATGGGTGAGCCCAGAGCCCGTGACAGACCCCTCCATGGGTGAGCCCTGAGCCAGACCCTCCATGTGTGACAGACCCTCCATGTGTGAGCCCAGAGCCTGTGGCAGACCCTCCATGTGTGAGCCCTGAGCCAGACCCTCCATGTGTGAGCCCTGAGCCAGACCCTCCATGTGTGAGCCCTGAGCCAGACCCTCCATGTGTGAGCCCTGAGCCAGACCCTCCATGTGTGAGCCCTGAGCCAGACCCTCCATGTGTGAGCCCTGAGCCAGACCCTCCATGTGTGAGCCCTGAGCCAGACCCTCCATGTGTGAGCCCTGAGCCAGACCCTCCATGTGTGCCAGACCCCTCCATGTGTGCCAGACCCCTCCATGTGTGCCAGACCCCTCCATGTGTGCCAGACCCCTCCATGTGTGCCAGACCCCTCCATGTGTGCCAGACCCCTCCATGTGTGCCAGACCCCTCCATGTGTGCCAGACCCCTCCATGTGTGCCAGACCCCTCCATGTGTGCCAGACCCCTCCATGTGTGCCAGACCCCTCCATGTGTGCCAGACCCCTCCATGTGTGCCAGACCTCTCCATGTGTGCCAGACCTCTCCATGTGTGCCAGACCTCTCCATGTGTGCCAGACCCCTCCATGTGTGCCAGACCCCTCCATGTGTGGCAGACCCTCCATGGTGGAGCCCGGTTCCCGTGACGCGGAGGCTGTGTGGAGCCGGTTCCTGCGGCCCAGCCCGGGGGGAGATGTCACACTGGGGGCCCTGGCCGTACCGTGAGCTGTGGTCTCCACATTGTGCTGCGATGCGGCTTACGCTGGCGCCATATAACGCGGAGGGCAAAGGTCGGAGTCCCCGCCCCCCCACTCACCCCGCTGTCCGCAGCCTCCTCCCAGTTCTCCGCGACCTCATCTTCTTCCATTTTCCACTCAGCCGCCACCGGAAACCAGGCCGAACGCCGGGCTACACTGCGCATGCTCAGAACGGGAGCGCGCACGCACGCACGCGGACCAGCACGTCCTGTGTCAGCGCGGCGCTGCCGGAAGTCGGCCATGATAGCACACCCCAGGAGCGGAAGTGCTTGGCAGCCATGTTTCTACTCCAAATGTTATGGATACAGAGTGAATGGCTGCTCTGTGTCAAGCACTGACTGGGTTATTAAAGGAATTGTACTTTACTGTTCATAGTCTTGGTCCTTACAAGTTAGCATTGTCTGTGTATCTATCTACCCTGACTAATAAAACAATGTCCCATCCTCAGACTCTCACTGTTACTTTAGCACCCACTATGTGCTGGGTTTAGATTCTCCCCAGTAAACATTCTTACAGAAAAATCACTAAAAACTCAATTTGTCAAGAAAGCCTATAAATCAAACTATTAACATTCTATCTATTGTCTAACCCGCTTCACATCATCTCATCCAACTGCGCCATCTAACATTTACGATCTCATTTTATTGGAGACTCAACTAGCAATCCACCATGAGATGCCGTTTAATATTACGTTTATTAGTAATAATACCCAGCTCCGCTCAAAATGTTAGCTAGTCTGAGCTGGGCCATTGTCACTTTTTGATCCCGTACATCCTACATGACTTGTAAATGTGTGTTAGTCCACCTATTGGCACATTTAATGTATTCATTCATGGGGAAGCAAGGCGTTTAATGTATCTTTGCAATATATATATATATAATTTAGACGGATGATAAGATATTTTCACTGAACTGTGCAAAATGGTGGCTATTACCAACCCAAGATTTAGGCTATGAGATTTTGTTAAACTTTCTCAATTATGTCTATATTTTGTTTAGGGTGGGTACATGTGTTACTGTATATACAGATCTGTGAAGTTTGGTGTCAGGAGGCATGACTGAAAGTGTAACACAAGCACATAAATACCTCATCTGCCATTTTACCCCACTCCCCTTAGAATGCAAGTCTGCTTGAGCAGGTACCTCGGCATCTTCTGTTCCTGCATGTCTAAGTTGCCTTGTTGCAGCTATTTGTTTGTTAGTCCACCTATTGTACAGCACAGAGAAACATGTTGGTGCTTTATAGATAATATGTAGCTTCGCTCACTCTGCACTTTTCATGGTTTTCAGGGCATTTTGAGACATATACTTTGATTGCTCAGCACATGGCAAACTCTGATAATCTCCTTTACAGATGTCAGCTCAACCCCAGATACAACCACCAGACTGCACTCCATCTCCCAATAGCAGACCTGCCAAACTTTGGGTCACTATCCTCTGGACTGTGACTATACTCTCAGGTGAAAGTGGCTGTTACCAGGGTTACATTCTGGGCTGGATGGAGCTGCTGTATTTTGAGCTTAGAGCAACTGAGTCTGAGCCAAATAGCTATAACCATGGCTAAGTGGCTGTATTTTGCAATGTGAGTGACACTTCTGAGCTAAAAGAGGCTGAACTTGAGCCTAGTGGCTGCATCCAGCGTCGACCCATGGTATTCTGGGCTGAGAGAGCCTCAACTTAAGCCTACTGGCTGTAACCAGGGACGAGTGGCTAAGCCTAGTGGCTGTAACTAGGGATGAGTGGCTGAGCCTAGTGACTGTATCCAGGGATGAGTAGAGGTATTCTGGGCTGACAGAGGCTGAACCTGAGCCTAATGACTGTAACCAGGGGTGAGTGGCTGAGCCTAGTGGCTGTATCCAGGGTCAAGCGGTGGTAATCTGTGCTGAGAGGGGCTGAAACTGAGCCTAATGGCTGTAACCAGATGCGAGTGACTGTATCCAGGGGCGAGTTGCTGAGCCTAATGACTGTAATCAGGGGCGAGTTGCTGAACTAAGTGGCTGTAACCAGGGTGGCTGAGTGGCTGAGCCTAGTGACTGAACCTGAGCCTAATGACTGTAACCAGGGGTGAGTTGCTGAACTTAGTGGCTGTAACCAGGGTGGCTGAGTGGTTGAGCCTAGTGACTGAACCTGAGCCTAATGACTGTAACCAGGGGCGAGTTGCTGAACTTAGTGGCTGTAACCAGGGGAGAGTGGCTGAGCCTAGTGACTGTAAACATGGGCGAGTGGTTGAGCCTAGTGGCTGTAACCAGGGGCGAGTGGCTGAGCCTAGTGGCTGTAACCAGGGGCGAGTGGTTGAGCCTAGTGGCTGTAACCAGGGGCGAGTGGTTGAGCCTAGTGGCTGTAACCAGGGGCGAGTAGCTGACCCTAGAGGCTGTAACCAGGGGCGAGTGGTTGAGCCTAGTGACTGTAACCAGGGGTGAGTGGTTGAGCCTAGTGGCTGTAACCAGGGGCGAGTGGTTGAGCCTAGTGGCTGTAACCAGGGGCGAGTGGTTGAGCCTAGTGGCTGTAACCAGGGGCGAGTGGTTGAGCCTAGTGGCTGTAACCAGGGGCGAGTGGTTGAGCCTACTGGCTGTAACCAGGGACAAGCGGTGGTATTCTGTGCTGAAAGAGGCTGAACCTGAGCCTAGTGGCTGTAACCAGGGCTGAGTGACTGTAACCAGGGGCGAGGAGAGGTATTCTGGGCTGAGAGAGGCTGATCCTGAGCCTAGTGACTATATTCAGGGACAACTGACGGTATTCTGTGCTGAGAGAGGCTGAACCTGAGCCTAGTGGCTGTAACCAGGGGCGAGTGGTTAAGCCTAGTGGCTGTAACCAGGGGCGAGTAGCTGACCCTAGAGGCTGTAACCAGGGGCGAGTGGTTGAGCCCAGTGACTGTAACCAGGGGTGAGTGGTTGAGCCTAGTGACTGTAACCAGGGGCGAGTGGTTGAGCCTAGTGGCTGTAACCAGGGGCGAGTGGCTGAGGTTAGTGACTGTAACCAGGGGCGAGTGGCTGAGGTTAGTGGCTGTAACCAGGGGCGAATGGCTGAGCCTAGTGACTGTAACCAGGGGCGAATGGCTGAACCTAGTGACTGTAACCAGGGGCGAGTGGCTGACCCTAGTGGCTGTAACCAGGGGAGAGTGGCTGAGCCTAGTGGCTGTAACTATGGGTGTAACGGATCGCCTGGCACCCCGACTGGGCACCTCCGTTAATGGATGCTCCTAGTGCTTCCTGAGGACTCCAAGCACTCTGGCAGACACCACAATCACCGAATCTGAGAAGCATATAAATCCTCTCAAGCCTCTGAATGCTGTAGACAGTTGAATAGGAACCATACAAATAGGTTTGCACTCCTAGCAGTCAAACTGGAACAGCATGCAATAAATCCTCCCCCAATAATGAGACGACACTTCACTTTGAGGATTAAACAGGAACTCAGGTCTGGAACACCCAGCCTGGTTTTTATTACAGTTGTGCACATACAGGACACACCCAGGGGGAGGCATAAAACAACCAATCAAGTAACAGTACAACCCACACATCCCCTCCCCTCAGATAAGCAATTAACATAATTACTACATACAGTAAAAATACATTTTCCACACATACTCTGTAACTTTAAAACCATACATCCCATTCACATAAAAATACATATCCACAATCAATCCATTCAGGGGAACAACATATTAAAAAATGGCATGAATCAGACCAGGGGTTCAAAAGTTAGTAAAAGTATCTTTTGTTCCCCCTGGCTGGTAGTATTTTAATTAAACAGTAAAACAGCAAACAGTAAAAGTAAAAAAATCCCCACAATGCATCTTGGTTTCCTCCCTTCTGCCCTGGAGATAATTGGAGAAGTAATCCAATTATCTCCCAGGTCAAAGCCAAAACTCCATTACACATGTGGGGACCTAAATACAGGATTATGTTTTAAAATATATAAAGTCACTTTTTATACATTAAACACAGACATGTAACATATCCCCAGATAGCTCAGGTCTGCGTGCACATTATTAGGTGAATGGCACGCAGACCACACAAATACAGTTTAATTGCCATGGAGCCAAAGTCTTTCCCATAGTCTTTCATTATATGAATAGGCTCCATGGTATAGCTATCTGGGGTATCACATTCCCATAAAGTCTGGTCCATAGTCCAAAGGCAAGAGGCGGGCAATCAGCCCCCTCCAAGGACACGTGGCGAGGTCGGTTTCGCCACAATGGGCAAATGGCTGAGCCTAGTGACTGTAACCAGAGGCCAGTGGCTGAGCCTAGTGACTGTAACCAGGGGCAAATGGCTGAGCCTAGTGACTGTAACCAGGGGCGAGTGGCTGCCCCTAGTGGCTGTAACCAGGGGCAAATGGCTGAGCCTAGTGACTGTAACCAGTGGCGAGTGGCTGAGCTTAGTGGCTGTAACCAGGGGCGAGTGACTGTAACCAGGGGCGAGTGGCTGAGCCTAGTGGCTGTAACCAGGGGCGAGTGACTGTAACCAGTGGCGAGTGGCTTAGCTTAGTGGCTGTAACCAGGGGCAAGTGGCTGACCCTAGTGGCTGTAACTAGGGGCAAATGGCTGAGCCTAGTGACTGTAACCAGTGGCGAGTGGCTTAGCTTAGTGGCTGTAACCAGGGGCAAGTGACTGTAACCAGGGGCGAGTGGCTGGGGCGAGTGGCTGAGCCTAGTGACTGTAACCAGTGGCAAATGGCTGAGCCTAGTGGCTGTAACCAGGGGCGAGTGGCTGAGCCTAGTGGCTGTAACCAGGGACGAGTCGCTGAGCCTAGTGGCTGTAACCAGGGGCGGGTGACTGTAACCAGTGGCAAATGGCTGAGCCTAGTGACTGTAACCAGGGGCGAGTGGCTGAGCCTAGTGACTGTAACCAGGGACGAGTTGCTGAGCCTAGTGACTGTAACCAGGGGCGAGTGACTGTAACCAGTGGCAAATGGCTGAGCCTAGTGACTGTAACCAGGGGCGAGTGGCTGAGCCTAGTGACTGTAACCAGGGGCAAGTGACTGTAACCAGGGGCGAGTGGCTGGGGCGAGTGGCTGAGCCTAGTGACTGTAACCAGTGGCAAATGGCTGAGCCTAGTGGCTGTAACCAGGGGCGAGTGGCTGAGCCTAGTGGCTGTAACCAGGGACGAGTCGCTGAGCCTAGTGGCTGTAACCAGGGGCGGGTGACTGTAACCAGTGGCAAATGGCTGAGCCTAGTGACTGTAACCAGGGGCGAGTGGCTGAGCCTAGTGACTGTAACCAGTGGCGAGTGGCTTAGCTTAGTGGCTGTAACCAGGGGCAAGTGACTGTAACCAGGGGCGAGTGGCTGGGGCGAGTGGCTGAGCCTAGTGACTGTAACCAGTGGCAAATGGCTGAGCCTAGTGGCTGTAACCAGGGGCGAGTGGCTGAGCCTAGTGGCTGTAACCAGGGACGAGTCGCTGAGCCTAGTGGCTGTAACCAGGGGCGGGTGACTGTAACCAGTGGCAAATGGCTGAGCCTAGTGACTGTAACCAGGGGCGAGTGGCTGAGCCTAGTGACTGTAACCAGGGACGAGTTGCTGAGCCTAGTGACTGTAACCAGGGGCGAGTGACTGTAACCAGTGGCAAATGGCTGAGCCTAGTGACTGTAACCAGGGGCGAGTGGCTGAGCCTAGTGACTGTAACCAGGGACGAGTCGCTGAGCCTAGTGACTGTAACCAGGGGCGAGTGGCTGAGCCTAGTGACTGTAACCAGGGGCGAGTGGCTGAGCCTAGTGACTGTAACCAGGGACGAGTCGCTGAGCCTAGTGACTGTAACCAGGGGCGAGTGGCTGAGCCTAGTGACTGTAACCAGGGGCGAGTGGCTGAGCCTAGTGACAGTAACCAGTGGCAAATGGCTGAGCCTAGTGGCTGTAACCAGGGGCGAGTGGCTGAGCCTAGTGGCTGTAACCAGGGACGAGTCGCTGAGCCTAGTGGCTGTAACCAGGGGCGGGTGACTGTAACCAGTGGCAAATGGCTGGGCCTAGTGACTGTAACCAGGGGCGAGTGGCTGAGCCTAGTGACTGTAACCAGGGACGAGTCGCTGAGCCTAGTGACTGTAACCAGGGGCGAGTGACTGCAACCAGTGGCAAATGGCTGAGCCTAGTGACTGTAACCAGGGGCGAGTGGCTGAGCCTAGTGACTGTAACCAGGGACGAGTCGCTGAGCCTAGTGACTGTAACCAGGGGCGAGTGACTGCAACCAGTGGCAAATGGCTGAGCCTAGTGACTGTAACCAGGGGCGAGTGGCTGAGCCTAGTGACTGTAACCAGGGACGAGTCGCTGAGCCTAGTGGCTGTAACCAGGGGCGAGTGGCTGAGCCTAGTGGCTGTAACCAGGGGCTGTAAAAAATGGCTAGTTTTATTTGTATCCATGTATGCTATCTCTCTATATAATGTATATACAAAGTAAAATAAAAAATGAGAGCAGCTCTAAACATAAACATTCCTAAATTCATAGCAACGTGACCTCCACAATATGGCGCGTTTCAGTCTCCATAATTGACCTCCACAATATGGCGTCTGACCACGGTTACACTCACTATGATAGGAATTGACCTTCACAAGATGGCGCATATTCCAGGATACGCTTGTTGCGTACGTGTAGACACTCCTGCGTGCGCGCCCTCGCCGCGCTCTGTTCCTTCCTCTCCTGTCTGCCGCTGATAGTGCTGGAAGATGGCGGCTTCGTGAATAGGGAGGGACCGGCCTGAGCTCCGGGACACACGGGGCCCACCTGGCTGGGAGAGGCTCAGAGAACCCCGGGGGCCACACCGCGTGCAGGTGAGACCGGGGCCCCGTCCGTCTGTCTGTCTGTCACACAGTCTGTCTGTAGAGGGTCTGACTGTCACACAGTCTGTCTGTAGAGGGTCTGACTGTCACACAGTCTGTCTGTAGAGGGTCTGTCTGTCACACAGTCTGTCTGTAGAGGGTCTGTCTGTCTGTCACACAGTCTGTAGAGGGTCTGTCTGTCTGTCACACAGTCTGTCTGTAGAGGGTCTGTCTGTCTGTCACACAGTCTGTCTGTAGAGGGTCTGTCTGTCTGTCACACAGCCTGTCTGTAGAGGGTCTGTCTGTCTGTCACACAGCCTGTCTGTAGAGGGTCTGTCTGTCACACAGCCTGTCTGTAGAGGGTCTGTCTGTCACACAGCCTGTCTGTAGAGGGTCTGTCTGTCACACAGTCTGTCTGTAGAGGGTCTGTCTGTCTGTCACACAGTCTGTCTGTAGAGGGTCTGTCTGTCTGTCACACAGTCTGTAGAGGGTCTGTCTGTCTGTCACACAGTCTGTCTGTAGAGGGTCTGTCTGTCTGTCTGTCACACAGCCTGTCTGTAGAGGGTCTGTCTGTCACACAGTCTGTCTGTAGAGGGTCGGTCTGTCTGTCACACAGCCTGTCTGTAGAGGGTCTGACTGTCACACAGTCTTTCTGTAGAGGGTCTGTCTGTCTGTCACACAGTCTGTCTGTAGAGGGTCTGTCTGTCTGTCACACAGTCTGTCTGTAGAGGGTCTGTCTGTCTGTCACACAGTCTGTCTGTAGAGGGTCTGTCTGTCTGTCACACAGTCTGTCTGTAGAGGGTCTGTCTGTCTGTCACACAGTCTGTCTGTAGAGGGTCTGTCTGTCTGTCACACAGTCTGTCTGTAGAGGGTCTGACTGTCACACAGTCTGTCTGTAGAGGGTCTGACTGTCACACAGTCTGTCTGTAGAGGGTCTGACTGTCACACAGTCTGTCTGTCACACGGTCTGACTGTCACACAGTCTGTCTGTCACACGGTCTGTCTGTCACACGGTCTGTCTGTCACACGGTCTGTCTGTCACACGGTCTGTCTGTTACACGGTCTGTCTGTCACACGGTCTGTCTGTAGAGGATCTGTCTGTCACACAGTCTGTCTGTAGAGGGTCTGACTGTCACACAGTCTGTCTGTAGAGGGTCTGACTGTCACACAGTCTGTCTGTAGAGGGTCTGACTGTCACACAGTCGGTCTGTCTGTCACACGGTCTGTCTATAGAGTGTAGGGATCGACCGATATTGATTTTTTTAGAGCTGATACCGATATTCTGTGAACTTTCAGGCCGATAGCTGATATAATTTGCAGATATTCTGTACATTTACCATTTTGGAAAATAAAAACAATATCTAAAGGTAAATGCACAAAATTATAAATGCCACGTGTAGTGGATGTAGTGTGTTTAGACAGGGGAGCTGTGTGTGTTTGTGTAGTGTGTGTATGTAGTGGATGCAGTGTGCGTTTGTGTAGTGTGAGTTGTGGATGCAGTGTGTGGTTTTGTAGTGTGTTTTTGAAGTGTTTGTGTAGTGGATGCAGTGTGTATTTGTCTAGTGTGTGTAGTGGATGCAGTGTGTGTTTGTGTAGTGGATGCAGCGTGTATTTGTCTAATGTGTGTAGTGGATGCAGGGTGTATTTGTCTAGTGTGTATATAATTAAAGCAGAGTGTTTGTGTAGTGTGCGTAAAGTGGATGCAGTGTGTGTGTAAAGTGAATGCTGTATATATTAAATGCAGAGTGTGTTTGTGTAGTGTGTAGTGTGTGTGTATTTATGTAGTGTGAATGTAGTGTGTTTATATAATATAGTGTGTGTATATAATGCAGTGTGTTTGTGTAGTGTGCATTATAAAAACACACTACACAAACACACTGTGTATATAATGCAGTGTGTGTTTATATAATGCAGTGTGTTTGTATATAATGCAGTGTGTTTGTATAGTGTGTGTTTGTATAGTGTGTGTGTGTGTATATAATGCAGTGTGTTTGTGTAGTGTGCATTATATATACACACACTGCATTAAATACACACTTACTATACAAACACACACATACTATACAAACACACACTACATTATATACACACACACACTATACAAACACACTGCATTATATACAGTGTGTTTGTATAGTGTGTGTTTGTATAGTGTGTGTATCTAATGCAGTGTTTGTGTAGAGTGCATTATATACACAAACACACACTGCATTATATACACACATACTATACAAACACACACTGCATTATTATACACACATACTATACAAACACACTGCATTATGTAAACACTGCATTATATACACAGAGGGTCTGTCATTCATTGAGCGTGTCTCTGGAGGGTCTGTCATTCATTGAGCGTGTCTCTGGAGGGTCTGTCATTCATTGAGCGTGTCTCTGGAGGGTCTGTCATTCATTGAGCGTGTCTCTGGAGGGTCTGTCATTCATTGAGCGTGTCTCTGGAGGGTCTGTCAGTCATTGAGCGTGTCTCTGGAGGGTCTGTCAGTCATTGAGCGTGTCTCTGGAGGGTCTGTCAGTCATTGAGCGTGTCTCTGGAGGGTCTGTCATTCATTGAGCGTGTCTCTGGAGGGTCTGTCAGTCATTGAGCGTGTCTCTGGAGGGTCTGTCAGTCATTGAGCGTGTCTCTGGAGGGTCTGTCAGTCATTGAGCGTGTCTCTGGAGGGTCTATATCTATCTGCTGTTAGGTTGTCAACTCATAACAACTCATTGTTTACTGAATACGTACGCAAGTCTCAGTGTGGTATACATTGAAAGGTTACCTAGTGTAATGTAACCGTTTGTGTCAGTGTAGATATAAATAAATGTGGACATAATTTGTTTCCTCCCCAATCCTCCTCAACATGCATTGGTCTGGATGCATTGTATATAAACATAGTGCTAAAACTGTCTTTCGTAAAATAGCATTCTCCTGTTTGAATCTACAAATCATTTTATATCTATGCATTATGCTAGCCAATGGTGTTTATTTTTAGATAAAATTATCTCACATCCAGTTTCAGCTGGGCAAGGATCTTGCTGCATGGAGGTCCAGCGCATGTTTATGTGTTGCACAAGCCATTCTGTAATATTTATCCTAGAATTATTTGCTTTCAGAGATGATAACAAGTGGTGTCCACGAGTGCCCAGGGCTTCCTTCCTCCGTGCTGGGAACTGGATGTTGAATATGTTTTTCTGTTACATGGTCATTTAAAATAGAGGTTGTTAACCGTTGGGTCAGAACCCCCCATGCCTCTTGTGTTGCAACAAATATATTGTAATCTTCAAGCCTCAGACAATTGGTCACAATAAATTACGTTCTGTTGCATCTCTTCTTTCCCCAATTCATATGAAAAACCCTCTGACACTAGACACTAAGGATATTTGGAAAAAAATATTTTATTTATATAATATGTTACCAAGCTAATCTTATACTTAAAAGGACACTATAGTCACCAGAACCAGAAGTGTTCCTTTAAAGAATGGTTTGGCATGTTAATGACATGCACGTAACTCAGCTTCCTAAAAAAAAAGTTAAATAACCACTTCCTTAACCCCTTAAGGACACATGACGTGTGTGACACGTCATGATTCCTTTTTATTCCAGAAGTTTGGTCCTTAAGGGGTTAAAGAAGCCTTGGGGTTTATTCATTAAGCCAGAAACTGTTAATTATACATACATGGAAAGATAGAACAGAGACACAAGCTGATTAAGTAAATATTTAATCTGACAATAAAAGATTCACAGTGCTGAGTACAACATACAGTAATAAATGACATACAGATAACAAATTGCAAAACAGTACATAAAATAAAATAGGAGAAAACACATGAAATTCCTTACATATATTTACCCCATATAGAATTCTTGTGGGAGTCTTAGATGGTATTGATCTCCTAGAACAGGGGTAGGCAACCTACGGCACTAGTGCCATGCACGGCACTCGAGGTGTCTTTGCACGGCACTCAAGGCTGCTAGAGCCAAACAGGCTCTGGCCTATCAGGAGTCTCAGTAAAACTTCAAATATCTGCTAATATGAAAAGATGGTGAAGGACTGCAGCACATAGAGGAAAGCAATGCAGCACATAGAGGAAATGATCTCAGATCACTTCCTCCAAGCACTTGTGAATGGGAATCCACAACGTAGTAGAGCAGCCTGCAGCTGCTGTTGCAGCTCCTGTCTTTGACCTGTACCAGGCCAGCCTGGTCCCCACTGGAACCCAGGGAAGCCAACCATACTGCTAGATATACACAGATATTGTGGATCAAACCAAGTGTTTATCGGAGTATCTGCTCCTTTCCAAATTGTTAAAATAAATGCGTGCACGCTCTGAAGTAAATTACACTGAGACACAGGTATCAGGTTAATGAAAAACTTCGGAATGTTTATTCAGGGGGTGGCAAGCCCCTTATAAAGGCAATAAAACATGATATGCAAAAATGGAGATAACAGAGAGAATGCATCTTTAATTGGTTAGGTGTTAAGTGTCTTATCTAATGCACATCCTATGAGGCGTGATGTCACCATCATCCCGGGATTTTCCTCCGGATGTAGGCGCCATCTTGTTACACGAGGTAGTTAGTCGGTGGGAGGGGGTGCTGTAGCAGCCATTTCAAATAGATATTGAATACAGGTATACACAGTAAATAGACATTTTACTATCACTAATTTACATTCATAACACAGAAATGAAGAATAACCCTCCCCTTATACAAATAATACAAACAGCCCACACACAAACATACACACAATCTGCACAAACGTAACCCGCTAACAATCCACATACATGCACACAACCCCACATGCAGCCTCTCACATGCAATACCCCAAACAGCCCACACACACTACCAAACACACAATGTGACATATCCATCCAGACACAATTCCACAAGCAGCCCTCATACACAGCCCACATTCATATGTATCATACACAACACCATAAACTACCGTATATACTCGAATATAAGCCGAGTTTTTCATCACATTTTTTGTGCTGAAAAACTCCAACTCGACTTATACTCGAGTCAATGTCTGTATTATGGCAATTTACATTGCCATAATACAGACAATGGGGCTGTGGGGGCTGGCACGAAGCTCTTACCTCTCCTGCAGCTCCTGTCAGCTCCCTCCTCCTCCGCGCTGGTCCGTTCAGCACCTCTGTCAGCTCCCAGTGTAAGTCTTGCGAGAGCCGCGGGGTCATAGTACAGCCGCGAGACTTACACTGGGACTTGCAGAGGGAGCTGACCGGACCAGCGCGGAGGAGAAGGGAGCTGCAGGAGGGGTAAGCGCTCGCTGCCAGCCCCCCTCCACTGAACTGCCAATGCCACTGGACCACCAGGGACTGAGAGCCCCCCTCCCTGCCATGTATCAAGCAGGAAGGGGGGGCGAAAAAAATAATAAAAATATAAATAATAATAATAATAACAAAAAAATAATAATATAACAAAAAAATTAATAATAATTAAAATAATAATAATAAAAATGCCCACCCCTCACCAAGGCTCTGCAACACAAACACACACACACTGCACTCATACACAGACACTGCATTCATACACACTGCACTCATACACAGACACTGCACTCATACACACTGCACTCATACACACACACTGCACTCATACACACACACTGCACTCATACACACACACTGCACTCATACACACACACTGCACTCATACACACACACTGCACTCATACACACACACTGTACTCATACACACACACTATATTTATACACACACTGCACTCATACACACACTGTAAATAAATATTCAATTAATATAATTTTTTAGGATCTAATTTTATTTAGAAATTTACCAGTAGCTGCTGCATTTCCCACCCTAGTCTTATACTCGAGTCAATAAGTTTTCCCAGTTTTTTGGGGTAAAATTAGGGGCCTTGGCTTATATTCGGGTCAGTTATACTCAAGTATATACGGTACTAATGTAAATATACAATATAATAGCTTATACACGCACAAATACAACAATGCAAAGCAACTGCAGTAAAAATAACAAAAGCAGAATACGGCAGCATACTCACCTCAATTTAAAAAAATAGGACTGGCACGCTACGGGACATCACATTCCTATATCGGCACAGTGCTGCTAAAAGGTTGCCTACCCCTGTCCTAGAAGTTACTGACAAAAGAAAAATGAATAACTGAACTCTCTGGATAGTCCAGCACCCTCATTATATATCTAAACTAGTTGTTTCTCAGTGGGCAGACCCTGGGGGGGATCAGAGGGGGTTGGTCTGGCAGTCTATTGCCCACTCTATGAAATTCCTTGTGTCCAGCTCTGGTGATGGCTATCTAGATGTTTTATGGTCTAGGCCTGGTGCAAGATCAAAGACCACAATAAATGTCAACAAAAAAACAACTCTTAACATATATCTACACACATCAAACACCAACTCATGCTTTTGGCATGACACTGGGTAAAGGGAATCGTTACCTCTCGGGGAAGTTTGGTAAAGGGAAACCTTAGCTCACGGGGAAGCTGGGTAAAGGGAAACGTTAGGTCTTGGGGAAGCTTGGTAAAGGGAAACGTTAGCTCTCGGGGAAGCTGGGTAAAGGGAATCGTTGCCTCTCGGGGAAGCTGGGTAAAGGGAATCGTTGCCTCTCGGGGAAGCTGGGTAAAGGGAATCGTTGCCTCTCGGGGAAGCTGGGTAAAGGGAATCGTTGCCTCTCGGGGAAGCTGGGTAAAGGGAATCGTTGCCTCTCGGGGAAGCTGGGTAAAGGGAATCGTTGCCTCTCGGGGAAGCTGGGTAAAGGGAATCGTTGCCTCTCGGGGAAGCTGGGTAAAGGGAATCGTTGCCTCTCGGGGAAGCTGGCTAAAGGGAATCGTTGCCTCTCGGGGAAGCTGGCTAAAGGGAATCGTTGCCTCTCGGGGAAGCTGGCTAAAGGGAATCGTTGCCTCTCGGGGAAGCTGGCTAAAGGGAATCGTTGCCTCTCGGGGAAGCTGGCTAAAGGGAATCGTTGCCTCTCGGGGAAGCTGGCTAAAGGGAATCGTTGCCTCTCGGGGAAGCTGGCTAAAGGGAATCGTTGCCTCTCGGGGAAGCTGGCTAAAGGGAATCGTTGCCTCTCGGGGAAGCTGGCTAAAGGGAATCGTTGCCTCTCGGGGAAGCTGGCTAAAGGGAATCGTTGCCTCTCGGGGAAGCTGGCTAAAGGGAATCGTTGCCTCTCGGGGAAGCTGGCTAAAGGGAATCGTTGCCTCTCGGGGAAGCTGGCTAAAGGGAATCGTTGCCTCTCGGGGAAGCTGGCTAAAGGGAATCGTTGTCTCTCGGGGAAGCTGGCTAAAGGGAATCGTTGCCTCTCGGGGAAGCTGGGATAAAGGGAATCGTTGCCTCTCGGGGAAGCTGGGTAAAGGGAATCGTTGCCTCTCGGGGAAGCTGGGTAAAGGGAATCGTTGCCTCTCGGGGAAGCTGGGTAAAGGGAATCGTTGCCTCTCGGGGAAGCTGGGTAAAGGGAATCGTTGCCTCTCGGGGAAGCTGGGTAAAGGGAATCGTTGCCTCTCGGGGAAGCTGGGTAAAGGGAATCGTTGCCTCTCGGGGAAGCTGGGTAAAGGGAATCGTTGCCTCTCGGGGAAGCTGGGTAAAGGGAATCGTTGCCTCTCGGGGAAGCTGGGTAAAGGGAATCGTTGCCTCTCGGGGAAGCTGGGTAAAGGGAATCGTTGCCTCTCGGGGAAGCTGGGTAAAGGGAATCGTTGCCTCTCGGGGAAGCTGGGTAAAGGGAATCGTTGCCTCTCGGGGAAGCTGGGTAAAGGGAATCGTTGCCTCTCGGGGAAGCTGGGTAAAGGGAATCGTTGCCTCTCGGGGAAGCTGGGTAAAGGGAATCGTTGCCTCTCGGGGAAGCTGGGTAAAGGGAATCGTTGCCTCTCGGGGAAGCTGGGTAAAGGGAATCGTTGCCTCTCGGGGAAGCTGGGTAAAGGGAATCGTTGCCTCTCGGGGAAGCTGGGTAAAGGGAATCGTTGCCTCTCGGGGAAGCTGGGTAAAGGGAATCGTTGCCTCTCGGGGAAGCTGGGTAAAGGGAATCGTTGCCTCTCGGGGAAGCTGGGTAAAGGGAATCGTTGCCTCTCGGGGAAGCTGGGTAAAGGGAATCGTTGCCTCTCGGGGAAGCTGGGTAAAGGGAATCGTTGCCTCTCGGGGAAGCTGGGTAAAGGGAATCGTTGCCTCTCGGGGAAGCTGGGTAAAGGGAATCGTTGCCTCTCGGGGAAGCTGGGTAAAGGGAATCGTTGCCTCTCGGGGAAGCTGGGTAAAGGGAATCGTTGCCTCTCGGGGAAGCTGGGTAAAGGGAATCGTTGCCTCTCGGGGAAGCTGGGTAAAGGGAATCGTTGCCTCTCGGGGAAGCTGGGTAAAGGGAATCGTTGCCTCTCGGGGAAGCTGGGTAAAGGGAATCGTTGCCTCTCGGGGAAGCTGGGTAAAGGGAATCGTTGCCTCTCGGGGAAGCTGGGTAAAGGGAATCGTTGCCTCTCGGGGAAGCTGGGTAAAGGGAATCGTTGCCTCTCGGGGAAGCTGGGTAAAGGGAATCGTTGCCTCTCGGGGAAGCTGGGTAAAGGGAATCGTTGCCTCTCGGGGAAGCTGGGTAAAGGGAATCGTTGCCTCTCGGGGAAGCTGGGTAAAGGGAATCGTTGCCTCTCGGGGAAGCTGGGTAAAGGGAATCGTTGCCTCTCGGGGAAGCTGGGTAAAGGGAATCGTTGCCTCTCGGGGAAGCTGGGTAAAGGGAATCGTTGCCTCTCGGGGAAGCTGGGTAAAGGGAATCGTTGCCTCTCGGGGAAGCTGGGTAAAGGGAATCGTTGCCTCTCGGGGAAGCTGGGTAAAGGGAATCGTTGCCTCTCGGGGAAGCTGGGTAAAGGGAATCGTTGCCTCTCGGGGAAGCTGGGTAAAGGGAATCGTTGCCTCTCGGGGAAGCTGGGTAAAGGGAATCGTTGCCTCTCGGGGAAGCTGGGTAAAGGGAATCGTTGCCTCTCGGGGAAGCTGGGTAAAGGGAATCGTTGCCTCTCGGGGAAGCTGGGTAAAGGGAATCGTTGCCTCTCGGGGAAGCTGGGTAAAGGGAATCGTTGCCTCTCGGGGAAGCTGGGTAAAGGGAATCGTTGCCTCTCGGGGAAGCTGGGTAAAGGGAATCGTTGCCTCTCGGGGAAGCTGGGTAAAGGGAATCGTTGCCTCTCGGGGAAGCTGGGTAAAGGGAATCGTTGCCTCTCGGGGAAGCTGGGTAAAGGGAATCGTTGCCTCTCGGGGAAGCTGGGTAAAGGGAATCGTTGCCTCTCGGGGAAGCTGGGTAAAGGGAATCGTTGCCTCTCGGGGAAGCTGGGTAAAGGGAATCGTTGCCTCTCGGGGAAGCTGGGTAAAGGGAATCGTTGCCTCTCGGGGAAGCTGGGTAAAGGGAATCGTTGCCTCTCGGGGAAGCTGGGTAAAGGGAATCGTTGCCTCTCGGGGAAGCTGGGTAAAGGGAATCGTTGCCTCTCGGGGAAGCTGGGTAAAGGGAATCGTTGCCTCTCGGGGAAGCTGGGTAAAGGGAATCGTTGCCTCTCGGGGAAGCTGGGTAAAGGGAATCGTTGCCTCTCGGGGAAGCTGGGTAAAGGGAATCGTTGCCTCTCGGGGAAGCTGGGTAAAGGGAATCGTTGCCTCTCGGGGAAGCTGGGTAAAGGGAATCGTTGCCTCTCGGGGAAGCTGGGTAAAGGGAATCGTTGCCTCTCGGGGAAGCTGGGTAAAGGGAATCGTTGCCTCTCGGGGAAGCTGGGTAAAGGGAATCGTTGCCTCTCGGGGAAGCTGGGTAAAGGGAATCGTTGCCTCTCGGGGAAGCTGGGTAAAGGGAATCGTTGCCTCTCGGGGAAGCTGGGTAAAGGGAATCGTTGCCTCTCGGGGAAGCTGGGTAAAGGGAATCGTTGCCTCTCGGGGAAGCTGGGTAAAGGGAATCGTTGCCTCTCGGGGAAGCTGGGTAAAGGGAATCGTTGCCTCTCGGGGAAGCTGGGTAAAGGGAATCGTTGCCTCTCGGGGAAGCTGGGTAAAGGGAATCGTTGCCTCTCGGGGAAGCTGGGTAAAGGGAATCGTTGCCTCTCGGGGAAGCTGGGTAAAGGGAATCGTTGCCTCTCGGGGAAGCTGGGTAAAGGGAATCGTTGCCTCTCGGGGAAGCTGGGTAAAGGGAATCGTTGCCTCTCGGGGAAGCTGGGTAAAGGGAATCGTTGCCTCTCGGGGAAGCTGGGTAAAGGGAATCGTTGCCTCTCGGGGAAGCTGGGTAAAGGGAATCGTTGCCTCTCGGGGAAGCTGGGTAAAGGGAATCGTTGCCTCTCGGGGAAGCTGGGTAAAGGGAATCGTTGCCTCTCGGGGAAGCTGGGTAAAGGGAATCGTTGCCTCTCGGGGAAGCTGGGTAAAGGGAATCGTTGCCTCTCGGGGAAGCTGGGTAAAGGGAATCGTTGCCTCTCGGGGAAGCTGGGTAAAGGGAATCGTTGCCTCTCGGGGAAGCTGGGTAAAGGGAATCGTTGCCTCTCGGGGAAGCTGGGTAAAGGGAATCGTTGCCTCTCTGGGATGCAGGGTAAAGAAAGACGTTACCTCTCTGTAAAGCTGGGTCAAGGGAAACAACCTCTCTGAAAACCATTAATTAGTGCTTCCTCTGGGTGGCCGCCATTTCATATAACCGAACACGTGGCAGAGAGAATGGTGGCCATCTTGTCTCCCAGTGGTACTTGGTCGTCGAGTGCCTGGAACTCTTTTCGGCTAGGCACTCGCGCATACATCAGTAAACTGTCGACCACTGCCCATTCCTGTTCCCGACCACCTACACGAACGGCGTTCGGGAGATATAGACTACTGAAAAGGGGGATCATTCGTACCCTGAAAGCTATAATTCACTTGTATGGTGTTCGCACAGGAATCTCACGAATGGAGACCAGCCAGGACACCTATTTCTCTGGAACTATTTTGGGCTAGCGCCTCGTGTCTGGCTGGTCAAAACTTCATCACTATGGTATTCCCGTTCTACTGAACCGATCTGAGTGATTCTTGGATATGTTGGTCACTCAGATCGAGGCTATCGGGGAATGTGCTTTTTGTGGGGTTCCAATGTACTGCTGGGGTACAGGATATTTTGTGCATTTTCTGTACCTAAGAGATACTCAAGCAATTGTCTCTCAGGCACAGGGGATTCTGGGATTGAAACCACTGCATTTCTTGTGTAAGAAATCCCTTGCATTGGACTGGGCATAAAAGCAGTGTATGTGAGAATAAAACTGTTATACCCCCAGAGTTGTGTGTCGTCCAGTTGCTGGGGAGGAGGTGGGAGATTCTTGGATTGCATTGCTTGTTCCTGACTGTATTTTGGTATACCAGCGGAGTAGAGTCCCTGCTAGGACTAGGGCTCTGTTACATTGGTTTTCAGCGTCGGAATTGAGAATTTACGGAGGAACAAGAGTCAGTAGATTTAGCAGTACCAGATGGACCGTGGATGGACTCCGTCCTGAAACGGTCCACGTTAAAGGATCTCCTATAGGCAAGAGGGAAAAAAGCAAGCAACAAGAAAAAGGCTTCCCTCATTCCCAAAATCATGGCCGAGTACTGAATGGATGGTGGTTCGGTGCACGAACGGGAGCCGACAGAGTTTCAAAGGGAACTGCAATTTCGGTTATCCTTTTATGGAGAAAACCCATCCAGACATTTTTGCCCAAACTATGTCGGAGGTACAAGAGTTTCTGTTGAAGCAAAAAGATCAACAAACTCAAAACAAACCCAGGCAGTGACATTAGCACCAGAGGGTAAGACTAGTATACCATATGGGGCATTTAAAAACTTTGTGGAGGCGGAGGAAGATATTGATGCATTCCTCCAGGATTTTGAGAGACAATTCTTTTAATGTGTTGATTTACAGATATCCAGGAGTCGATACGAGATGGCAGACCCCACTACCATAACAGGAGCAGCCCGGCGGGCAGATGAATATCTGGATGCCCGCTGACAGCAGATGTTGGTCCAACCTAGACCCTTTATCAGACCTGCCACACCCCCTTTTGGACCAGTAGCACCGCCGAGGCATTTTAGTACCGCCAATGCTCCACTGCCCTTCTTTCAACCGCAGGGCCACATCCAGTGCCACACATGCAAGAAGATGGGACTAGTACGCAGAGATTGCCCCTAGAACCGGGACAGGGCTCAGTGGATCTGCCCGGAGCCGCCCCCACCTACCAGGGCAGCCGCCCACTACCAGGCAAAGACCCCCACCCGGTATGCCGCTCCAACCCCACAAATAGAACAATGGGACATCTTACACGAAGCCGACCCAGTTCAAGCGGCCGCCGATAATTGCCAGCATCAACGGCAGACCATACACCTTCAGGGTAAGGCAGTCCAAGCGCTGTTCCTGACTGTATTTTGGTATACCAGCGGAGAAGAGTCCCTACTAGGACTAGGGCTCCGCTACAGAAACCTCTCTGGCATGCTGGGTAAAGGGAAACGATTCCTCTCTGGGTCCCTGTGTAAAGGGGAACGTTACCTCTCTGGGACCCTGGGTAAAGGGGAACGTTACCTCTCTGGGACCCTGGGTAAAGGGGAACGTTACCTCTCTGGGACCCTGGGTAAAGGGGAACGTTACCTCTCTGGGACCCTGGGTAAAGGGGAACGTTACCTCTCTGGGACCCTGGGTAAAGGGGAACGTTACCTCTCTGGGACCCTGGGTAAAGGGGAACGTTACCTCTCTGGGACCCTGGGTAAAGGGAAACGTTACCTCTCTGGGACCCTGGGTAAAGGGAAACGTTACCTCTCTGGGACCCTGGGTAAAGGGAAACGTTACCTCTCTGGGACCCTGGGTAAAGGGAAACGTTACCTCTCTGGGACCCTGGGTAAAGGGAAACGTTACCTCTCTGGGACCCTGGGTAAAGGGAAACGTTACCTCTCTGGGACCCTGGGTAAAGGGAAACGTTACCTCTCTGGGACCCTGGGTAAAGGGAAACGTTACCTCTCTGGGACCCTGGGTAAAGGGAAACGTTACCTCTCTTGGACCCTGGGTAAAGGGAAACGTTACCTCTCTTGGAAGTTGCAATGCTGCCCTCCATTTAGTAGTATATTGAACTACAGATTCATGGAAATCCTGGCTGATCCCAAGGGATTGCAGATTTCTGCATTTTTATACTTAAATATTTTTGAATGCCCGTTTCTGTAACATCCTTAAAGTAGTATCACTTAACCAAGATAAACATTTTGTAATGCTGTTTTAGCAGCAGATATTCCAGACGTTGGATAATTGGAAGTAATAGATTATTTGACGGAATGGATCAGGTGAACTGAGAGAGGTACTTTGTAGCTGGTAGATGGCTATTGTTGCTAGAAGTTATTGTTCTAGCTCATTGAGATCTGGTTGTGGCTGTAGCTGATGGGGAACTGGTTGTGGTTGTAGTGAGTGTTCTGCTGTGTTTTATACTGTGCTCGCTTGCATTTTCCTGTTACAAAGGGAAATGTGAAACCACTTGCAGTAAACCAGAATCCCTCACTGAACATGTTCTCCTCCTGCAGGCTGTTTAACAAGTTATTTGCCACAGGACCGGCCGTGCTATTTCTACCAATAAATTGGCACCTCAGTGCCCTGCCCCCATTCCCTTGCACTTGGCACAGTGGTGCTGAGTCTGCACCTGTCCTAGCCAGTTTCCTCTCATGGGTGGAAATAATGTCATCTAGAGAACAAGCTGGGATCTCGAAGTTCTCGTCACGATTATAGCTAATTACCATCCAGACTGTGTATTCTGACACATGGGGAACTGCCTTCCCCCCCTCCCCTCCCCACAGCTGTGCCATGCTTCTGCTGCCAGGGGCTGAACCAGCCCCCTCCTGTGGGACTCTGAGGTTTTGAACATCTGCATGCCTTGGGAGATTATTTAAACATAGCCGTTCCAGGTCAGTCCATTAAACCCTTCTCTTTTTTTGTTCTGCATCTCATGCTGAGCTCCTGGAGCAGGTGAGTAACATTGGAATATGTTTGGGTGGGTTACATGCTGCATGTTAACTGTACGGTTCTTCTCCAGATGTTTTTAATAATCTATTACCTCTATAGGATTTAATGTCGGTTCCAGTGCATGCCAGCTAGAGTGTAAAAAATTAATGAACATGGACATTTTCTGGCATATTCAGCAATTTAATGTAGAAGCACAGATTTTACTGTCAGATAAAAGGCAGTTGGCCCTTCTAGTCCTTTCTAAAATCACACTATTTATCCTTGATGTTTTTCCTGCACATTAATACATCTACCACCTCTGCTGGAAGGCGTTGCCATGCATCTTCAAGTTCTATTCTAGGATTCTGGATTGACATGGTAGCTTGGGATTGAGCAGTTTAACTTTGCCTATGTACTAATTCCCACCCTGAGCTCAAAGATAAATGTAACCAAAAAATGCTTATTTTAATGAAAATTTGCAGGGTCTATGGCCCCTATTGTTTTTACAATATATCGCTGGATTTGCCCGGATTTGGGCAGGGTCCTTGGCTTTCAGAATCTGGTAAAATACTTTTTTTTTTTTTTTTAAAACTTGTTTGTGATAAGTTGTGCTACCCGAGCTGCTGTCTACGGTAAAAACAAAATGACTGCTTCTTGCTACTTTCTAGTATTGGGGAGCGAAAACTATTTCTATAATATTTTGATACAGTTTATTTAACAGCGTTGCATTTGTACACATTAGAAAGAACAGTGGCTGCAGACACCACGTTCTAACAAGGAATAAACTGCCCTATTGCTTTGAGTAGAGTTTCCCTCTGACACTCTGCTTGCCAGAAGGATGAGCCATGCATGTGATCTCAATTAAAATCACCCCTGCACACAGCTTGCGTTAGCGTAGTCTACATTGCATTCACAGGGCTTGCTGGCGATAGACGTGGAATCTAACAGAGCACTTTGTGTCTGATAAGCGTAGCTTGCGTTGTTGTGCGCCTTGCCAGGAGAAATATTTTTGTCTGTTGTGCCAGACAACGGAGTTAGAGAAACAGTCTATATTCCTTGCAGAGCAGAATGGAGAGTTATCAAATTGTTCTGTGCCAAAAAGTGGTGCAAAAATGTAAATGGGGAGGAGTCACACATTGAATGAGCCTGGTTTCCATGGTGACTCTACCAAGTTTAGCCTATTGAAGCAGAATATCTCCCTATATGTGGCCCTGTCGAAGGAGATTTATCAAAGTGTACAGTCACTATGGAAACCAACAGGCACGTTTTATGGATGACTCCTCCCCTTTTAGATCTTTCACCACGTTTAAGGACATATTCCCAGTGTTTGTGCACTTGGAACATGAGTGTAGGATGACAGCCTTGTGTTTTACATGGCAAGTCATGAAGCGAAATGGTTTTATGGTTAATGGCTTCACCTGTGAGGTTGGTAAACCCAGAAACCCGTGTTTGTTTGATCTCTAGCCCTGGATCTATTCCCTGGATCTTAACTCCAGAGTGTTACAGAAGCAGTTATTGCTTCCCCAGGCCAGTGGAGACCTTCTTGACACTGGGGAGAGTTCAAGTGTTTTTCTGATTTTAGTGCCTAATATTCTGCAACTAAAAAACACGTCAACAAGCTAATTCTCGAATTGTAGAATGAGTCTCCCAGGTGAAAGCAGTCACAAAATGTTGGGTCCATGCTAAGAGCCACTAAACCATAAGATCCCCACCTTAAACTGCTACACTACAGTAGGAAACAGCCCCATCCCAGATCAGGAAAACTATCCACCAATTAGGAGACTATTATTCTGGGTCTGATTATATATCGGAAACCTCTTAATCGAACCGCTGATTAGGCTGATAGCATTGGTTCTATGACTGCAATCAGTTTACTGACCGAGGATTTCACAGATTGAAAGTGCGGATGGAGGAGATAACAATTCCCCATTTTATGTCAGAAGAATTAAAATCAATCTTACAGCTCCAGCAAATTGTATAAATGCAATACAACGTGCAGAGCCCGTTATGGTTCATTGGACAAGGCTGTAGATTTAAACATTCTGCTTGTCGTCCCCCCACCCCAATTTGAAGTTTAGTGAATAACAAAACTCCATGTCCTCGCATAGTCTCTCTCTGCTGTCCTCCCTCATGGTGTGTGTTGGCTGTTGATACTGTGTGTGGATAGTTTGGGTGCTGGCTCTCTGTGTTGGACCAATGAGACAAAAACATATGTCAGAGACAAGTGTGACAAGCTGTTTACATCTAGACATTTTACAAGTCTGAACTGGTGGCCAGTTTAGGTGAAGACCCCAGAAAATGAAACATTCCAATACCCTAATGCCTAATAATAAATATTTGTACAATTGGGTTCTCTTTATAAACTATACAAAAGATACGCTTATCTGCAAAACGTGTTTGTATTCTGACTGGTTGTACTGTGTGTGGATGGTTTGTGTACAGGTTGTTGGTAATGTTTGTTGGCTGTATTCTGTCTGTCAAATGTGTGCGTGCATGCCCTGTTTTTCTATTCAGGAAGCTAAGCATTACACAGAGTCAGCACACGCCACATCCACACACATTACACAGAGCCAGCACACGCCACATCCTTACACATTACACAGAGCCATCACGCGCCAAATCCACACACATTACACAGAGCCAGCACACGCCACATCCACACACATTACACAGAGCCAGCACACGCCACATCCACACACATTACACAGAGCCAGCACACGCCACATCCACACACATTACACAGAGCCAGCACACGCCACATCCACACACATTACACAGAGCCAGCACACGCCACATCCACACACATTACACAGAGCCAGCACACGCCACATCCACACACATTACACAGAGCCAGCACACGCCACATCCACACACATTACACAGAGCCAGCACACGCCACATCCACACACATTACACAGAGCCAGCACCCGCCACATCCACACACATTACACAGAGCCAGCACCCGCCACATCCACACACATTACACAGAGCCAGCACCCGCCACATCCACACACATTACACAGAGCCAGCACCCGCCACATCCACACACATTACACAGAGCCAGCACACGCCACATCCACACACATTACACAGAGCCAGCACACGCCACATCCACACACATTACACAGAGCCAGCACACGCCACATCCACACACATTACACAGAGCCAGCACACGCCACATCCACACACATTACACAGAGCCAGCACACGCCACATCCACACACATTACACAGAGCCAGCACACGCCACATCCACACACATTACACAGAGCCAGCACACGCCACATCCACACACATTACACAGAGCCAGCACACGCCACATCCACACACATTACACAGAGCCAGCACACGCCACATCCACACACATTACACAGAGCCAGCACACGCCACATCCACACACATTACACAGAGCCAGCACACGCCACATCCACACACATTACACAGAGCCAGCACACGCCACATCCACACACATTACACAGAGCCAGCACACGCCACATCCACACACATTACACAGAGCCAGCACACGCCACATCCACACACATTACACAGAGCCAGCACGCGCCACATCCACACTCGTTACACAGAGCCAGCACGCGCCACATCCACACTCGTTGCACAGAGCCAGCACGCGCCACATCCACACTCGTTGCACAGAGCCAGCACGCGCCACATCCACACTCGTTGCACAGAGCCAGCACGCGCCACATCCACACTCGTTGCACAGAGCCAGCACGCGCCACATCCACACTCGTTGCACAGAGCCAGCACGCGCCACATCCACACTCGTTGCACAGAGCCAGCACGCGCCACATCCACACTCGTTGCACAGAGCCAGCACGCGCCACATCCACACTCGTTGCACAGAGCCAGCACGCGCCACATCCACACTCGTTGCACAGAGCCAGCACGCGCCACATCCACACTCGTTGCACAGAGCCAGCACGCGCCACATCCACACTCGTTGCACAGAGCCAGCACGCGCCACATCCACACTCGTTGCACAGAGCCAGCACGCGCCACATCCACACTCGTTGCACAGAGCCAGCACGCGCCACATCCACACTCGTTGCACAGAGCCAGCACGCGCCACATCCACACTCGTTGCACAGAGCCAGCACGCGCCACATCCACACTCGTTGCACAGAGCCAGCACGCGCCACATCCACACTCGTTGCACAGAGCCAGCACGCGCCACATCCACACTCGTTGCACAGAGCCAGCACGCGCCACATCCACACTCGTTGCACAGAGCCAGCACGCGCCACATCCACACTCGTTGCACAGAGCCAGCACGCGCCACATCCACACTCGTTGCACAGAGCCAGCACGCGCCACATCCACACTCGTTGCACAGAGCCAGCACGCGCCACATCCACACTCGTTGCACAGAGCCAGCACGCGCCACATCCACACTCGTTGCACAGAGCCAGCACGCGCCACATCCACACACACTGCACAGAGCCAGCACGCGCCACATCCACACACACTGCACAGAGCCAGCACGCGCCACATCCACACACACTGCACAGAGCCAGCACGCGCCACATCCACACTCATTGCACAGAGCCAGCACGCGCCACACCGGAGCACATTATGTGCTATGGTACATGGTGGCCCATTGGTGGTTGAACACGGTAGTTTGTGATCTGCTCTACCAGGAGGCTCAAACCAAAGTCCAGAGCTAGGAATTCCCCAGCGCTAATAGTATCCTTCTAAACTGCTAACTGGTAATATATTTCAGACTCCTGTAAGAGTCTGTCAGATTAGTGGAATATGCTATTCTTTGGTCAGCTGTAGCTGTGTGTTTAGGTGCTGTCAATGTGGGACTTGTGAAAAACTTTATTGAAAGCTGGCAGGTGTGGAACATTCCATGAACTTGACTGCCTTACTGTCTGCCAGTGCATGTGGTGAAAATGTTATGTTTTCTTTGACACCAAATTCTCTTTTGTCAACTTGTCTGTTTATTGCATGTATGTTCTCAGGGCTGAAGCGCCGGCATGCCCAGACAGATAGCACATTGTTGTTTTATGAAATGAGGCAGCTAATGAGGTGAGCAGCTCAGAGCTCAGTTGCCCTAAACAGTGTTACTGTTTTTGCAAGAAATAATATTTAACTGTGCCGGTCAATAGAATACACTTCACTAGCCAGATAGCCCCTGCTACTCCTGTCTGTTTGTCATTGCTCTCCAGGGCTGTGACTTTTCATGGATCCTAGCTCCTAAATTCAAGAAACACCGATACAAAAATACAAATAACAGATGGAGTTACGCAAGGCCAGTTTGGCTGTTCAGGCAGTTCGGGTTCCATGCAGAATAGTGGGGTAATGAGAGTAGAAAGGTCACAACAAACAAGACCCAGTGGAGCGCTAATAAAATGAATAAACTCACCCTTTTAAAAAGGGATATGAAATATGAGGGAATCTGGAGAGAGAATATAATGGAGACAATAGTGTAGTATGTATGAACTTGAGGTACATAAAGAGAGGAATTTATATGTAACACACTCACATGGTACAGAGCCTGAAAACGATAGGCTCAAATCATAAGCGCAGGGGTGTTTTAAAGCAAACACCAAGCTTCTTCGATGGTTTAGTAGCAATCCTCAAAGAAAGGGAGAGATAAGGGGACAATGGACCAAAGTCCTAGTGTGTTATCCTCAACCCAGAGTGGTACCAAAACAAGTATAAATGCTTGCTCACCTTTTAGAGAGCCAATCCAAACTGGGCTCTCAGTGTGATAGATAGTGTGCCTTTAAGAGGGCACTGCTCTTCTTTGTGGCAGGAAAGTAGATGCAGGTCGTAGGCTCAAATATAAAAAAACTTTTTATTATAAAACACTTACATAAAATATAAATAAAAAAGTTCCCATAAAATTATGGTGTAAAGATGAGTCCTCTTCCGAGACGCGTTTCGCCTTATGCAAAGGCTTTTTCAATCGGTATCCTGCTAGTGTCTTCCTGCTGTTTAAATATCCAGAGAGTCCTTCCTATTGGTTCTTACTGCCTTCCGGATGACCAAATATGGTGAGGGGTGTTCCGATCAGCTGTTGTGAGTTCTCGTAATTCCGGAAGTGACGTATCGCCCTTGCCGCGACGTCACTTCCGTTTCAATCGTAGCCGCCATTTTGGTTAGTGGCAAGCTTCAAGCTCATTCACATAGCGTTAGTGTTGTGGAATACAACGTAAAAGGAAAGGGAAAAAGGGATTGTTGCGGAGCTGCAATATTATAATCCCAGGATCTCCGCTGGTAGAACACAATAATCCAAGTACAAAGCTGGAAGCAGGCAATATTCCCAAATCCTCCCAAGAACCAGACGAAACACAGTCTGAGAGTCAACAGACACTTTATTCAAAAAGACTGATATTTAAAGCAGGTCACTCAACTGTCACTTTATTAAAAAAACGGATATTTATAGCAGGTCACTTAACAGGGGTTTCCAAAGATGGGCAGCAGGGGTTTTGGTTGAGGGGACTGGAGGGAGACTACCGTTTCCAGGTCCTCCTCCCATCAGCCCCTGCTGTAACATACAGTAATGAAAACCACGAGGACATAAACCGTTACCTTTCTACTTCAAAATATACAACTTAGTCAGTTTTAATAGCAATGCTAACGGATGGGGAGGATTCGAACAGACATACACAGTACAGCATAAATTAAACATAGCCGGAGACGCCACACTATACCGGAGCGCAGTACACAACAGAAAATAGGCACAACCATTCTATCTTAGGCAGTCCCAAGTGGCTAGGTTTGCCACAATGCTCCCCCAGAACCAAGCCGGCATACACAGTCTGATCCCAACGGATCGGCTTGGGGATGTCCGGGGGAGTGCTCACAGATCATTTCTCAAGTTCTGTCTGTCTGGACAACCCATCGGCGTTACCATTCTGTTTTCCAGGGCGATAATGGATCGTGAAATCAAACGGCTGCAGCGCCAAACTCCAGCGCAACAGCCGGGCATTGTCTCCTGACACCCTGTGTAGCCACACCAACGGGTTGTGATCTGTGAGCAAGGAGAATGGTTGTCCATACAAATAAGGTTGTAACTTTTTGAGGGCCCACACCACGGCCAGGCATTCCTTCTCGATGGCGGCGTAGCTTACTTCCCTTGGTAGTAATTTTCTGCTTAAGTAAGCTACGGGATGTTCTCCGCCATCAGCTCCCACTTGGCTCAGTACTGCCCCCAATCCAAACATGGAAGCGTCTGTGTGAACAAGAAATCGTTTAGTTGGATCAGGGGCAGTTAACACAGGAGCCTTAGTTAATGCAGTTTTTAGTTCATGGAATGCCTGTTCACACTCTGGGGCCCAGTTGACCTGTCGTGGCAAGTTTTTCTTGGTCAAGTCTGTCAGGGGTTTGGCCAGGGCGCTGTAATTGGGCACAAATTTTCTGTAGTAACCAGCGGTACCAAGGAACGCCAATACTTGTGTCTTTGTCCTGGGGGTAGGCCACTTAGCTACTGCCTCTATCTTGGCCGGTTCGGGCCTCTGCTGTCCGCATCCTACCCTGTGTCCCAGGTACTGCACCTCTGCCATCCCTATGTGACACTTGCTAGGTTTTAGTGTCAGCCCTGCCTCTCCAATACGGTCAATGACCACACTAATATGTTTCAAATGATCTGACCAGGTCTGGCTATAAATGGCTATATCATCTAAGTACGCACAGGCGTACTCTTGGAACCCGTCCAGTAGCCGATCTACCATCCTCTGAAAGGTAGCCGGAGCGTTTTTCATCCCGAAAGGCATGACCCGAAATTGATACAGGCCAAACGGGGTGACAAACGCCGACTTGGGGATGGCCTCCTTGGCTAGTGGAATCTGCCAGTATCCCTTACACAGATCAATGGTAGTGAGATACTGGCCTCTTGCCATCCTATCTAGCAGCTCGTCTATACGGGGCATCGGGTAGGCGTCAGACACTGTTTTGTCATTGAGCCTCCGGTAGTCTACACAAAACCGTGTGGTGCCATCCTTCTTGGGTACTAGCACTACCGGTGATGCCCAGGGGCTATCTGAATGTTCGATAACCCCTAACTGCAACATTTCCTCAATTTCTTTCCTCATGTGCTCCCTTACTGCTTCAGGGATACGATACGGAGTTTGTCTCATAGGGAGCTGTCCTGGGGTCTCTACTCGGTGGGTAGCTAACAGAGTGTACCCTGGTAAATTGGAGAAGGTAGCACCTTTTGCCGCAATCAACTCCTGTACCTGGGCACGCTCCTGGGGACTTAGCCGCTCCCCCAGCTGCACACCTGTAGCGTTTTCTGCAGAATCTTCCTTTTCTAACATGTCTGGTAAGGGCAGATTCTCATAATCCTCAGTGGCTGGGGCACAGATGGCTGCTACCTCCTCTATTCTCTGGTGATAGGGTTTGAGCATGTTCACATGGAGCATGCGTCGTTTCCCTACCCCAGAGCACGGGCCGATCACATAAGTGGTGTCACATCTCTGTTCTACCACTTGGTATGGGCCCTGCCAGGTGGCCTGTAGCTTGTCTGTGCGGACAGGTTTCAAAATTAGAACTTTCTGTCCCACCTGAAAGCTACGGTCTCTGGCTCCCCTATCGTACCACCGGCGCTGTCGCCGCTGAGCCGCCCGGAGGTTCTCCCGTACGGTTTGGGTCAGAGCCTCCAAGCGGTCCCGAAACTCCAGCACGTATGGCACAATGGGGACTCCATCTGCACTGCTCCCCCCCTCCCAATGCTCTCTAATTAAGTCTAGGGGTCCTCTCACCCTTCTCCCAAACAATAACTCAAATGGAGAGAAGCCGGTAGATTCCTGTGGCACTTCTCGGTACGCAAAAAGCAGATGGGGTAAAAACCTCTCCCAGTCCTTATGGGACTCCCCAAATGTCCTGAGCATCTGCTTCAAGGTACCGTTAAAGCGCTCACATAACCAATTGGACTGCGGGTGATAGGCAGAATTTACAATTGGCTTAATGCCACATAACTTCCATAGCTGGTGGGTCACTTCGGCTGTAAATTGGGTCCCCCTATCCGAAATTATCTCTTGGGGAAATCCCATCCTGGAAAATATCTTCATCATAGCTTCGGCTACCGTTTCTGCTTGTATATTGGAAAGGGCTATAGCCTCCGGGTACCGGGTGGCATAATCTACAATGGTCAGAATATACCGCTTGCCGGAAGGGCTAGGCTTGGACAGTGGTCCTACTATATCCACTGCTACTCTGCTAAAGGGTTCTTCAATAATGGGAAGGGGGCACAATTTTGCTTTGTGGCGGTCACCCCTTTTTCCCACTCTCTGACAAATGTCACATGTCTGACAATACTGTCTTACATCTCTAGATATACCTGGCCAGAAAAATGCATGTGTCAATCTGTACCTCGTTCTTGTCATCCCTAAATGCCCAGACAGCGGAATATCGTGGGCAATTCTAAGCAGTTCCTGCCGGTATTTCTGGGGCACTATAAGCTGCTTATTAGTCACATGTACAGACCCCCCTACCACCCGCTCAGCAACACGATACAACAGATTTTTCTCCCATACATACTGTTCTCCCTCTAAACCTGTCTGACCAGCTGTCGCCTTATCCTTATATATTTGCAACGTGGGATCGTTTTTAACCTCTGCCTCAAAGTCAGTCGGGGTATCCCAGGAAACACGGGTTACACGGGGTACATTGTCTCTTACCTGAGCCTCAGAGTGTGTGGAAGATGAAGCCGTGGTGCGAGCCTGCTGACGGGTGGTCACTGGATATGCCTCATGGCGAGGACTTTGGGGCACAAAAGTGGAAGTCATTTGCCCCAGGTCATTCCCCAAAACAACATCAGCTGGTAACTTGTGCATCAGCCCCACCTCCACCATACCTTCCCCCGCACCCCAATTCAGATGTACCTTGGCAGTGGGTAGCCGGTACATGGCACCCCCTGCTACCCGGACTGCTACCGATCCCCCGGTATGTGCTGATCCTGACACCAAATGCGGGGCAACCAAAGTTAAGGTAGCGCCGGAATCACGTAGCCCCTGTACCTCTTTCCCTTCCAGAGTCACGGTCTGGCGATGTGGTTGTCGGTTGTCAGTAGCATGGATGGACATTACATCGTGCAAAACGCCCAGGGGTTCATCAGCCGACTCAAGCGGCACTCCTGGCAAAGTTGGCTCTGTATGATAATAATGGGCAGCTGCCCGCGGGGCCATATTCTGCCGGAGCTGATTCCAGCTCTGGCGGCTCCGGTTTTGGGTGCACTCCCGGGCCATGTGCCCCCATTGCTTACAGGCATGGCACTGGATGTTGGCCCTGCCATTATAACGGGAGTGGGGAGGTTGTCCCACAAGTGCTGGTCTGGATGGTGCTGTCGCTAGGGCAGGAGCAATAACTGGAAACGGTTGCGGGTTGGGTTTTGCATACCCTCGGTTATTATTTTTATGATGCCTCCTAGCATCATAATGTTGGTCGGCCAATCGTGCCGCTTCGGTTAGGGTGTGAGGATTTCGGTCATTCACCCATTCTTGAGCCTCTGGCGCCAGGCCATTACAAAACTGCTCCAGTAGCAACATCTGGCGTAACTCCTCCATGGTGGTAGCTCTGCTGGCTTGTATCCAGCCTTGTGAGGCTTGGTCAAGCTTGTGTGCCCACTCCGCATGTGAGTCTTTGTCCCCTTTTTTCAATTCTCGGAACTTGCGCCGGTATGCCTCTGGGGTAATGGCATACCTTTCTAATAGCGCCTGCTTTACCTTGTCATAATTCTTGCTGTCCTCTCTGGGTACAGCCCGGTAGGCGTCTGCTGCACGCCCAGACAGTTTGCCTGCCAACAAGGGTACCCACATAGCTTGCTCTACATCATGCAAGTCACACAATCTTTCAAAATCTTGCAAGAATCCATCTATTTCGTCTTTATCCTCGCAAAAAGTTTTAAATGCATGATGTGGTATTTTTGGCCTTCCCTGGCCCACAGTTGAAACAGCAGCGGTTTCTGCTTGAGGTGAGAAGGCTTGATTCCTTTGCGCCATCACGTACTCCTGTGCATCCGCCGAAATTATGGTCATAATTTCTGGAGATACTGGAGCGGGCCAAAATGCCAATCTTGTCCTCATTTCTCGTTCAAATGGGGTCTCCTCCAAGTTTGCTGGGGGTGTAGCTCTACGAGCTCGGTCTCCTTCCATTAGCTCGGCAATAAGTCTTGCTTTAGGCTTATTGTTGGCTATCTTACCCCTGGCTTCCAACAGCTCCTTTAACGTTTGCCGTTTCAATATGGTGTAGTCCGTCCCCATTCACTTCTGCATCTGTATCAATTGCCTTCTGCTTTCCAGTATGTCAATTCCAATTGTATAAACAGCGTTTTTCCTGCTGTACGGTTGGATCCCGCCGCTTGCCACCAATTGTTGCGGAGCTGCAATATTATAATCCCAGGATCTCCGCTGGTAGAACACAATAATCCAAGTACAAAGCTGGAAGCAGGCAATATTCCCAAATCCTCCCAAGAACCAGACGAAACACAGTCTGAGAGTCAACAGACACTTTATTCAAAAAGACTGATATTTAAAGCAGGTCACTCAACTGTCACTTTATTAAAAAAACGGATATTTATAGCAGGTCACTTAACAGGGGTTTCCAAAGATGGGCAGCAGGGGTTTTGGTTGAGGGGACTGGAGGGAGACTACCGTTTCCAGGTCCTCCTCCCATCAGCCCCTGCTGTAACATACAGTAATGAAAACCACGAGGACATAAACCGTTACCTTTCTACTTCAAAATATACAACTTAGTCAGTTTTAATAGCAATGCTAACGGATGGGGAGGATTCGAACAGACATACACAGTACAGCATAAATTAAACATAGCCGGAGACGCCACACTATACCGGAGCGCAGTACACAACAGAAAATAGGCACAACCATTCTATCTTAGGCAGTCCCAAGTGGCTAGGTTTGCCACAGGGATCAATTCAACATCTTGGTTACATAGGTCTATTAATAAGACAATAAGTCCAATAAGAGTATGTTTGAAAGGAGATAAACTTAATCCTTTATATTAAGCAACAGCCTATATTCGGCTGTGTAAATAGATGGTCGTTTTAATCTTATATCTAGGTTCTTAAATATATAAGAAAATTTACAGTGACACTGCTGTCTTAAAGGAATACAGCCACCTATATTAAGCTGTATAAATAAATTGTCTTTTCAATCTTATATCTAGGATGTTGATTACATAGGTGAATTTTCAATAACGATGCTGTCTTAAAGGGATATACACCCAATTGGTGTTTAGTAGAATAGAAACGTAAATTGCAGACGTGTGTCATCCATATGAAGTATCCTGTTCTAATAAATATATACATACATTACTCAAATGTATATATAAATCTTAAGTGGTGTTATTGTCTTAAAGGGATACAATATCAATTCAATTATTAAAAAAAATGTGTCGATAAATTAAATTACGACTTATATATTTCATCATAGTGAGAACCATATGAAGGCTGAGATGAAGAGGAAAAGGAAAAAAAAAATGTTTTATAAAAAATGGCAAAGTTCAAAATCAAGATTAAGACCTCTAGGGTGTAGAGTGTCCAATTCGAATATCCACTTCATCTCAGCCTTACCCATTTTCCTCACCAAGTCATCACCTCTCCAGTCTGTGACTACCTTTTGGATGCCCTTAAATTGTATCCCTTTTGGATCACTATTATGCATATTTTTGAAGTGAAGTGATACACTGTGTTTAATAAATCCATTTTTCACATTTCTGACGTGTTCCTGTATTCTCACCTGCAGAGGGCGTATTGTCCGCCCAATGTATAGGAGGCCACATGGGCAAGTCAGCATGTAAATTACCCTTTTGGTGTGGCAGGTGATAATGTCCTTTATTTTATAGTTCTTATTAAGATCATTGGGATTTGCAAATTCCCTAATTGTTCTTTTAGGGTTATTGGTGTGCCTACAGGCCCCACAAACACCACAACCATAAAACCCTTTAGATTCATTAAAGGGGTTTAGCACTTCTTTAGCTCTGGTCGAATTGTTATTGGAAAGACTATTTCTTAAATTAGATACTCCCCTATAGATAATTTTGGGTTTCTCCGGTAGGAGAGTGTTTGTTTAGTATCTCGTCATTTTTAAGGATAGGCCAATGTTTATGGATTACTTTTTTAACTTGTTTGCTCTGTATGTTGAAATCGCAAATAAAGGCCAATTCACTGTCTGCAGAGGTGGTAGGTTTCACTTTATATTTTAAAAGGGATTCTCTTTCTCTAAGACTTATCTCATCATAAGCACTGTCGAGTAACTGTCTATCATATCCCTTATCTATGAAGTCCGTCATGATTTTTTGTGCTTGTTTATGAAACATAGCAATATCGGTACAGTTACGTCTTACTCTGAGAAGTTGTGCCTTAGGTGCGTTAAGGAGCCAAGGTGAGTAATGGCAACTATTGCCCTCGATGTAACTGTTTACATCAACCTTCTTAAAGAAGGTACTGGTCTTGATGGTGTTACTTTCAATAAAAATGTTGAGGTCGAGGAATTCGACAGAGTTCTTACTGCTATTTCTGGTAAGCTTGATACCCCAATCATTATTCTCAACACATGAAAAAAAGAGATCAAGGGACTCGCTGCTGCCCTTCCAAACAAAAAAAATATTGTCTATATAACGATGATAGGACACCAGGTTTGCATCCCACCTACGGTCACCAAAAACAAACTGATGTTCCCAGTATGACATGAACAAGTTGGCGTAGCTGGGTGCAAACCTGGTGCCCATCGCCGTTCCACAGATTTGCAAATAGAATGCCTCACTGAACCAAAAATAGTTATTGTGGAGTATCCAATTGATTCCCTCCAAAATGAAATCAATCTGAGATTGTGGAAAAAGTCCAGATCTCTCGAGGAAAAACTTTGTCGCTTCACATCCTCTATTATGTTGTATGATGGTATACAAGGAGCATTCATCATCCCATATAACATCTTTAAGGACCTGCAGGACATTAATGGTGTCTTTTAGATGACCTTTACAGTTCTTCACTATAGGCTGTAGGCATTGGTCGATGTATTGGGAAAGCCTACTCGATATAGATCCTATTCCTGAGATGATGGGGCGCCCAGGGGGTTTGGTGATGTGCTTATGGATCTTTGGCAAGTAATAGAAAACAGGGATCCTGGGATGATGGATGTTTAGAAATTCTGATTCTTTTTTTATTCAGGATACCTTCTAACTTGCCTTTGTCTAGCAATTTAGTATAACTGACCTTAATTTCACTAGTGGGGTCTTTATTTAAAACAATGTATGTTGTAGTGTCACCAAGTAACCTATTGGATTCTGCAATATAATCATCTTTCTCGATAAGGACAATTCCCCCCCCCCCCCCTTATCGGCCGGTTTAATGACCAGTGTGTTGTCATTTTTGAACTTCTTTAGACTGTCTCTTTCTTGAAAGGTAAGATTATATTCATTCTTCCCAATAGGTTTGATACGTTTAATATCCCTCATAACCATTTTTTTCAAATGTTGACATCTCATCAGAGATTCAAAACTTGGGAAAAAAACTGGATTTCTCTTTAAGTTCCGTATGCACAAATTCATCATTTATTTCACTTGGCATAGGTCTTGTTGATGGTTTCTTATGAAAGAATTTTTTTAAACACATTTTTCTTTTAAACCTGTTAAGGTCCAAATAGGTGCTGAATTTATCTAATGTTCTAGTCGGGGCAAATTTAAGGCCCTTTTCAAGTAATGATTGTTGGGATTTGGAGAGCACTCTATTTGTGAGGTTAAAGATACCATTCTTAATTATTTTTTGTCTCTTTTTCCTCTTTTGTAGAGATACTCCTCCTCTAATTCCCCTTCCTCTATGGATCTCCGCCTCTTTCCTAATGGGGAGCATTTGTATCTCTCCCTTTCCTGAAGTTCCCAAAAATCCTCCTGTCTTGGTGAACGGTCTAGGTGTGCAAATCTGTTATATAGAGGAACATTATCCTCCTTTTTTCTCTCAGGTCTATTCAAATATGGTTGGCGTTTGTCGAAATGCACACTCTGTTTTTTCCATCTATATGTGTCCCTTCCATCAGAGTGGTCATTTCTTTTTTTATTGGGAGAGACGACGTCTCTTCTACCATAGCTATAGTTAGCCTCCGCTTTATAACTTGATCTATTCATTGTTTTAGTTTGGGGTTCTTTATGAAAAGGAGTGTCACTATTAGAGTGCCTCCTACCAGAGAGACCTTTGTGGGTATTTGGATAGTAAGATATACTTCTATCAGGAATGTTTCTTTTAGGGTACTTTGTTCTTTGGAAATTATTTACATTATTATAGTTATATTTGGAGTATGTCCTGACTCTATTATTGGCATAATCATTTTTATCCCTCAAATATTTTCTATTTTTTGTTTCAATTACAGTTTTTTCCATTTTTTCTAAATTGTCTTTTATATCCTCTGTAATAGAGGTATATTCTTCTGAGGAGGTATTGTTTATTAGATAATTCTGTAGTTCATCAATTTTTTTATCTAGTTTTGCCAGATTATGCTGGCGTCTCTCAATAATTAAGTCCATTAATCCAAAAGAAAAACTCTCTAATTTGTTATTCCATTCGGTCATAAAGTCTTCTTCCTCTTGGTCAAAGGAAGGATCCTTTGAAAACCTTAGACCTCTTGGTGTGATCTTCTCTCTATTATATTTCTCAAGGGTTGCTATTTCCCACTTATTTTTAATCGGGTTCCATCACCAGCCATGGTTATAAGGTTTGCAGATCCTCCCTACTTGAGACAGGGGTTTTGGTTATTATTACAGACTATATTTTTTTTCCGGCAAAAAGGTTTCTCTAGCCCAGGGGTAGGCAACCTTCGGCTCTACAGATGTTGTGGACTACATCTCCCTTGATGCTTTGCCAGCAATATGGCTGTAAAAGCATTATGGGAGATGTAGTCCAAAACATCTGTAGAGCCGAAGGTTGCCTACCCCTGCTCTAGCCCTTATGTACTGGAATTGGACACTATCTTTACAAGGCCCTGGGCTACAAGGTTTTACTTAAAATATTGGTTTGGCATTGCTAACTTTGCTGGTAAATTTCCCAATGATGTGAGCCTGTTTTATACATACCATAAAATTACATATAACGTGTTTTTGGTTTGGGTGACCTCGGAAAGCCATGCTGCTTGTGACCCCCTGGTCCCTATTAACTTATTCTGTCTTTCTCTGCAGACAGTCCGTGGGATGCTATGGCTAGTTCCTCTGACAGTGAGGACGACGCATTCATGGCTGTTGACGCAGTGGAAGGAATAGAAGGAACGATGGAACAAGACTATGAGCCACATCCTCGGAAACAGCCGACCAGACATAACCGTTCCATGTCAGAGCTACCGGAGGAGGTGCTGGAATACATCCTGTCCTTCTTGTCTCCATATCAGGAGCACAAGACTGCAGCTTTGGTGTGCAAACAGTGGTACAGACTCATTAAAGGTAAGCTAGCTACTATGGGCCCAGGCGACTGCACAGAAATTCCCAACATAGCCAGTGTTGATATGTTATTTTCTCTCTCTCATGCCACTCACATGGTAGACACGCTGAAACGCACCCACACACATTTTTGTGCCTAATCCAGCCTGGACGCACACACAATGCTTTATACAAGCTTCTAGAGCCTACACACACTCTACATTAGCAGAATCACCCTAACTTTGTACTCTACATTCATATGTGTAGCTGATCTCATTTAGTACGCTTAGCTCAAACATTGGCTAAAGTTTAACCGGCTAGGCTAAGGTACCTCACTACCACTCATAGACACAGTGCCCCTACTCTCACTCTGTCTATGCAACCAATACCTAGGTCTCCACTCCAGTTTGTACACCTTTTATGAGCCAGCACTAGTTCTGTGCTTTTCTCACTTGAGTAATTAATATGGGAACCTAGGATGATTCATGATATTAGCCTTTTTAAAGTCTTTATATGATTTTTAGTACGGGAAATGCCCCACTTAAGCTTGTAATCACCAGACTTCCAATCCTTATGCCAGCAGTGTCAATTTGTCAGTACCGATTCTATATTATTTTATAGTTGACACAGAGATTTCTCTCGAATATTATACTTTATAATATAAAATGTGCAACATTAATGTATGCTTAACACATGTTTATAAATGTTGAATTGGCAGGTGAGCAACTGCTAATGAATAAAGGTAAGCTAGTTGTAACAAACGCTGGTATTTCAGATACCCGTTAGTTCCTTTCCTCCCGAAGTGCTAGAGGCTGAGTGATTATAGCTCGCAGTTCGGGTGTTGATTCGAACGTTCTCCAGATGAAATACAGCATCCAAGTAAATTCACCAAGCAAATCAGACGGAGACCCAAACATCAGCCTAAACTAGATGAAGGGTACAACAGGAATTAATTTATTCAGGCAAACTGGCCCATTTTAATGCAAGTACCCATGCACAGGGTTTACAGTGACATTCCAGGGGCGTTCTCAACTGACCTGAGAGGGGACTATGACAAAATACATACTGTAAGTACATTGGCTCTCAGGTCCAGGACACTCCCACATAAATAGGGTAATCCTTCCCCTGTGCGTGGGAGATAATTGAGTCAAGGATTGTACTAAACTCCATTATCTCCAGGCACAAAAAAAAAAACCATACTTTTCAACAAAACCCAGAAAGTACCTTAAAACCCATGGAAACCCCTACAAAAGTAATTTCCCCTGGAAACCCCGATTTGGGGGACCAACATATCCAAAAATCAACCAGATTGTTTCAGGGGTTTGGGATTTCCATGAAGGTCATAATTTGACCGATTGCATACAAAACTACCGAATAGCGCTCTCCTGGCTGGTTGGTGAAAAGAAGCAGGCATTCGTGAAGTCGATCGGCGTTTGGGAAGTCGAGTGTCCGATTTTAGTTCCAGTCACTCGACGACCAAGTACCGCTGCCTCTTTTCGTGCCACACAAGGAGAGCACTTAATTTGCGTTTTTCTTTGTAGATAATGAGCCAGGGGTTGGTCTGTGTTCGGTAGTTTTAACTACCGAACGAGAAAAATCAAAGTTAATGAATAAAGTGTGTGGTTTCTTCACACAAGGAGTTTCATTTTGTTTTATTGGTAGGTCTGTTGTCTGCCACAGATGCAAAAGGACTCAAACTCACCTAGTTTGGAGGTTATTACTTCTTTACAAATCATCTGCTTTTGGCTTTGTTTCTGTTAACCAATTGTGCGATTTTTTTTTTTTTTTAAATCCTCCAGAATACCTGTCAGGGAATTCATTTCCTTCACCTCCTTTGTTGACGTTTTAGTATACTATTAGATTGGTTATGTATACCCGGGCCGGTGTTGGTTTTAGAATATATAAGGCTTAGCCTTTGTGTAACTATCGATATCTTTGTAATAAATTATGACTGTGCTTTTGACACCTTTTCTACTCGGCGTGTGTATGCATGGATTTATAGCTCCATTTGGTGTAGCTGCAATTTAGTCAGCAGGTCCATTCATTTTATCTGCAAAATAGAATTGCTACTAATTGGTGAAGAACCTGCCCCATGCATCATCACGCTGCATCACTTCTTCTGTCTCTCTGCTCCAATCAAATGCTCTTCATAGAGCAAAAATAAAAAATAACACACATGAATGTAGGGAGATGGGGAGGGGGGACATATAGGCTTCCACTTGCAGGAGTGCTCCCATATGTTTTGCAGAGACCTAACACTAGGCAGTCTGTAACTGAGCTGCCTGAGTCATTTGTGCCGGTGGTGTAACCAGAACCCGGCACAAAAGTTCAGATATCTTTTTATGTGTAGTGTTTCAATAAGAAAATCTGCACATCCAGATTCCTTGCTTCATGACCACTTGTAGAAGCAGAAGTGATCTTGGAGGCTGGAGTGACCCTTTAAAACCTTAATAACAGTGGTTGCATGGCTGATGTGTGCAGCCATCATGAATGGAAGTAAACGGAACAGAGTACCAGTTGTTATAAGTCTTGTAGAGACTGATGAGTCAAAATCTGCCCATCAGCCCTAACACAGCTCAGGCACCATGCAAGGAGTTTTTTTTCCCACAGACAGGTTGACAGATTGATAGGGAAGAGAGGTTTCTCTCTTCTTGTACATGTGCAGAGACACTCAAGCGTTGTATGCATTGCTCTCCCGAAATGTCTGTGATTAATGTTTAATCTGAGATGTTACAGCAGTCCCCTAATGTTATCCCTTCCCAGAGATCACTTAGAGGAGGAATTTTCTACAGCGGTAACCTTTTAGTCCAGGCTAGCAGCGTGGGCTTTATTTGAACTTTGTTAAGAGGATCCCTAAAGAACAGATCATTATGACTGCATTAACCATCGCTTGTTATTAGTTTAATAATTATCTCCAATATGTACTAAAAGGCCCATTTACTGTTTTTCTTCTGCATATGTTGAGCTAGACACTGTATGGGAACCTCCCCTGACATTAGTGAAACATTTCTTTATATTCCTTAAAAAAATGCCTACAGCTGTAACTGACTGCAGTCTACAGGAAGGCTAAGTCGTCGGTCTCTCTGGCCGGCATCTGCTTTAACCCCTTAAGGACCAAACTTCTGGAATAAAAGGAAATCATGACATGGCATGTGTCCTTAAGTGGTTAAACTTCAATGTATTTATTTTCTTTTTTTGAGAATTTTGTATTCTTGCCTGTGGAATTATGTCTGTTTTATGGCTCTCTGCCCAATTTTCAGGTCTGCTTCCTTTTAAGGGTAAATAGAAATTAAGTAAGAGTTTGGGAAGGTTGCACAATCTGTTGCTTTGCGGTTTTTACAGCAGACTCTTTTAGAGCTGAAGCATTCACATCGAAATCTCTCCTCTCATTATTCCAACACAGTGTCGCAGTATCAGTCAGCCACTACCTTGTTATAGAACTGCATGTAGTGAATCTCTAACTGATGGCACGTTAGAACTTCCATGATTAAGCCAGCCTTCGGCTAGTGCAGTGGTAGTCAACCTTTTTCTACCTACCGCCCACTAATGCATCTTTTTGGTTGAAAAAATTTCCTTACCGCCCACCAGTTTTCGCGCAAATGCGGAATATTTTTAAGAAAGGGGGGTGTTTTTAAAAAAAATAAATGTACGTATTTATCTTTTTATTTCTACTTAATGCAGGTTTATAAGGATTTTAACTTTATAACGTTTAATGAGAAAACAATAAAGTAAATTGAAATTACCTTTACTAGTGATTAATGAGATCCTTGCGGTTGATGCTGCGAGACTAAATATTTGATATCTGGTTCGATTTTCGTAAGGAACAAACAAAGGTCTCTTTCAGTGATATTCAAACGACTTCTCTGTTTGCGCATAATATGATTTCTCATTTGTGCGTCAGCTCATCTCCTCTCCCTCCTCAATTCCCCTCCCCACCTTTTATTCCCCTTTTTTTCTATTTTTTAACCGTCCTTATAGCAATGCCCAGTAGGAAGGCTGAGCTAGGTAGCCCACTTACTATAGTCCACTATAACATACAGACACACACACACACAGGGGACACACACAAAGACACACAGGACACACACACAGACACAGACAGGCACACATACACACACACACACACGTATGTGTGCCTGTCTGTCTTTGTATGTGTGTCCTGTGTGTGTGTGTGTGTCCTGTGTGTGTGTGTGTGTCCTGTGTGTGTGTGTGTCCTGTGTGTGTGTGTGTGTCCTGTGTGTGTGTGTGTGTGTCCTGTGTGTGTGTCCTGTGTGTGTGTGTGTGTCCTGTGTGTGTGTGTGTGTGTGTCTTGTGTGTATGTTATAGTGGACTATAGTAAGTGGGCTACCTAGCTCAGCCTTCCTACTGGGCATTGCTATAAGGATGGTTAAAAAATAGAAAAAAGGGGAAAAAAAGGTGGGGAGGGGAATTGAGGAGGGAGAGGAGATGAGCTGACGCACAAATGAGAAATCATATTATGCGCAAACAGAGAAGTCGTCTGAATATCACTGAAAGAGACCTTCGTTTGTTCCTTACGAAAATCGAACCAGATATCAAATATTTAGTCTCGCAGCATATACATACAAACAGACATGCACACACACATAAGACATACATAGACACACACACATGCAGACACACAAACAATGACACATACATACAAAGACAAGACACACATACATACAGACAGACACATACGACACACAGACACATACGACACACACAAGACATACATACAGACACAGACAGGCACATATACAGACACACAAGACACACATACACACACACACACACACAAAGACACAGACAGGCACACATACACACAAGACACATACATACAAACAGACACACAGACATGCACACACACATGCAGACACACAGACATGCACACACACATGCAGACATACATAGACACACACACATGCAGACACAAGACACACATACAATGACACATACATACAAAGACAAGACACACATACATACAGACACACACACACACACACACACAAGACATACATACAAAGACACATACAGACACACACACACATATATACACAGACAGACACACACACATATACACAGACAGACACACACACAAGACATACATACAAAGACAAGACACACATACATACAGACAGACACACACACATATACACAGACAGACACACACACAAGACATACATACAAAGACAAGACACACATACATACAGACACACACACACATATATACACAGACAGACACACACACACACACAAGACATACATACAAAGACACATACAGACACACACACACACATATACACAGACAGACACATACACACACACAAGACATACCTACAAAGACACACACACACAAACAAACACACACACACACTTCATATTTAAGTCACCCTCCTGTTTCCTACCTTTAAGGTGCAGGAGGGTGACTTTCCCTGGGGTCCAGTGGTGGCTCAGGTGGATGGGAGTCAGAGTTCCCACTCTGACTCCCTGGTGTTTCCTCCCGCGCGGCTCTCAGTTTTAGCTGGGAGGAGTGACCGGGGAATCACTTCCTCCCAGCTCTGATGTCATCACAGGGGGCCCGGTCGCGCTGTTAAAGCGCCCAGCGCTGACCGGGCCCCCTTACAATCCGCATCCATCGGGTGGCCCTGACAGCATGGGCCACCCGATGGACACTTTGGAAGGCGGCCCCGGCGGTTTACCGGGCGGGCCGGAGCCGCAAATGGTCACGGCGGTACCCAGTCGCACGGGTACCGCCGGCTCGCACCGGCCCGATCAACCTGGAAATCCCTACCGCCCACCTGGAATCCTGAAACGCCCACTAGTGGGCGGTAGGGACCAGGTTGACGAACCATGGGCTAGTGAAAGCAGTTGGAGCTAACCCCTTGTTTCATTGTATCAGGAATACTTTTTTCCTATTTGACACCTTATCTTCACAGTGGTGTGATTACCCCTTACAATGAGTTGTGATTACAATGAATGTTCTGTATGTGTATGTGAAATTACAATAGAATGTTTGTGGTCCTAAGGCAGTGGGATAAAGTATAAAAAGGCCACAGTTTTATTGTAATAGTGACTAACCAATATGTTTGTGTATGTCAGTTTATAAAGCTTTGATTATGCATTGTACTTAATATTGTATTAACTAATTTTATAAAAAATAAATGTATATGAGAACAATGTGTGCATGTCCCTTATACACATTATGGAACATAGATGCTAGAATAAAAACTATGGGGTAAGTTATTTAGGGTGTAGTGGACAGATTGATGTGCCAACTATAAACAGCATGTGGGGCTCCAGTCTGTCTCTGAAACTAACTATATGGTTTCTTGCTTTTCCAGGAGTTGCCCATCAGTGCTATCATGGATTTATAAAGGCAGTCCAGGATGGGAATATCCAGTGGGAAAGTCGGACGTACCCCTACCCAGGAACTCCAATTACTCAGCGTTTTTCCCACAGTACGTGGCGCAGTTTGCTTTTAGTAACGTTATTTAAAATAGTGCCTACAAATCTCAAGGAGAGCTCCGGAGCTCACACAGCTACTTGCAAATCGTATAGTATGGGACATTCTCCAAAACACATTCCTCTTCCGGTGGCTGCTGTGGCCATCAGGGCAGATTAATGATTGTTTATACATGATTTTAGAGATTAGCTGCTTCCATGGACATATTGGCCGTTACACCAGAATAGAAGCAGTGCAAGTATTCAGAGTGGCTTGGCTCCTGACCTCTCATTGCAAGAACAGGCAAAGATTTCTTAAATAAATCATTGCTTTTCATTGAAACACAGCATTTTATTTGTGTGTATTGTATGAAGTGTGAGAGCACAGTCATGGCTATAACAGTCCATTTTCTGTGCAGGATTTGGGACTAGATAAAAGTCTGATGAACGTATTGTATAATCTGCATTTATGGTCGTGTAGTATAAATGCTGCATTCAGTACAGCCAGCAGTCCCACAATGCACTGGAGGTGAAGGGCTAAAGACCAAACCCAGTTACCTGTTCTGAGGTCCTCCTTCTCTTTCGCATGCTGGGTGCTTAGTTTACAGGCCCTTTTTGGTAACGGTTTGTTTATCTTTTAAAACTCACTAATAAGCAATTTGATTGACAGAAGCTGACCTGTTTATGTTACTGGCCTTTTTTGTAACATGCGGTTTTGTGTTTGTGGAATCCCCTTCTGGTGACATCCATGCAGGGGATGCTTCTTGATCTTCACTGTTTAGCTGCCTGCTGTTCATTGTGCTCAGTCTGTGTGTGGTTCTATATATACAGTGAATAACTGTTCATTGTGATCAGTCTGTGTGTGTGTTTCTATATATACAGTGAATAACTGTTCATTGTGATCAGTGTGTGTGTGGTTCTATATATACAGTGAATAACTGTTCATTGCGATCAGTCTGTGTGTGTGTGTTTCTATATATACAGTGAATAACTGTTCATTGTGATCAGTCTGTGTGAGGTTCTATATATACAGTGAATAACTGTTCATTGTGATCAGTCTGTGTGTGGTTCTATATATACAGTGAATAACTGATCATTGTGATCAGTCTGTGTGTGTTTCTATATATACAGTGAATAACTGATCATTGTGGTCAGTCTGTGTGTGGTTCTATATATACAGTGAATAACTGTTCGTTGTGATCAGTCTGTGTGTGTTTCCATATATACAGTGAATAACTGTTCATTGTGCTCAGTCTGTGTGTGGTTCTATATATACAGTGAATAACTGATCATTGTGCTCAGTCTGTGTGTGTTTCTGTATATACAGTGAATAACTGTTCATTGTGCTCAGTCTGTGTGTGTTTCTATATATACAGTGAATAACTGTTCATTGCGATCAGTCTGTGTGTGGTTCTATATATACAGCGAATAACTGTTCATTGTGATCAGTGTGTGTGTGTTTCTATATATACAGTGAATAACTGTTCATTGTGATCAGTCTGTGTGTGGTTCTATATATACAGCGAATAACTGTTCATTGTGATCAGTCTGTGTGTGTTTCTATATATACAGTGAATAACTGTTCATTGCGATCAGTCTGTGTGTGGTTCTATATATACAGTGAATAACTGTTCATTGTGATCAGTGTGTGTGTGTTTCTATATATACAGTGAATAACTGTTCATTGTGATCAGTCTGTGTGTGTGTTTCTATATATACAGTGAATAACTGATCATTGTGATCAGTCTGTGTGTGGTTCTATATATACAGTGAATAACTGTTCGTTGTGATCAGTCTGTGTGTGGTTCTATATATACAGTGAATAACTGATCATTGTGATCAGTCTGTGTGTGGTTCTATATATACAGTGAATAACTGTTCGTTGTGATCAGTGTGTGTGTGGTTCTATATATACAGTGAATAACTGATCATTGTGATCAGTCTGTGTGTGGTTCTATATATACAGTGAATAACTGTTCGTTGTGATCAGTCTGTGTGTGTTTCTATATATACAGTGAATAACTGTTCGTTGTGTTCAGTCTGTGTGAGGTTCTATATATACAGTGAATAACTGTTCATTGTGATCAGTCTGTGTGTGTTTCTATATATACAGTGAATAACTGATCATTGTGATCAGTCTGTGTGTGGTTCTATATATACAGTGAATAACTGTTCGTTGTGATCAGTCTGTGTGTGTTTCTATATATACAGTGAATAACTGTTCGTTGTGTTCAGTCTGTGTGAGGTTCTATATATACAGTGAATAACTGATCATTGTGATCAGTCTGTGTGTGATTCTATATATACAGTGAATAACTGTTCGTTGTGATCAGTCTGTGTGTGTTTCTATATATACAGTGAATAACTGTTCGTTGTGATCAGTGTGTGTGTGGTTCTATATATACAGTGAATAACTGATCATTGTGATCAGTCTGTGTGTGGTTCTATATATACAGTGAATAACTGTTCGTTGTGATCAGTCTGTGTGTGTTTCTATATATACAGTGAATAACTGTTCGTTGTGTTCAGTCTGTGTGAGGTTCTATATATACAGTGAATAACTTCATTGTGCTCAGTCTGTGTGTGTTTCTATATATACAGTGAATAACTGTTCATTGTGATCAGTCTGTGTGTGTTTCCATATATACAGTGAATAACTGTTCATTGTGATCAGTCTGTGTGTGTTTCTATATATACAGTGAATAACTGTTCATTGTGATCAGTCTGTGTGTGGTACTATATATACAGTGAATAACTGTTCATTGTGATCAGTCTGCGTGTGGTACTATATATACAGTGAATAACTGTTCATTGTGATCAGTCTGTGTGTGGTACTATATATACAGTGAATAACTGTTCATTGTGCTCAGTCTGTGTGTGGTACTATATATACAGTGAATAACTGTTCATTGTGCTCAGTCTGTGTGTGGTACTATATATACAGTGAATAACTGTTCATTGTGATCAGTCTGTGTGTGTGTTTCTATATATACAGTGAATAACTGTTCATTGTGCTCAGTCTGTGTGTGTTTCTATATATACAGTGAATAACTGTTCATTGTGATCAGTCTGTGTGTGTGTGTTTCCATATATACAGTGAATAACTGTTCATTGTGATCAGTCTGTGTGTTTCTATATATACAGTGAATAACTGTTCATTGTGTTCAGTCTGTGTGAGGTTCTATATATACAGTGAATAACTGATCATTGTGATCAGTCTGTGTGTGTTTCTATATATACAGTGAATAACTGTTCGTTGTGATCAGTCTGTGTGTGGTTCTATATATACAGTGAATAACTGTTCATTGTGATCAGTCTGTGTGTGGTTCTATATATACAGTGAATAACTGTTCATTGTGATCAGTCTGTGTGTGTTTCTATATATACAGTGAATAACTGTTCATTGTGATCAGTCTGTGTGTGTTTCCATATATATATACAGTGAATAACTGTTCATTGTGATCAGTCTGTGTGTGGTTCTATATATACCGTAAATAACTGTTCATTGTGATCAGTCTGTGTGTGTTTCCATATATATACAGTGAATAACTGTTCGTTGTGTTCAGTCTGTGTGAGGTTCTATATATACAGTGAATAACTGATCATTGTGATCAGTCTGTGTGTGGTTCTATATATACAGTGAATAACTGATCATTGTGATCAGTCTGTGTGTTTTTATATATACAGTGAATAACTGATCATTGTGGTCAGTCTGTGTGTGTTTCTATATATACAGTGAATAACTGTTCGTTGTGTTCAGTCTGTGTGTGGTTCTGTATATACAGTGAATAACTGTTCGTTGTGATCAGTCTGTGTGTGTTTCCATATATATACAGTGAATAACTGTTCGTTGTGTTCAGTCTGTGTGAGGTTCTATATATACAGTGAATAACTGATCATTGTGATCAGTCTGTGTGTGTTTCTATATATACAGTGAATAACTGTTCGTTGTGTTCAGTCTGTGTGAGGTTCTATATATACAGTGAATAACTGTTCATTGTGATCAGTCTGTGTGTGTTTCTATATATACAGTGAATAACTGTTCATTGTGATCAGTCTGTGTGTGTTTCCATATATATACAGTGAATAACTGTTCGTTGTGATCAGTGTGTGTGTGGTTCTATATATACAGTGAATAACTGTTCATTGTGATCAGTCTGTGTGTGGTTCTATATATACAGTGAATAACTGTTCATTGTGATCAGTCTGTGTGTGGTTCTATATATACAGTGAATAACTGTTCGTTGTGTTCAGTCTGTGTGAGGTTCTATATATACAGTGAATAACTGTTCATTGTGATCAGTCTGTGTGTGTTTCTATATATACAGTGAATAACTGTTCATTGTGATCAGTCTGTGTGTGTTTCCATATATATACAGTGAATAACTGTTCGTTGTGATCAGTCTGTGTGAGGTTCTATATATACAGTGAATAACTGTTCGTTGTGTTCAGTCTGTGTGAGGTTCTATATATACAGTGAATAACTGATCATTGTGATCAGTCTGTGTGTGGTTCTATATATACAGTGAATAACTGATCATTGTGATCAGTCTGTGTGTGTTTCTATATATACAGTGAATAACTGTTCATTGTGATCAGTCTGTGTGTGTTTCCATATATATACAGTGAATAACTGTTCGTTGTGATCAGTGTGTGTGTGGTTCTATATATACAGTGAATAACTGTTCATTGTGATCAGTCTGTGTGTGGTTCTATATATACAGTGAATAACTGTTCATTGTGATCAGTCTGTGTGTGGTTCTATATATACAGTGAATAACTGTTCATTGTGATCAGTCTGTTTGTGTTTCTATATATATACAGTGAATAACTGTTCGTTGTGTTCAGTCTGTGTGAGGTTCTATATATACAGTGAATAACTGATCATTGTGATCAGTCTGTGTGTGGTTCTATATATACAGTGAATAACTGATCATTGTGATCAGTCTGTGTGTGTTTCTATATATACAGTGAATAACTGATCATTGTGATCAGTCTGTGTGTGTTTCTATATATACAGTGAATAACTGTTCGTTGTGTTCAGTCTGTGTGAGGTTCTATATATACAGTGAATAACTGTTCATTGTGATCAGTCTGTGTGTGTTTCCATATATATATACAGTGAATAACTGTTCATTGTGATCAGTCTGTGTGTGGTTCTATATATACCGTGAATAACTGTTCATTGTGATCAGTCTGTGTGTGGTTCTATATATACAGTGAATAACTGATCATTGTGATCAGTCTGTGTGTGTTTCTATATATACAGTGAATAACTGTTCATTGTGATCAGTCTGTGTGTGTTTCTATATATACAGTGAATAACTGTTCATTGTGCTCAGTCTGTGTGGGGTTCTATATATACAGTGAATAACTGTTCATTGTGCTCAGTCTGTGTGTGGTTCTATATATACAGTGAATAACTGTTCGTTGTGATCAGTCTGTGTGTGTTTCTATATATACAGTGAATAACTGTTCATTGTGATCAGTCTGTGTGAGGTTCTATATATACAGTGAATAACTGTTCATTGTGATCAGTCTGTGTGTGTTTCTGTATATACAGTGAATAACTGTTCGTTGTGATCAGTCTGTGTGTGGTTCTGTATATACAGTGAATAACTGTTCATTGTGATCAGTCTGTGTGTGTTTCCATATATATACAGTGAATAACTGTTCGTTGTGATCAGTGTGTGTGTGGTTCTATATATACAGTGAATAACTGTTCATTGTGATCAGTGTGTGTGTGGTTCTATATATACAGTGAATAACTGTTCATTGTGATCAGTCTGTGTGAGGTTCTATATATACAGTGAATAACTGTTCGTTGTGATCAGTCTGTGTGTGTTTCTATATATACAGTGAATAACTGTTCATTGTGATCAGTCTGTGTGTGGTTCTGTATATACAGTGAATAACTGTTCATTGTGATCAGTCTGTGTGTGGTTCTGTATATACAGTGAATAACTGTTCGTTGTGATCAGTCTGTGTGTGGTTCTGTATATACAGTGAATAACTGTTCATTGTGATCAGTCTGTGTGTGTTTCCATATATATACAGTGAATAACTGTTCGTTGTGATCAGTCTGTGTGTGGTTCTGTATATACAGTGAATAACTGTTCTTTGCTCCCTATCCAGGTGCATGCTATTATGACTCCAATCAATCAATGTATGTGTTTGGGGGCTGCACGCAAAGTAGCTGTAACGCAGCCTTTAATGACTTGTGGAGGCTGGACCTGAATAGCAAAGAATGGATCCGACCCCTGGCTTCAGGTGAGTTCCCATGAACCATGTGCCACACTGCCAGCATTACCTCCTCTGGGCTCAATAATTCACAACTTTCTTGGGGATAGTTCTGATGAGTACCCGTCCTTACACAGCAGCACTTTGGCATGGCTTAGGTGTCAAATTCTCCCTCTTTGTTATATAGGCACAGGTTACTGGAGGTACTCTCGATACTCACTGACCATCCACTGCATGGCTATGTTCACTGTGCCCCTTGGAGAGAAAGACGATGATGGAATAATTCATGTGCCCCATTTATTTGACTTGTGTTAACAGGCAGTGTACTAATGAACAATTGAATCTGTTGACTCCGTGTACGATTGTCTTGGCTCTATTTCCACTGGTGATGTTCGGAGCCAGTGATTCTGCAGTTATTGAGTCTATCTGAGAGCAGATACGCGTGTTTGAAATCACCCTTTCTGTCCAGATTCCAGTCCAACAAAGAAATGGAACTCTGCGGGCAGTGAAGACCGATTTCTGCTTGTAACAGTAGCCGTGATTACTGTTGTTTTTAATGTTTCTTCATTGTTTTTCTTTTCTCTGTAATCTCTCCTTAAGGTGTGTCAGGATATCAGCAAGTGTGATTGTTTGGAAGATGAGATTTCACTTTTATTAACATGTTTGTCACAGTGTATGACGGGCTGGCTGCTCACATGGACAGTTTTTAATGGGATATTTTTTTTTTAATTCTCCGCATGCACCCTGAGAATGCACTGTGCAAAAGTATCCCACGGGAGGGGTTCTAACCACAAACCCACCCTGCCTTCTCCTTCCCGGGCAATGCCATGCTACAGGCAGCTTGGCTTCCAGTTATTAGCTCATTCTGGAAGAATGCCCAATGTTGCTGTGTTACAACATGTGGTTTAGGTAGAGGCAAGGGAGATTGGGCACTGAGCACTAACCATGAAGATTTCTCCCAAAGATTGTGAAACACATACTACAGGTCACAAGGAAAGGCACCTACAAGGTTAACTATTAAAGCATATTCTACATCTCACAGGGTCACATGAATCGGCTACATTTTAGAGGTTCAGATGTTCCATTTAGTACCACAATGGCCCTTATTGAGACTAAGATTGATTTAAATATCACGCAGATCCCAGAGTTTGTTTGCGCTTACCTACTCCAGGTCATGGGTGATAGTTTGTGGTATTAATGTGCCAACCGTCATTGCCGACTGAGTGCAGGAGCCTGTGAAGTACTTGGTGCTAGCCTGCAGCTCCCTGAGGCTCCATGATTACACGTTTAAACCAGGATTTAACCAGAAAGATACGTCCTGCTTTTATAAGGGGGCACCCTACTTTGTGCTCTCTTAATATAGGATAGTGTTACTGGGGGCAATTAAACCCTTCACTGGCTTTGAGAGAGTTCTTATCTTCTATGTGGGTTTTTATATTGGGGAGCATTTCTGGTGATGTGAATTGGGGTTTACTATTGGGGAGCATTTCTGTTGATGTGAATTGGGGTTTACTATTGGGGAGCATTTCTGGTGATGTGAATTGGGGTTTACTATTGGGGAGCATTTCTGGCGATGTGAATTGGGGTTTTTACATTGGGGAGAATTTCTGGTGATGTGGATGGAGGTTTAATAGATGGTTATTGGGGATGTAGATGGAGGTTTAATAGATGGTTATTGGGGATGTGGATGGAGGTTTAATAGATGGTTATTGGGGATGTGGATGGAGGTTTAATAGATGGTTACTGGGGATGTGGATGGAGGTTTAATAGATGGTTACTGGGGATGTGGATGGAGGTTTAATAGATGGTTATTGGGGATGTGGATGGAGGTTTAATAGATGGTTATTGGGGATGTGGATGGAGGTTTAATAGATGGTTATTGGGGATGTGGATGGAGGTTTAATAGATGGTTACTGGGGATGTGGATGGAGGTTTAATAGATGGTTATTGGGGATGTGGATGGAGGTTTAATAGATGGTTATTGGGGATGTGGATGGAGGTTTAATAGATGGTTACTGGGGATGTGGATGGAGGTTTAATAGATGGTTATTGGGGATGTGGATGGAGGTTTAATAGATGGTTATTGGGGATATGGATGGAGGTTTAATAGATGGTTATTGGGGATGTGGATGGAGGTTTAATAGATGGTTACTGGGGATGTGGATGGAGGTTTAATAGATGGTTACTGGGGATGTGGAAAGCTTTTGCTTTCAGTTTTAAACATGGCGATGGGGGCGGCTGAGTACCTCACCTCTTATTCCCTAGAGCTAAACATGAGAACTTTGACACAAACTGACATTTGTAAATTTGCTTTCATTGATCGCCATCATTGATCTAAATTACTGAAAATGAAAGAATTTTCCATTTTGTGAGTTTGACTTGTTTGAGGATTTGTGGCCCCCAAATATCTTGGTGACTTGGTTGTATGTGCACATTCTCTGAGAATTCTTCCTGAAGCTGCTCTGCTCCCGATCACAGCCCCTCCTGCCTGCATCATTGTCGGTGTGTGCAGTGTGAGTGAGGCCGTTCCCAGGCCGAGAGTATGGACCAGATCTCAGGGTAAACAGTCCTTGGAATGGCTGGGAAAAAGGAATGCTGCCCCACACACTTCTCACTGGTTTATTTCCTGTAATCCTGAGATCATCTGAATTTCTATTAACACTGCTTTAGCGAATGCTTTTTCTGCCAGCAATGTATTGACTTGTCCGGCCTGTGTCCCTGTCTCCTTATTTACCGTGGCACATATATTGGCAGTATACCATTATTAATGCAATGATTCTGACTGAGCCTCACTTAGCTCTCTCATGACTCTAAGCCAACGTCTACCAAGCTAAATGCTGCTGAGGGTTATGGGGGTTTGCCTTAATGACAGCTTTATTTTAATTATCTGTTCAAAGTATAAACTCAGCATATTATTTGTGAACTGTGCCTCTTAAGAGACCAGACTAGGATTCAGCTGAGCATCATGGGAGATGTAGTCCACAGCAGCTGCAGTAACAAAGAACTTTGCTGCTCTGTACACTCAGCTTACCAACCTTTGTAAAAAAAAAATCCATTTAGAAACCCACAATTAAAATGTAGCCTTTATCCAGCAATGCTTGGAGAGCTGGATACATTGAGCGGCTACCCAGCATGGTTGGTAGAAGGTCCTGTTCACTGTCCAGCATAGTTTGAAGTGGGCACATCCTGATCAGGGTTATGTATGCTGAACCCATAATATCACTATATGTTGGGTTAATGTCAGAGCATACGCACAGCTCCAATCCCCGTTTATAGGTTTAGTATGCCAGTCCTGAGGGTGAAAGTAATGTGTTTAGTGTATTAATTCCCCTCAGACACCCTTTGTATTTTTACACCAATTTCAAATGTGATTCCCAGAAGGCAATGTTTCTGTTTAATTACATGTGTGGCACTATGCCAAGTGACCGCATTCACCAAATCTTCATTTATAGTGTCTGCGGATCCTGCTATACTGGTTCAGGGCCTGCGTCTCCATTCCTCTTATTAACACAATTATTCTTGAGGGTCCAGTTGTTAATTCTGAATGCATTGCAGTGTCAGTTCCGCATTGGCAGCACACAGTGACAACGGAATTTGGAATGTTAATGGGATGAGCCATGTCAGATTGAGCACCCTCTGTAGTCTGGAAAAGCTACCTACGGCATATGAGAGATACATAGACCTCTAACACTTGGATGGTTAAATAGATCTATTTCTCAGCTATTAACTGTAGCCAATTGCTGTAATGCAATGTACGATGAATGAGTTTTTTGGCTGCTATTTAACTGTCTTGCTGTGAGCCCAGTTAAATATCTGCTTTTTTAATCTAGTTATGCGGTGCTGGGCCCCTACTGAGTGCCAGAACCTGCTGCAGTTTGTTTTAGTTGTGATGGGTTTTTAATTTATTTACTTATTTCTATTTAAATATTGGGCACTTGACAATCTGAGATCCTAAAAATTGATAAAAGCACATTTAGATTTAATCTCACAGGGTAAAGTCATGAAGGGGATAGGCGGAATGGCTGTTAAATTGTTACTGAATACACAGGCAGACTACATGCTCTAAGTAAATGATCAGGAGAGATCGATCATCTTTAATGTATGGATGTAGTATGCTACAGCACAGCTCCACTCGCTATGCAGCATGTAAATGGAATTACATTTCTGGGAATGGGGTGAAAGCCTTGCATTAGTCATACCTCTGGCACACAGAAGGTTAATTTGCATGGTTTCTGTTCCAGGATCCTACCCTTCACCCAAGGCTGGAGCTACGCTTGTGGTGTACAAAGAACTGCTAGTTCTTTTTGGAGGGTGGACCCGCCCAAGCCCCTATCCGCTCCATCAACCTGAACGCTTCTTTGATGAAATCCATACTTATTCACCCTCCAAGAATTGGTAAGCGTGGACCAAAATGGCAAGACCATTCACATATTTAATGGCATACCCGTTTTTAGACTTTTCTCTGTTTAAAAATGAATAACATGAAATGATTTAAACCAGAAAGGGCACATTTAGCATTTGCTGTTTTTCAAGTCCATTGAGGGTATTCTAAAACAATGCTGATTCTTTCTTTCAAGGTGGAATTGTATAGTGACAACTCACGGGCCCCCTCCTATGGCTGGACATTCGTCATGTGTCATTGGCGATAAAATGATTGTGTTTGGGGGTTCGCTGGGAGCTCGACAAATGTAAGTAATCTTTTAACTGCTACTTTCTCCTGATCCACATTCCTTACTTTTTAGACCGGAAGGAAATATTTACCCAACATGAAAATAACATATTGCATGTCGCAATATATAAACAATGCATGGATATATTTCCATCGAATTAAGTGGCAGACAAAATGTTTATTTGCAACAGATAATCACCCATGGCTAGCTATAGTCTCACACCTCATCAGCCGCTCTCCCACACTACTATCAAACTTCATACACTCCATTTGCAGCCTGTGAGCACAGTCAGAGTCGATTGGTTCTGACAAATCCTAGGTGCCAAGTCCCGTTTCGGTGTCGTCATGGCCCTAACAGAGAACTTACATTACTGCCGGCTGTCCTTACCTCTTCCATGCTTTAATGTGTAAGGTCTTGTGTTTTTCACCTTTTACCCAAAATACAGGAGTAACGATGTCTGGATACTGGATCTGGAACAATGGTCATGGTCAAAACCCAAAATATCTGGTCCCTGTCCCCACCCCAGAGGAGGACAATCTCAGGTAAATATCTCTACAGAACTTCCTAGTTACTATGGTTGGTTAATCCCTTTATTTAACTTCCCCCTAAAACTAGAGTTATCTGCTAGACTGGTCAACATTGTGTCTCCCATTGCTGCCAGCAAGTGAAGTGAGGTTCATTGTGTCCTGAGT